>NC_079417.1:12819010-12829010 GCF_026213295.1 Gadus chalcogrammus
CCACACCTCACCTCACCTCCACCGCCACCCCCACACCCGCAACACCATCACCAGCCCCAACCCCAGCCCCACCCTGCTGGGCTTCTCTGGGAAAGATTGCCTTGCGGGGGGGGGACGAGACAGCAGCCTGGGCCAAGACGACCAGAAGGAGGGATCATCAAAGGGGGAAAGATGACCTGCCGCTCGGAAACACTACCCCTCCTACCACTGCGCGGCGCGCGCGTTAACCACGGGTGTTGATTGGGCGTGTGCGTGAATCAAAAAATAAAGCAAGCGCAAGCGAGCGCTGAAATACCTTGTAGCTGCGACACGAGGGGTTGAAGGCGTTGGTTCCGCACACAAACAAGGTGTCGTTGTTTTGCTTTAGGAGGACTTTGATGAAGTTGTGGCATTCGTCCTGCAGATGAAAAGGAAAAGAGAGGGGGAGAGGAGGCAGAGGTTAGACAACCCCCGGTTCACAGAGAGTTATGACAGCTTTTAAAAACAAAAGCCAGAGCCCGACGTTGCCCATACTGTGTGCGGGTGAGAGGATCAAAGCAGCACACATCACGAAGAGCATTCAATGAGCTCGGAGGACACACGATCTGTTGTGATGACTTCACCCTGACCCACTCGTCCCTGCCGCACGCAGTGTACTAAGAATCCGTGAGACGTTAATAAAGCTTGATTGACACGGCGCACTCATTTCGGGGGGGCAGCGTCTGATGCCTCTGAAAAGTGACGGTCAACGCAGAGCGATGGAAACAAGGCAGTGGCTCCATATGTAGAGCAGATGTTGTTCATAAATCCAAACGGCACGTTGTCCCGTGAAAACCGCAGGGAGTGGGTTATTGCACCTGTGTGTGTCGAGGCCGCACGTGCACGACCCCCACGCCGTGCACGTGTGTGATATACGACTCACTTAGGATGTGTGTTACGATGAATAATGTAGCAGGGCCTCGTAAGAAAGAAAAAAATACCGCCTGTTCCAAGCAGACCGGCGTACCAGAGTATCACCAGCACACCACGACTCCGAGCCTAGCTCTCTGAGGGTTCACGTACACAGGGGAGACGCTGTGCATTGTATATGTCCTGCTCCGTATGTGCCTTGCTGGAATGAATTGAGCCATGCATGTGTGTGTGTGTGTGTGTGTGTGTGTGTGTGTGTGTGTGTGTGTGTGTGAGTGTGTGTGTGTGTGTGTGTGTGTGTGTGTGTGTGTGTGTGTGTGTGTGTGTGTGTGTGTGTGTGTGTGTGTGTGTGTGTGTGTGTGTGTGTGTGTGTGTGTGTGTGTGTGTGTGTGTTTGTTTGCGTGTGTGTGTGTGCACAATTCCCTTACCTTGTGTTTTCCCTTCATCCTACAGGTGTCCACATCAGCCTGCCTGGATTTCCATGTCAATTTCTGATGGAAACAAAATAAAACAGCCCACAGGAGGGTTAGAGAGCAGGAAGAGCAGGAGACAGGGAGGAACCAGAGAAACAAAAAGAGAGAGACAGACCCAGACTGGAAAACCAGGTCAATAGCCAATCTATAGCTCTAATCAATAACCCACTTCTTCATTTTCAGGGCATTGATTGGCTGCTTTGGGGACCCTGATCCGAGGTGAACTTCATTCTAGGCGTTGATCTCGGGTCAGTCTCCCCACTTATGGTGTGCATTCAGCGCCAGAGGGGAAGGAATACAATGCTGCCCTGGATCAGTGGGCTGTCTATCTGACGCGGCTCAAAGCTTCCGAGCTCAAACCTCATTCCTCCTGATTGATGCGCTGCTCATCCATGTGCATAAGTGCACACAAAAGACACACATGCGCACAGACACCAGACTCACACAAACACCTCCATTTCCTTCCTTGGATTGGCCTAAGGGTCAGTGTTTAGCTGTCGACCCGTGGCCGCCGTATGTGTGTGTTTGTGTGTGTGTGTGTGTGTTTGGGTGAATGTGTGTGTGTGTGGGGGTCAGCGTGTGCGTGTTGTGAGTGCGTGCGTGTGTGTGTGTGTGTGTGCTAGGGGGCTGTTAAGACAGCATGTTTGGAGCCAGGCCACTGATTAAAGACCTTCAGTCATCAATCAATCTCAGGGTCTCCCTCTTGCTTTTCATCTGGAGACGGCACTCATTAAGGGCCACTAGCAGGGCTTTGACGCGGGGGGCTGGGGCGGTGGAGGGTCGTGGTGGTGGGCTAGCGGGTTGTTGTATACATGAGAAGGGCTTTGTTTGAGATGCGTTTGCATGCATAATCCCTCGGAGAGGGAGCTGGGCCTGGCGTGAATGCAGATATTCAAATAGGATTGCACATAAGGGGTCCTTTATCATCGGAAGGGTTTAGTAAATAAAATGCTAATTCTCATGTTTGTATTTATTTATAAATATGTACATATAAAAGTGTCTTCATAAATAAATATGATTATAAATAAATATAAATCTATGAAGGGATGATACATTTTATAATCGTCCTTTTATTCCCTGTGCTTCGGCACCGCTCCTCTGATTTGAGGTTTCTCTCTGTCGTTGTTTTCCCGCCTTCTATCACGCTACTTGTCCTCATTCTCTGTCTGCTCTCCTTCTCAACGCCTCCCATCCTACACGCTTCCGGCTGGCTCCTCTCTGCTTCCTTATCGCCCCCGCCTGTCTTTCCGTTGTCCTAGCGATGAGCCGGGATGACGCAGGTGGATTTCTCACTGATTGATTGGATAATGTTCTTAGTGGGGCTTGGATGGGACTGGAACATGCCCAACTCAACCAAACACACACACCGGCCACGCACGCACGTGCAAGCGTCCTTTGTGGTCACTGTGCTAAATATAGCCTATAACAACATGGGTGTGCATGTGCACGTGTGTGTGTGTGTGAGAGGAAGTGTGCGTGTGCGTGCGTGTATTTGTGTGCGTGTTTGTGTGTTGGTGTGTATATGAGTGTCTGTATGCATGTACACAGGGGAGAAACAAACCAATGTCTCACTCACCTTGCTGAAATAGATCTCCTCACTGTTGGCAGTCTCTGTGTCCACAGTGTATATGTGATCCCTGCAGGCAGAGAGAGAGAGACAGAGACAGAGAGGGAGAGAGTGTCGGACAGACAGGCAGGCAGACAGAGAGGAAGAGAGGAGGGAGACAAAGATAAGAAGTCAGAGAGACAGTCAGAAATTCAACAAACAAAAATATCCCTGTTTCTTCCTCTTCCCCGCCCCGCAGGCAACACATCCATGTCTGAAACCCGGCCCTTGTGTAAACTTTGTTCAAACTGGGGAAAGAATAACAATAAACAAAAGGAGGCCAGCACTATTTGCTCTGTCAGACAGAAACAGTCAACAAAGGTTTAGGGCCCCGTGGCGTGGGCCCCGGGGACAAAAGCCCCTTTGTCCCCGGGAAAAGGTCTTTGGGGGCTTTGGGGGTGGGTGGGAGTCTAGGAACAGGGAGGGAGGTAGAGGCAGGAGGTGCCAAGTCACTCCGAACTGTTCAGGTCAATTAAGTCTAGTGTTTGTGCCACAGGAAATCTATACTAACACTCATTAAAAAAGCCCAGACTCGAAGACCTATGTGCGGTGGCCCTGGAATTGCACACAAGGGCTGCTCCTGTGTTCCACGTGCAGGGAGCGGGGCGCGGCGGAGGCCACAGCGGTGCATATGGAAACATCAAAACCACAAGGGTTAATGGCCTCCTCCGCCGACGACACGGGCCGTGGGACGGAGGTGGCGGGCGGAGGTGGTGGGGTGGCGGTGAGCCTGGGTGGGACCTACCTACCACGGAGAATCAGGGTGCAGACAGGAAGGGGGAGAGGAAGGGGGGAGGGTGGGTGGGCGGGCGGGATAAAGGTGTATGGGAAGTGTACGATGAAAGAGGGAGGGAGGGGGGGAGGGAGAGAGAGAGAGAGAGAGAGAGAGAGAGAGAGAGAGAGAGAGAGAGAGAGAGAGAGACATAAGCAAGACGGATGGAGTCTGACAAGCGAGTGTGTAATTGAGGCCAGAAGAGAGAGAGAGAGAGAGAGAGAGAGAGAGAGAGAGAGAGAGAGAGAGAGAGAGAGAGAGAGAGAGAGAGAGAGAGAGGTGGGTGGGGTCTTCTTAGCAGAGATCAGGGAGACGGAGACAAAAGGTGACCGCGCAAAACGATGTAACTGCATTACTTTATCAGAGATTAGCCGGCAAATGTGTTTTTAATCAAAGTGTGTAACGCAGGCCTACTCACAGCTTAATTATGGTCTGGATTATTCCCTCCCTGTCCCCCCTCGCTCTCTCATTAACTAAACTTAATAAAGTCTTGGGAGGAACAGCCATCTTGAATTGAATCCAGTTATATAGGTTTCCTGGGGACGGACATCTTGTCCTGAAGGATAAAACCTGCTCTACATTATCCGCCATGACACCCAAATTGAATAATTAATCGCGGAGATGAGTCAGAATTAAGAAGAGCCTCTCCCTTCCCCAGCAGGTGGGGGCTGGTGGGGGATGGCTGAGGCAGAAGTAAGACCATGTGTTGCTTGCTTTGAAGCGTGTCCAGTAATTTATTTTCGATGTAGGGGTCGGCTGCCTTCTTTCTTATTTCTTTCTTTTACTTTTCACAAAGTATTCCTCTCCTCTATGCCAATAGACATCTGTTTCTTAAAAAAAAAAAAAAAACGTAACAAGAAAGGAAGTAAGTTCAACTAAATAAGCACTGTAGATCAAATGGATGAATGAAGCGCTTCGGACCTGGTCTTCTCTGAATCGACTTTGCTTGATTGGTCAAATGACAGATCCAGGACTGTGTGAGCTTAATCAGGCTTGACCGGCCGGTACAGCAGTGCGGAGCACAGAGCACTCATGCTAGACAGCGCAGTGTTTTTCATTACGCTCCCATGGTAGCCGTTCAGTCGAATCGCTCCGCTCGCACTAATTGATGTTGATTAAGTTTGCAGAGCGGCTCTTTCAAGTTCCTACCAAGTTGTCTGGGCTACCAGATGGAAACACAAAGGCATCACATGCAAACCTGATTGGGAGAAAAACGGGCGGCCATGATTTGTGATTTGTCTGCAATCAACCAACAGATATTGTATTTGGACCGAATTCTTTTGTCCTTTCTTTATTTTCTTTCAAGAAAGGAAAAGGCATTTATTTTTAACAGACGTACAATTGTCCCAAATACCTATGTTTCTGTATATATCATGCAAATCATCCAAAATCATTGCTTTTGCTGCGTGGACGACCCTACTAAACACATGTGGACCCCTCTGTTTAAATCCTACTAATGGAAGGGGATTTCAAAGGTAACCTTCCCCTACCCAAAGGGCTCCCTCTCTCATTTCACTCTCTTCCCACTGTTGACAGCATTTTCAAAGAGACTGTGGGTTCCAGCCCTGTCCACCACACACTCCAACCCCCCAGCCCCCCCCCCCCACCCCCTTCCACTGGCTGCTGTGGTTTCAGAAATCTGCTCAGAGTTCCAGAGGAGATAAGAGAACGCCAAGCGATGATGCGTCCCTCAAACATCCTGAGTGGAGACGGGGGCAGGAGGGGCGGGACAATAGAGGGGTTGTGTCTGTGTCAACACCAGCTATCCAAACACACACACACGCACACACACACACACACACACACACACACACACACACACAAAAACACACACTTGCACACATGCAGACACACACACACACACACACACACACACACACACACACACACACACACACACACACACACACACACACACACACACACACACACACAAACACACAGACACACGTGAACACAAGCATATGTACGCACACACATCTGGTAGTGGGACCCTGTCTGCAGCCACCATGCATGCTCTCTCTCTCTCTCTCTCTCTCTCTCTCTCTCTCTCTCTCTCTCTCTCTCTCTCTCTCTCTCTCTCTCTCTCTCTCTCTCTCTCTCTCTCTCTCTCTCTCTCTCTCTCTCTCTCTCACACACACACACACATAAATACACACTCACGCCACATCCGGCCGGCAGATACACACTAAGTAATGCATGTGTAGAGCACCCTCGCAGCCTCTCCTCCGCTGGCCACTGTGCACCTGGGTTCACGTCACTCCATGGCCTCATTCACTTCCTCTGAGGCTCCAATTATACCGCCACCACGGATTCCACTGGAGGCTGAACCACATTAGGGAAGAAGTAAAACCGACTTCTACTTCATTCCAAAGAGCCGTAGGTTTTTTACGGGTGTAAGGTGTCGGGTCTCTGTGCCAAGATCACGGCAAATTGGGAGTCCTCCGACCGGCCCTAAAGAAGCCGGGGCCTAATGTGGTAGCGTCTTCATCGCCTGCCCTCACATGCAGCTGTCAGCCTGTCTGTCTTCATCATCGCTGGGTGAGCGGCGAGTGTGTACCGGGGTGTGCTATCAGAGGCGCTGTCAGAGAGGAGGCAGGACAGCTTAATGAGATCCATCGTTCTGCCCTGTCGGGTCGCCCAACAGGCAAGACATTTCAATTAAAAACGCGCTTCTATTTCGCTGGGTGGATAAAAAGATATGTTTAAAACATCCCTCATCCCTGGCATGTATGTGGATTAAAAACACACGCGTTCCTGGAAGAACTTGCTAACGCTTGACAACAATACGACACATGTCCCGGAAGACCAACAAGTCCTCCTTAAACCAGTGCGGACACGCGGATTCAACATGAATCATGTGCTTCTCGTTTCCCCGAAACTCTCCCCCAAAAAAATGCGTGAGTCGCATGGAAGGTATGCAAATGTCCTCCGACACATGAATAGAGGGGGTTCACTGTAAGAGGGCCGGTATTGATGGAAAGGAACGAGATAGAGCGAGGAGCGACGGGGGGGGGGGGGGGGGTGGCAGAAGGGAGGACGGGAAGGGGGATGATCGGAAGACGCAGCAGAACAAGGGTGAATGTGCGCGACGGCCGCGTTGAGTTTGGAGCGAGCCCCACAGAGACTGACAGAGAGAGAGAGAGAGAGAGGCTGGCCCGGGCCGACCGGCAGCCATGCGGGCCCGGGTGAACACTGGCTCTTTGTGCGGAAGAATGTGGTTTTCATAACCGCCTATTTCTATTGGGTTGACCGGGGGCCGGCCGGCTCCATCTGGCGGGGCCTTTGTCAAAACCGTCTCGCGCTCGGATGGCAGAGGAGAGGGTTGCCGTGATTAGCATGCGGCCCCCACACCTATGGCTCTGACCCCACCTCCACCACCCAACCCCCCCCCGGGCCTATAAACATACTGACATTCCGCACACACACACACACACATACTGACACACAAATGGTCACACACATACCGACGCATACATATTCAGATTCCGACACACACAGAGACACTCACACACACACACACACATACTGACACACAAACGGTCACACACATGCCGACGCATACATATTCAGATTCCGACACACACATAGACACTCACACACACACACACTCACATACAGACACACAAACGGTCACACACATGCCGACGCATACATATTCAGATTCCGACACACACATAGACACTCACACACACACACACTCACATACAGACACACAAACGGTCACACACATGCCGACACATACATATTCAGATTCCGACTCACATACGTATACGCTAACATGCACACACTCACACACACACAGACCCACACCGTCATACAAACATTCAAACACACATTCAAACACACATTCAAACACACACATTCAAACACACATGCCTACACAGTACACAAATATTTGCAGACGTATACACATACCCGCTCGCAAATATTTGCACACATACACACATTCCCAGGACACACACAAACACCAACACAAACACATACCGACTTCTCCATTGCGCCCCACCTCCCTTCACTAAACCCTTCAACCATATTCCATTCCACTCTACATCATGGGTGGTGGTGGTGGTGGGGGTGGTGGTGGTGCTGGTGCTGGTGGTGGAGGTATTGGACATTGTTAAAGCTGTCTGGGGTTCACATCCTCTTCACCAAGTGACACAGAGGGAGAGGGAGGTGGTGGGGGTGGTGTTGGGGGTGGTGTTGGGGTACGGTGGAGTTGTGAATAGCAAAGCGGGCTCCTGAAAGCACAGAGGCCACAGAGAGGCCCCGGGTGATGTGGTGGCAGGAGGACTCCCAGGCCGGGTTCACGTTCAGCGGCAGCACACACACACACACACACACACACACACACACACACACACACACACACACACAGGCACCCACACGCATACACGTACACACACACACGCACACACTCTCACACACTCACACATACACACCCGCACAGAAACGTACACTCACTCCAATGTACGCACACACACAAACAACAACACACACACACACGAACGCACATACACACGGCCCATTCTCTATGTGTGAATCAAGATTGCAGGTCCCTGATTTGGATTTAGATTTGATGACTTGATGAATCTGTCGAATCTGTCTCAGGCTGTGATCTACTTCAATCATCAGCCCCCAAGAAAATGAAGATTAATGAGATAGTTTAGTTTTTGTCCCCCATACATTTGAGATAACAGGATCAAAGGGGTTGAAAATGTTTCCAAGGACCTTTTGATTCTGTGTGGCAGGAGAGAGCGGGGTTCCAGAGGAGCAGAGGGGGTGAGGTGTGTGTGTGTGTGTGTGTGTGTGTGTGTGTGTGTGTGTGTGTGTGTGTGTGTGTGTGTGTGTGTGTGTGTGTGTGTGTGTGTGTGTGTGTGTGTGTGTGTGTGTGTGTGTGTGTGTGTGTGTGTGGGTATGTGTGTGTGCGTGTGTGCGCGTGTGTTTGCGCGTGTGTGTGTGTGTGTGTGTGCGTGAGTGTGTGTGTTTGTGTGTGTGTCTGTATGTGTGTGTGTGTGTGTGTGTGTGTGTGTGTGTGTGTGTGTGTGTGTGTGTGTGTGTGTGTGTGTGTGTGTGTGTGTGTGTGTGTATGTGTGTGTGTGTGTGTGTGTGTGTGTGTGTGTGTGTGTGTGTGTGTGTGTGTGCGGTGTGTGTGTGCGTGCATGTGTGTGGGGGTGGGGGGAGACTAGTCATAACCGGTGCTGAGCGTGGAGCGGGTGCGGGGGAAGGCGTGTAATCCTAGTCATTAGTGGGTTTTAACAGGATTTGGTGCAGCTTCCATAATGAAGACTCCAGTGGCTCCAGACCGGGCCGATGGGAACCCTGGCCACAGTGGCTCGTCTGTTCCACAGGACTCCACCGGGAAGAATAGCGTTTGTGTGTGTGTGTGTGTGTGTGTGTGTGTGTGTGTGTGTGTGTGTGTGTGTGTGTGTGTGTGTGTGTGTGTGTGTGTGTGTGTGAGGGTGTGGCTGGCTATGCATGTATTTTTATTTTTAGTATTCAGGCCTTCAAATCTTTTATTTTTATTCTGTACTTTTGTCTCTCTCTCTCTCTCTCTCTCTCTCTCTCTCTCTCTCTCTCTCTCTCTCTCTCTCTCTCTCTCTCTCTCTCTCTCTCTCTCTCTCTCTCTCTCTCTCTCTCTCTCTCTCTCTCTCTCTCTCACACACACACACACTGGTTCCCATGCTTTGCTCCCATATAGAATGGTGTAAACACAGGCATCGGTGGCGTAACCATGGCGAGGGCCAGTTGAGGGCCAGGAATGGTGGCTATGCGCTTCATGTGGAGAGACCTGGATTATGCCAACAATCTAGTATATACAGTACCAGTGACACACACAAACACACACACAAACACACGCACAGTCAGACTGAACATTTATTTATTTGTCTTAATTACATGCCTCTAAATTTGTATCTTCTCTATCTCTTTATTTTTTACACTTCTTCCTTTTGCACATTTGTTTAAAATGCACACACAAAGACACGCCAAACACAAACACACGCACACACACACACAAGTATTTGAGCACGCACGCATGCACGCAGACACACACACACACACACAAACACACATACGCAAATACACACACATTTGCAGAGTATGTTGCTATCAGATGCTGAGCAGGAGACCCTTGAGAACAGACTTCAGATCAAGGATAAGCCTCTCTCTCTCTCTCTCTCTCTCTCTCTCTCAGGACCCATGTCTTGAGGGGGCGACCAAGCGCTAATGACTAATCTGGAGATGGCTCTGGTCATCAGC
>NC_079417.1:12834010-12836510 GCF_026213295.1 Gadus chalcogrammus
AGGGGGTGAAAAGCGATGGAAAAGGGAGGGGTAGGTGGATTGAAAAACGAAGTTGAGGGGAAGGTGACAGGGATTAGTGATGGAGGGAGGGAAAAATAATGATGCTGCAAGGCAGAAATGAAGAGATGCTAGGGGAAGAGCAGAGAGGAGAGCAGAAGAGAGAAAATTAAATGAGAGCAGAAGAGATGAGAGGAGAGGAGAGGAGAAGGGAGGAGGAGAGGAGAAGAGAGGAGAGGAGAGGATGAGAGGAGATGAGGAGAGGTACTTAAATGAGAGCAGAAGAGAAGAGAGGAGAGGAAAGAAGAGGGTGAGAAAACAGGAGCAGAGAAGATGGATGAACGAAAGAAATATACAGAACGAAGAAAGAAAGAAAGAAAGAAAGAGATAACAAAAGAAAGCGCAAGTAAAGGAAACTAACAAAACTATTTAACAGACCCACCACCGCCGGCACCGCCATGGAAGTGAAAGTACACTCACCATGTGAAATGCTGATGGGTTCCGTGTCTTCGGGGAAGCCCGCCCCGGCTAGCTGCAGGAGCGTGAAGTAGAGTAGCAAGGCCTCTGACCTCATGGTCAAACCCTGGCCGCTGCCGCTGCTGCTGCTGCTGCCGCCGCTGCTATTGGTCCACTAGTATGGATTCACCTCAGACTGCATAGAGAGAGGGAGAGAGAGAGAGAGAGAGAGAGAGAGAGAGAGAGAGAGAGAGAGAGAGAGGGAGAGGGAGAGAGAGAGAGAGAGAGAGAGAGCGGGCGAGGGAGAGAGAGGGAGAGAGAGAGAGAGAGAGAGAGAGAGAGAGAGAGAGAGAGAGAGAGATAATAGGAGGATGTCAAGCATGGAAAACAGAGAGAGTGAGATAGAGTAGGGGAAGGAAGGGAGAAAACAGAGCAGAAAAAGTTAGTGACAAAACCACTTTGCATTTCACTTGTTTCACTCGTAGACGAAGGACATAAACAACAGGAGAACACGGAGTCCCTACCACCGGCACAACTGTCCCTTTGCGAGTCTTTACAGAAGGAAATGGGATCAGTCCCACATATATTTTATTATATATTTTGTTGGCTTGGGTTGAGGACTGTGTTGCAAGCGAAACAGAATAAATGGGATTAGAGGGGGGTTCTAACCTGCGTCACGGATCGATGCCAGGCCCAGAGGTAGATCTGCCTCTATCCCTGCCCATCACGCTCTCTCCATCCGTCTCCCACCAATCCTTTCTGCCTCCTTCTTCATCTTCCTGCCTCTCTCCGTGTAATGTATAAAGGGGTTCTGTATACTATGATGTTTACGATACCAAAGGCTATTTTAAAGCCTTTACAGCATTAGTCTGAATATTTCCGTGTTGACAGGTAAGAGGGTAGGGTTGAGTCCTCACACCTGCCGTATCTGATGACTTCATCGCACTTCCCACAGTAACCACAGGAGTTGTTTATCTTTCCTCATGAAGTTTCCTCCGTTTTTTTGGCAACAAACGACTCCCATAAATCATTCCAGACAATAATTGTAGCAGTAAGTAATCTCATCAGACATTGAGGGTTTCATTCACATAGAATATGTTTTGTTCAGGTTAAACTCTGAGGGGAGCACTTGGTTTTTGTGTACAGCGTGTTGTACCAGCTGGTGCAATAGCGAGGGGGGGTTAAGAAATCTAATAAAATGCCTGATTTAATTTGCTGCAGCTGGATAAAAAGTTGTTTATCCCATACTGTATTTTCATTTGCCATTGTGCGCACGAGAGGGAGAGAGATAAAGAGACATGGGAGGGTTATGGAATCACAGATAGAGGAGGAAGATGCAGGAAGAATTAGCGAAAGGCGGAAATTGCTCTCTCTCGCTCTGTCTCTATCTCCTCTCTCACTCTCTATCTCTATTACTCCCCACCCCTCTCGCTCCGTCATTCTCTCCGTGGCTGTGTGAATCTCATTCAGCGGCAGAGTGAAAACGCTATTCATCGGGAGAATCACTTGAATACTGAGGAGAATACCAAAACTACAGCCTAGATACGACCTTCACCCCCCCCCCCAAGCCGCCCCACACACACACACACACACACACACACACACACACACACACACACACACACACACACACACACACACACACACACACACACACACACACACACATACACACACAACACAAAGACACACACACACACACACACACACACACACACACACACACACACACACACACACACACACACACACACACACACACACACACACACACACACACACACACACACACACAGAAATACACAAAAGCGCACACCCTCCACCCTTGCCACTTTTCTTAGCCACTTGTACCTCTGCCTCAGCTTACTCTGTGGCATATCCCACTCGTTCTGGAGGACAAACCTATTGTGGATTTTGTAACAAAAAGGAAATGGAATTTGAAATAATTGGGTTTTCTTGGAAGGTCAGTTCAATCTGTGATAAAATGATTCCAATGTAAATATAAGTATCTGTTTTATCAAGTACGTATTTTACTACACAGTAGGTG
>NC_079417.1:12844010-12848178 GCF_026213295.1 Gadus chalcogrammus
AACCGTCCTCCTTCAGGGTCCGTCCGTCAATGAGGGACGTTTCAGAGTCAATATGGAGCTGTCTTTTAAACAGACGATGGTAATGATGGATGTCTGTTGCTAGTAATGACCCCCCGTTGGTTGACCTCCAGTTAATAGAGATGATGTCAGGAACAACAACAACGAAGCATACCAAATGAGTTCTACTACGAAAACAGAACTTCATGAGTCACTCCACAATACCCCCCCCCACCACCACCACCACCACCCCCACCCCCCCTCCTCACCAACTGTCCGGAGTACAACTGCTCCAATCGCTGCCTTGGGTTTTGTTTCCTTTCTTTCTCACTTCTCCAGGAAATGTAGACGGAGGCTATAAACAGGCTGCCTTCAGGGATTCTGCTCAGGGTGTTGCTCGCTGTGGTTGTATCCTTTGGGTGCAGTGTCACTTTTCACAGCCTCCCACCTTGCACATAATACAAACTCCTTGTGGGTGCTAGCAGCTACGGTGTTTTTTGACTTTCTTTCGCTTTTGTGATTTTTTTTCTCCAATGTTTTCTTCATTCGCATTCAAAATTTCTGCTTTGTTTCAGAACTGCCGGTGCAGATTCGCCTGAGAGCGATGCAGAAATGGATCACGTGGGATATTGAAGGCAACAACAGGAATTTCAAATGCATTTGAACTGTAGTGTAGCATCTCTGAGAGAAATCCCAAAGACGTACGCTGTCTTTTGGAAGTTTCATGTGATTAAAAGTTGGCAAGATAAGAATATGGCATCGGATGGAAGTTCACTTTTGCAAGAGGATTTTTTGCAAGGCACAGCAAAAACTGAATATGTCATGGATTGATTTACTCTTTTGATGATGTCGAAATTAATTTGAGCTCTGGTAATGCCATCGTCTGTGCTCCCAGTGACTCACATCCCATTATGATAAGTGTCTGAGTCGGGGCTGATAACTAGCTTGCTGGCCTTCCGCTTCAAAGCAGCAGCTGGCCTATCAGATCTGACTGAGCGCGATGCTAATCTGTGCTAAGGTAATGGACCAGCCGGGGGTCAGGGGAGGAAGACACTGTGGGCAGCAACTGTGAGTCCACACAGGCCCATTCGATTTTAGAGTCAAGATTTGTTTGTCGATGTGTCAGTAAGCTTATTTTTCCTCTTTATTTCCACTTCAACTACATATTTTTCTCCCCTCCTGAGACATGTCTTTTTCAATGAGTGTCTCATACATTCTCAAATGACAATGAAAACACATACAGCATCTTTCCCTCCATTTCTCCACCAAAAAGGGACCCATGAGTTATCATGAGGCAAGCACGGAAAAACAGCACAATGACAGCCAGACATAATTACATTCAGTGGTTCGTGCCGTGATCCTCAGGGGCAGATAACCAAGAGCGGTCAGTGTGTGTGCGGTGCATCATATCCAACAGCAGCATTATGTATCATCAGATGATCCAGGACATCCAGTCCAGCAATAAGAGCATGGGAAACTAATCAATAAACGACAGCACAATAAACGCTGCACTGCCGGTATACAGAAGGAACCTGTCCCTGTTCCCCCTCGTGCTTATCTCCACACACCATATTGTGGGAGGGAGGCGCATGGCTCGCCTCCTACAACTGTAAACTAATGGATGAAATGACAATGCACGCGGATGAGAGATTGGTGAGTCTGCTGGGTTTAGTGTGCGAAACAAAAGTATCTCTGTGAAAATGAATTGTACGGTGTAGTACAAGCGGTTACAAACCGAGACTTTAGCGGCGGATATATAGCGAAAGGGTAAATTACCAGCAGCAAGATAGGCCAGTATAATACAAAAAAAACACACAAGCCATAACAATTATAATAATTGCTTGGTGCAAGATGTGGCCAACAGTATGGGGCAAAATATTCCAAAAGATATTGAAGACTTTTTTGAATAAATTAAAAAAAGTGAGGAAGGAAAAACAACCCAAAGACAAATCAGTAAGAAGAGGACCACCATGAATGTTATAATTTGTGTCTGCTTCGTGCTTCTTTACAAAACTGAATGAATGCTGTGGCTATTTGGAGATGCCTGTCGATCTCAAAACGTAACCATTACAATTAAGCACTTCGAGGTGTTTGTTTGGATTTCAAATAAAAATTGATGTTAATAATAAGACAATTAAGACATGGTTTATTTGCTTTTCAAATGCTCACAATGCAGCCAAGACAGGATATCGCTTAGCGTTGCCAGCTAGTTATTGACGTTGAGTGTACATGGTTGCCAAAATAGGCAATTTCTTCTTTATCAATGAGCAATCATGGTTCTAACCTTGAATCAAATTAATCAAGCTGAAAGTAGGTCTTTATAACCCTAGCCTAAATTGAACTGTACATTTAATTATACTTTCCTATGACCACATTGAGTGTGAGTTATTATTTTTTAATTAATAGTGTATGTTTTGTGCCAAATCACTAAAAGCATTAGAATGACCATCGGTCAAGGCATATAATGCCACATATTTATGTAAATTAATTCTCATTGAAGGCACAATTGGGTAGTTAACATGTGTTATGTGAATGAGTAAACATAAGGGGGAGGGAAAGGACAATAACCCTGGTTCATGTCCTTCTTGTTGTATGATGATGTAACAGTAATGCAAGCGCCTCGAGCAATCTAAGTTTATTCTTAGTTTATTAGTTAGCATGAGCGTAAACAGTATTACGCTAATTGGAAATCCAACGGCCTGTGACAACTGACAAAAACGCCGCTGTCTATATAAATATCTCTTAAAATTTAACATACAACCGCAAATCAACAACAAACCAAGCAACAAACCAAAATATATTCACCTGCCAAAAAGTGACAGGATGAATCTTTTTTAGGGTCATTTTGTATTTTTATGCTGTCAAAACCAGTTTCTCCTGAGCAGACATGATTTCCCAAGCCTCTACACCCAATTTATCCATATACCTATACCTATCAAGCCGGGTTAAGTAGGTTCAGACTACGGGAATCCATCTGAGGCGTGGTGATACACAGTTGAGGCCTGTGTTTATGCTTCTCATTGTTTCTCTTGTTTCTAGATGCATACCCCCCGCTCCCCCACACACACCCGATCCACCGCTGCCCCTCTGTAACAAATTTCTCCTAAGTGCTCATGACGGTTCTTCAATAAGTAATTTTCCGTGCAGTGTCATGGCGTCTTTGTGATGGCCAACTTCTTGTATCAGCAGTGTCGTGCAATCTTTCTAATGGAAATGTTGCATTAAGTCAGCAGCGTGCCGTTCACGGCGGCGGATCATAATTGTAAATTTCTTTCACGCGAGGGTTCAACCGGTCACCCTATCGCCTGTCTCCGTATGAAGAGATGGTGTTGTGTAGCAGGTACGAACCGCTTCGCCCTTGCTGAGCCCTGCGGTATGAAGTAACGTTTCTATTGGTCTGCGTAAAACCATGTTTTCACTGGAATAAAGAGGGTGAGAGGACAGAGAAAATCAATGCTTTGTCTTTAGCCACCTGTTCTACTTCTAGGGACCTGTGATGAACAAAGGAAGGCAGAGTCAGATTTATCGGCCAAGGTTTTTCTCGCTGGGATTTAGTTGGGTTCTTCTCTGCCCTTCCCCTGCCCTATCCCGTGAGGGATAAGGGTTTAGGGTGTAGTCTCAAATAGGCCTTTGAAGCCTTTGGAGGACATTAAGTGAGATCAAGATACAAATAAATTTGCCCTGATACAGGTGGCGCAGAACAAATCAAGCCTGTATTTGCCTTCAGTATCACTGCAGCTGAACAGAGGCGAGGGGATTTGAATGGAAAGCTTTATTGGGCTTTGGAATGGAAGGAGCAGACTTCCGTTTACGACCACAGTCTAATTGTCAACATATTGTTTTTCGTATTAAAAAAGTTCACACACCATTCACTTCCTCGATTTCAGTGTACGTTTCCTTTAGGTCCCACAACTAAAGTTTCACTACTCTCAGTCAGGAATACAGGGATATTGACAGACTCCCGTTCCACAAAAAACACAGCACGTCAATGTCGGCTTAACGCTGGGATTTTTTTTCCGGGGTTGCTGGTTCTTTCAATTACACAGCAGCAGTAAATCAAAAACAAACACACTGAGAAAACTCCTCGACAGCGGGTTTTCCCCTGGGGCTTTCATGTCAACCTTTTGACCCTTCTTCCATTACCCCTATCTGCGAACATCTAAAGACCTGC
>NC_079417.1:12848278-12858278 GCF_026213295.1 Gadus chalcogrammus
CTATGTCTGTTTCTGTGTGTGTGAATACTTGTGTGTATTTATCCATCTGTCTGTGATTGGGAGGTGTGTATCTCCTTTCATCCGTTCCCTGGACTTCTTGGATACCAGCTCGATCCTATATCCTACATGTATGAAAGGCAGGTAGGTATGTAAAGGCTGCAACTTCTATCAAGCCCAACCCAGCCGGCAAGAACAATTATATGGTCCCTCATTAATTTCCCTCGCATAAACAATTCGAATCCAATGATCTGTCTTCTGGACTGCTGTTGACACGGTGCGGTTTCTTTGTTTGCCCCTACAGCAGCTTTCAACTCTATCTGTGTGAACATCGATGAAGAGAAACGTCAAAACATGGAACCCACTGGGACTGGAGAAGAGATCTAACACGCAGCACGTGTTTGTACAGGGTGTAAAAACATTTGTTCTGTTTATGTGTCTATTGTGTACGTTTCTGAGTGTGTGTCTGTGTGTGTATGTGTGTGTATGTGTGTTAGTGTGTCAGTGTATGTGCCAGTGTTTGAGTGTTTGTTTAGACATTTGTATTCATCATGAAGGGTGTATATATGTGCATGGCTGTACGTGTTTATACTTATGGTACGCCATTACTGCAAATTATATATGCACTGCATTTATTATAGAGGCTTCCCTGCCACCACGCTACTCTTGTCAGTTAACCCGTTGCTACGGGAGCCTTGACGCTGGATGCCACCGTGTCACGATTTTTGTAAACAGGAACAGAAGAGGATTTAGCCAGAACCTCATGGCACAGCGCATTAGGAAAGAAGAAAAGGATGACTTGGCCGACAGAGAATAATCACGTGCAGTTGATTTTGGGCACGTTTTGCACTATGGCTTCGCTTTGTGGAGGAAGACCCCCAAGCACACGCACAAACACACACACGCACACACACACACACACACACACACACACACACACACACACACACACACACACACACACACACACACACACACACACAAGCACATCGCACCGCCACTTATCATTGCAATCTCCTGATTTACTCAAGTTATTTACTAATTACGGTGCTTGCTTTGAGCCGCTGATTAGCCACTAATCGAGATCAAATGTGTAAAACAACAGAGGAGTAGGTCGAGTGCATTCATCTTAAGTTCAGTATTCCTTCACAAGACACCATTGAGATGAGCTCATCCTTTTTTATTCACCTAAAAATATACCACTCAAGAGTGAGAGGCTGAAATGGCTCATAAAATGGTCAGCAGGTATCTGACCACATTGGCGTTTTTCTTTTCCATCATCGTCATCATCCTCTCTAATTGTAGCTTACGGCTTTCTGCCCTTTTTTCCCCCCCGCACTACTTAATTCATGGCTGCGCAAAGTGACGGTGTTAATTACACACAGAACATTATCTCCGGGTATACATGTAAGTCTTCCTCTAAGACCGAATCAATATGGAGTTTGTTAAAGAGCCACTAATGTCTGTTGCTCCATGATTCACAGACTCTAATGACCCTGATCTCAATCCAGCTACGACGAGTTGAAGTCATCCAGCACACGATGCAATCAATAATCGCTCTCTCTTGATCTCTCTCTTTTTGTCTTTCACTCTGTCTGTCTCTCTGTCTCTGTCTCTCTCTCTCTGTCTCTGTCTCTGACTCTGTCTCTCTCTCTCTGTCTCTGTCTCTGACTCTGTCTCTGTCTCTCTCTCTCTGTCTCTCTCTCGCTCTCTCTCTCTCTCTCTCTCTCTCTCACTCTCTCTCTCTCTCTCTCTCTCTCTCTCTCTCTCTCTCTCTCTCTCTCTCTCTTTCTCTTTTTCTCCCTCTCTCTCTCCTTGTCAATGTCCCACATCTTCTTCAGAATTCGTAATTATTTTCATGGTTCCCCAAACTTTGCTTATCATCTCTACCGTTATTTCTTTTCATCTCACATTTTTCCCTCCACAACACATTCCCCACTATCAAAAACTCTCCCATTACCTCTCACACGCCTCCCACTCTTTCTCTCTCACTCTCTGTTGGATTTTCTTTCTCACTTTTGGCCACTTTAATCTCTCTGCCTCTCTCTTTCTCACTGTCTCTCTCCGTCTCCCTCTCTTTCACCCTCTCTCCTTGCACCCCCACACACACACTATTTCTCCTTGAGCCCAGCCAACGGCTTCATTGTCCTTGGGTCCGGGGGTGAACCATGTCAGCCAACATGGGGCCCCCCTGCCTTAGCGGTCCCAGCCGAGAAGGCAGGCATAGCGGAGGAACACCCATAACTCAACGCCTCAACTGGGCCTCGGGGATAAAGGGAAGCCTCACACATGGTTGACTATGTGGGTCAGGCCTGGATCACTAGGAGGAGAAGAGGCCAGCAAACGGCACTGGAGTCCTCTCCCTCCCCACAATGTGTGTGTGCGTGGGTGTGTGGGTGTGTGTGTGTGTGTGTATGATGTCTCCTGTCTCCTATGCCCCCCCTGGTCAGCCTCCCCCCTGAAGCTCTTCCCAGAGCAGTCATTCTATGGGAAACCAGCACCCACCCACTACCACCCACCCCCACCTCCGCCCGGTCCCCCCCCCGCCCGACACGACCGCATCCCCGGCGCCTTTGTGAGACGCCGGGCACACAAAACACGGGGGGCTCCTCCGGGGGGCTACCAATTAGTCCTCCCCCATGGGGCGACATAGGCGACTGAATGGGGGGACCCCCGAAAACTATCCAGGCATATAATCTCCGCCGTCGCCTATAAAGGCTGCGCTGTCATAGCCGTGAGGAATCAAACTTGTGGTGAAACAAGGTGTCCGGGGCCGGGTGTACCGGCACGGCCTCTAGGTCAATGGAGGCCGGCATCCAGACGCCACTGAGAGACTTTGAGTTTCAACAGAGAGAGAGAGAGAGAGAGAGAGAGAGAGAGAGAGAGAGAGAGAGAGAGAGAGAGAGAGAGAGAGAGAGAGAGAGAGAGAGAGAGAGAGAGAGAGAGAGAGAGAGAGAGAGAGAGAGAGAGAGATGGATAGACAGACAGAGAGAGAGATGGATAGAGAGAGAGAGAGGAAAAGAATGTAGTGTCCGGTTGTCTTCGTTGTTGTCTGTGTGCCCTGGGGAGGCTGAGGAGTAAGGTGGGCTGTTGTGTGGTTAGGGGGGAGGCGGAGGGCTGGAGGGAGGCTGGGGGTGAGGGGCTATGTGAGAGGTTTAACATTTTCTCCTTTTTTTCTACAAGTGAGCGAAGGTGAATTTTCACCCATCAATCACCGGGTGACACAAGCAACAATGGCGGCTTGGAATCCATTACATAAACAAACAAAGACATAGCAGGAGAGCCCCCCAGTGACAACTTCTGAGGGACACCGTGTGGAAACCCCTGCTATGATTTACTAGCTGTGCTGGGGTGAGTGAGTGTGTGTGTGTGTGTGTGTGTGTGTGTGTGCGTGCGTGCGTGCGTGCGTGCGTGCGTGCGTGCGTGTGTGTGTGTGTGTGTGTGTGAGAAGAGGGGCGGTGGTCCTTCTCCAGGGAAAGTTTCTTAAGGGGAAACTGATTTCTTACTGGTGGATGAGAATACTTGTCAGTGTGACGAGATGTCTCAATAGTTACTTTATCTTCTCAACATGTCCCCAACCCCCATCCCCCCCACACTCATTGCCATTGAATTGGTCGTTACCCAATACAAGGGTTATTTTCAAAGCAAACCTAATGATATTCATTTTAATAAAGACATTGATAGCAAAGAGAAGGAGTCTTTTTGTAGTCTGAGCGAAGGCCCCGAGAGTCGACTTATTATCAGTCACAGATCTTAGCCGAGATCTAGGAGGATTCAATCTGAATTAGGTACTCTCTGGTCTTGTATCCAACAAACGCACATCCTTAACTCACCCGCCTCTTTGAGAAATAGATATACCATGCTTAGTGTGACTCCTTTGAGACACACACCAAAGCACACACACACACACAAAAATAAAGTGTTGATACCGCCATGCACTGCATGTGTGTGTTTGCAGTCTCAACGTGATCATGATTATTCATATTTATGTTAATCATGAAGCTTTACTTTGTATTATTACCTGAATGCTTGTTCTCGGCAACAGCATATTAATTTATAAATATTGTTGCAACTCCTAACCTTTAATGATTATACTATAATCACTGACATTAGTTTGATTTTCCATAATTCATGTTTTTAATTTTAATCAGTGCACTACTAAGTAGCACCAAGTATTTACTGCCTGTTACTAAATTAAATCAACCACAGCAAAAATCCAATATAAAAGGCCAGTGACAAAACAGAAAATGAAAAATATATGCTTTCACTGAGGGGCGTGAGGGAGTTCTGTTCATCATCATCAGCGGTGGCCTGCAAGGCTATTTAACGCCTGGTTGGACAGTCAAGGCAGCACTTCATCTTGGTTTCAGGTCACAAACCCCCGGGAATACCTTTGTATTCCCTCAACACGGACACAAACCAGTACCGGGGCCCTGGGGGGGGGGGGCGGGCGGGGCAGTCGTTTTCGAACTAGAACTCAACATCGACACTCTCTTGTGAACAGTACACACACACACCAAAAACGCCTTTGAAGAGGTTTAGCGTGTGGTGATGTCATTCTTAGAGTGTGCTCTCCAAAATATTTACTCAGTTTGTTCTGTCTTTCCTTCTTGGTGCTCCCCCAGGGAAGGAGGAGGTGAAAGCAGCACCAGTACCAACGGTGTCTCCCTGCCGGGCGGGGCTAGCCCTGGGGAGGGGAGTCGTGGGGTGCGGGGGAGCCGGTGGGCAATGGATCAATGACAGCACGTTCCCGGCGAGAGGTATGGACCGCTCGGGACCAGAGGCAGCCGGAGCCCTGGAATAGCGCTGCTGCGGTGTGGCTCAGCCTTAACCCAAATAATGGCAGGGCTGACTTCCCCTTCACCGCAGGTCTGCAGGTCTGCAAGGCGGCCTCCCCTCACTGATTGCATACTGAAGCCTGCCTGGAGCGGAGCAGGCAAGTGACGAGCTCCAGGGTTAGCAGAAAGCTCCTTAGAGCTCACACACACTATCTTAGTCCCCGGCCTTGCCCCGTTGGATAGAGAAAAAGTGTTTTGGTGAAAATTTAAATGTTGGAGAAGAGTGTGTGTGTCTGTGTCTGTGTGTGTGTGTGTGTGTGTGTGTGTGTGTGTGTGTGTGTGTGTGTGTGTGTGTGTGTGTGTGTGTGTGTGTGTGTGTGTGTGTGTGTGTGTGTGTGTGTGTGTGTGTGTGTGTGTGTGTGTGTGTGTGTGTGTGCCTGTATGTGTTTTGGGGTTTGTGCACATGTGACTGCCTGATAGTCTTAAATAGTCTGAAAACCATTATATGATAAACTTTATCTGATGCAGACTTAATGGTGGGTCACCCAGCCACAGAAATATCACTTTTGAAAGCAGGCCTTGTGAATGGTTAAAATCTCTCCTAGGGCTTTAATAAGGGCAAGATTTGGTAAATATGTGATAATTCTTCATTTTGTTGTCAGGCTGTAATGCAATAAATGAATGATATCGCTGCCTGCAACCAAAGGAAATGAGGCTTCACATGTACTGCAGTCCATGGTCGAACTGGGAGCCTGTATATATTAACACTGCTTTCTGGACAGGCTAACATCTTCGGTGGGGAATGCTGTCTAAAAGTTTTAATGAGAAAATCAGCATATTTCCCTGACCCGGATAATAAAACACAAATAAACCGAAAAAGTTATTATTAACATTTAGTAATAAGAACGATGTAAATTCTGGACAAGTTGCTCATTAGAAATTTGGATCAGAGGAATCCATTTTATTGTTCTGCATTTCAAACAACAACAATATTGCTGTACTGCAATCCCAGTGGAGCGGACTTGTGCTTTAATCATGAATCCTAACTCTTTCTTTCAATCCATTTATTCCCATTTTCATTACACTCTTCTGCCTGTCCTTCTTTTTATCCCTCTCTCTCTCTCTATCTCTCACTCTGCTTTATTCATCCCTCTTTCTTTCTGCTGTCACATTCCATCCTATCCCCCCCCCCCCCCCCCCCCCCCCCCCCCTACACCGAGCCACTACAACTTCTTCCATCCCGACTAACTGCCTTTGAAGGAGTCCGCTCCGGGAACCATTAACATATGAACAACCTCCGCGTCTTCCTCCACAATGAACTACCTTGAGAGACCTCCACCGGCCAAGGGCCGTCCTTCATGGAACCCCCCAGCACCACCCCCCAGCACCACCCCCCTCACCACCCCCCTCACCACCGCCACCACCACCTCGTTATTAATGAGGTACAAAGAAGGGGCTTGTTGCGGTGGTCTGTTGGCTACCCCATCCCACACACACCCCACCCACCAGCGCCACCACCACCACCGCCACCCCCCCCCCACCCCAGCCGTCCCCCCTCCCCTCCTCTCCTCCCCTCTGCTCTGGCCAGCTCTCCTTTGGCTCTGCTCTGCGGCTCCATTGTGGGAATATTTACTACACAAGGGGTAGACGGAGGGAGGCGAAGAGACTCGTTTTTATGCCCACCTAAGTACACATCGGCTCACAGCAGGGGGGGGAGGGGGGGGTGGGCTGGCCCGCACAGTCAGAGGATACATGGACAGCAAAACGGGGAAAAGGCGCCACCCACACAAAGACACACACGTGCGCACACACACGCACACACACACACACAGGCAGCACACAATGACAGACACATAAAATGCATCAACTCTGAGGACTACCACGGCACCACGCTGTGCGTTTGAGAGGCCGGCATCAGCTAAGGCCACATCTTCCGCTTTGGAATCCCTCCTGGGGGGTGCCTCTCACCCCACTGCATCCTGCCCAGACAACCCGGGCTGTTATTCTAACTTCAGAGGAAAAACAGAAACCGCTGTAAGGGAGCAGTTTTGTGGGCATACATTAAAACATGTGGAGCGGTGGTATGCTTTGAATTATTCCTAATTGCCATTCACTGCCTGTCGTCACTATGTTTATGTATAATGAATGGTGATTGAAATTAAATTGAATTATGTGTGTGTGTGTGTGTGTGCATCAATCTGTTTAATCAACTTTGGTAATAAAAGACACCAGCGAGAAGAGGCTTCTCGTTTGCCACGACTTTCAAGGTGTTTAAAATCCCTGCGATTTATGATTCCCAGCTGAATGGGAAGGAACCACTTGCGTTACACAAATTAAAAAAGACACAATTACCAGATTACATGTTATTGAAAAAAGCATACAGATACATCTGATGCATTAGACAGCATCCTTATATACCTGAAATAGACAAGGGGAAGTATCACATGATTGAGTCGGTTACCCAATGCTAATTTCCTGCCTTATCTGTACATTTTGTTGTGGTGAAGGTTGAATAGCCTATTGTGGTGGATGGCTTTAGCTTACACGCTGGGCCCATGGGCAGAGTGGAGCGACAAAACAACTGACAACGATCGGCAGAACACTTCCATTTGTAGCTTTCTGGCTGCTATGCGGTTCTTCAGGGACTAAGCGGGGAAGGCATGTGTGTTCCTGTGCGGTTAACAAATATCCGGCTATCAGTTGCTCTATGCCTACTGAGGAGAATCGGGTATCACAAGCGCATGCTACTTATAACACTTGTTCTATTGCGAATCGATACAACACCACCGGAGAACATTAAAACTGTTTGATTCCCATTGTATGGAAAATCACACTCCTCAAGTGCGTGTTACCTTACAGAAGTGCCTGAGGTGCTTCAATATTGCAAACAATAGGGTGTCGTAGCCTGCCATCAGATCTGTAGTTGCACACCTCAGCAGCTAAGAAGAATTGCTAATAATAGCCGTAGCATGCTGCGAGTAGTTATAATGATGTCATATTGACAGAACGCATGTTGTAGCTACAAAAAAAAGATGGCTAAGGATAATTAAGGAAGGCTAATTAAAATGGCTCTCTCGCATGACAAAACAATACAGAGTTTGCTGTTATTGAGTCATAAATTGCTTTGACACTTTCCTGCACTATTGCTGGGAATGAAGTCAAGTCGCACATTAACTCCATGACAGCTTCGATTATAGGCATGCATAAGTGCTATTTTCGATGGGAACTAGGTACACGTCGTCTGCGGAAATACTACGATGAAAGTGATACTGCCTGTACTGGAGGATGCCAGGTAGTTCCTGCTGCTCCTACTCTTACTCCAGTGAGATTTCGGAAACGTTAACATTATAATTCCTCCCGGCGCTTAGCGTAATGGGTGAGGCCACCGCAGAAAACGCTGTGGTTTCCAACGGTCATTTGAATCCAAGGAAAACAAAGAAAAACCTGAGTCAGAGAATCAGCTTTCCCAGGCATCAGGACCTTATCTAACCGCCAGGTTATCTGAGCCAGCAGCACATGTCCCTCCAAGTGAAACCCAATCCTGTGAGCCTCTAACCCTCCCCCATCTTAGATATCACAGATGGACACATACACGGCCCAGCCCATAGGATAGCATGCCACCTAACAACCAGGTCTGTGTTTGTGTGTGTGCGTGTGTGTGTGTGTGTGTGTGTGTGTGTGTGTGTGTGTGTGTGTGTGTGTGTGTGTGTGTGTGTGTGTGTGTGTGTGTGTGTGTGTGTGTGTGTGTGTGTGTGTGTGTGTGTGTGTGTGCGGTGTGTGTGTGTGTGTGTGCGGTGTGTGCGGTGTGTGCGTGTGTGTGTGCGGTGTGTGCGGTGTGTGCGTGTGTGTGCGGTGTGTGCGGTGTGTGTGGTGTGTGTGTGTGTGTGTGTGTGTGTGTGTGTGTGTGTGTGTGTGTGTGTGTGTGTGTGTGTGTGTGTGTGCGGTGTGTGCGTGTGTGTGTGTGTGTGTGTGTGTGTGTGTGTGTGTGTGTGTGTGTGTGTGTGTGTGTGTGTGTGTGTGTGTGTGTGTGTGTGTGTGTGTGTGTGTGTGTGTGTGTGTGTGTGTGTGTGTGTGTGTGTGCGTGTGTGTGTGTGTGTGTGTGCGTGTGTGTGTGCGTGTGTATCTTTGTCTTAAACTCAAAATTTGTGTGAAACCCAATGTTGTCTAACATTTTGACCATGTTGTTTATTCAAACGTTAGTTTTCTGAATATGACCTCACCATCTTGTGATTGTCCAGGTCAACCCTCTAGGATTCATACGGTTTAGACAGTCACAGCGCTGCAAAGGATACTCTATTGAAGCTTGTTATCTCTGAAGCATAGTTGTTAGTCAAACTCCGCCACTAAAAGCTATTAAAAGGGAGATAATGTTCCATCATCGGGCAATAACAAGCACCGATTGTCCTCTCACGCTCAAGCGCCTGAGGTCCAGGTGTGCTCCTCTCTCTCTCGCTTCCTCTCTCTCTCCCTCTCCTTCTAGTTTGAGAGATAGCTTTCAATGTAAAACGGGTAACTGAAGCCTCGTCCCTTGTTCCTCCTCCTCCTCCTATTCGCAACCCCCAGATCCTCGTTACAACCTTCTGTGAGGAGCGTCTCCTTTAATCTCTGTTTACCTGAGGCATCCTGCAGGCTCAACCCTAATCAGCAATCTGCTTCCAATTCCTATGACTAAAACATCCTGTCTGATGAGTTGTAGCATTCTTACGACCACGTCACCTGTTGATGATGGCGGTGATGCGTACACAGGGTAACTTATGATGAGGAGCTTTACGGCCGATCGTAAAAGGCTGTGGTCAAATTTCAAATGGGGATGAAAACAGTATTAATGCTTCTATTGATTACGACCAGTGCTTCCGCTCCGCAGGCCCAAGCAGATGTAACACAATGCGATCTGGGAGATGAAAAAAACATTGCTAATGGCTATAAAAAGCTCTTGAGATTCATTGAACACTGAGGCTGCTGAGAATCAATATTGTCTACGACCGCAATCTTTATTTAATCTTAATAAGCTGGCACAAAGCATTAGAGATGGAACTTTTCAATCTGCAGCAAGTTTTGTTTATAATTTGTTTTCTTTTCATTAAGAAGGGACAACTCATTGTACCTTTCTGAGACTTTTAGAAAGTTTCGAAAGTGTAAGTAAGTTTTAATTGGTTACAATTTGAATTATGTGTGAATGATTCCTCAAAAGTGTTTCCTCTGAGACCCATGCTATTTAGTCTCTG
>NC_079417.1:12865778-12868278 GCF_026213295.1 Gadus chalcogrammus
TAAAACCCTCTCTCACCCTGCTTTCACCCCACAAATTGCCCTGCTCTCTCTCTCTCTCTCTCTCTCTCTCTCTCTCTCTCTCTCTCTCTCTCTCGGCAGCCAGGAACCCCAACTCTGTCTCAGGTCCTGAAACTATGGCAACGGAATGAGAGAGCAAACGCTCTTTATGATTAATAGATGAGAGACGTGGTGCCAATCGCTAGGGTCTAAGAGGGGGGGGGGGGGTGCACTCTAAGAACAGACACGTGCACATGCACATACTATCTCCCATAGAGTATATGCATCCCCCCCCACACACACACACACTACACTCTGCTATTAGCCACCCTCTGTGTTGTGCACCATGAACACTGAACATTGGGAATTGTCGGAAAGCAAACCAGTAAGATACTCCATCCAGCATTCACACACACACACACTCCCACAAACACATGCACACAAGCATGCACACACACACACATGCACTAATGCATGCATACACACACACACACACACACACACTCACACACACACAAACGCAGACGCTCAGACCTGGAGAAGCGGCTGAAGTGGCCGTTGGAGAGACCTCTGAGTTACTCTCCTGACGCTCGAATCCCGCTGAGCTCAGAGCTCCCCTGGCTGCGGGCCGTGTGACACCACCGCACACATGGACCAAAGAGAGAGAGAGTGTAGCAAAGCACAGCCTTCCTAATGAGCCCTAACACACTGAGACCCCCCCCCCCCCCCACCCACCGCCACCCCCCCGTTATAGCTACTCTCACCTGCAGCAGCTCGCTCAGCCTGTTTGCCGTTGGTTTCCCTTAACGTTGTTCTCTCTGTGATACTGCTGACGTCCCCTCTGAGAGCGTCATCCAGCCGGGGGCCTCGGGGTGTACTACGCGCCGTGCTCGGGCTCCGCGGAGATTAGAATTGCAAGCGTGGCGCTATTAGCTTTATCCCCACTAGCGTGGAGTAATGCTAGACAAACCAGGCTCTAAAAATAATACGTTGACGGGGTCTGTATTATGTCGGCCTAAATGGCACAATAAACATGAAATATCATACACAGGCCTGATAAAAGAAGGAAATAACACTCAGGAGTTGGTATAAAATGAGACGGGAAAGCGTGGGATATTTTTCATGGCGGTGACCGCTCCACTACGCTGTGGCTTGACCGCCGTTTGCCGGGCGACGGCGTGGCGTTGGTTGCTCGGACCGGCGTCCGATAAGTCACTTAATTTCCAACAACAGAGCTCTGCCAGGGAGCGCCAGCCAACACGTCGAAGGACACTCTGCCAATACCGCCGTGGACTTGAGGCGGTCTGCCCAAAACGGAGCTGCCTCGGTCCTCCTCTTCGCCTCTGGCTCTCCCTTGGTTGGCACGCACCGCGCGCAATCAATTATGTTAATGCGACGAGTATGAAGGAAGGGTGTTTCACACATGGCCGCTTAATTCAATGGATACAATTTATGGCGCGCTGGAGGGGTGGGAGGCTGGGATGGGGAGTGAAGGCTAAGTGGGAGAAAGGCAGTCGGTTGGAAAAGAGAATCATCCGTTTCTGTGTGTGTGTGTGTGTGTGTGTGTGTGTGTGTGTGTGTGTGTGTGTGTGTGTGTGTGTGTGTGTGTGTGTGTGTGTGTGTGTGTGTGTGTGTGTGTGTGTGTGTGTGTGTGTGTATGTGTGTGTGTGTGTGTGTGTGTGTGTGTGTGAACGACAATGAAAATGTATTTATTTTGAACAAGTGTGTATGTGTGTATGTTTGTGTGTATGTTTGTGTGTGTGTGTGTGTGTATGTATGTGTGTGTGTGTGTGTGTGTGTGTGTGTGTGTGTGTGTGTGTGTGTGTGTGTGTGTGTGTGTGTGTGTGTGTGTGTGTGTGTGTGTGTGTGTGTGTGTGTGTGCGTGCGCGTTTCTTCATTTCAAACTGAAACACATGGGAACGAGTGATTACACTTCTACTGAGGCATGGTGTGAACACAGCACATTGGACCAACACATTGAGATACACGAGGTCCCTGGGAACGCTCTAAGCTAGCCTGGGGGAGAATATTAGCATTTATCACTGTTAGTTACTTAATCATCAGCTGGTAACAATATCGCTCCTTGCATTTTGTTTGAAATATTTGTTGTTGTTTTTTCAAACAAAGCGTCATTAAATCTCTAAACTAACATTTAGAAGAAGAAAAGATGAAGGCGCTAAAGGTCATGTAGATAGGGCGGATATTTTGTGTGGATTCCACAGAGAAACCTAATTTGTAATAGAAGTACGCTAATATCTTCCTATTTTATGCTGTTTAAAGTTTATTGTGTTCCTCACCATGAGGGTTGTGCCTCCTTAACCACAAAGGATTTACACAGTGGAGGAAAAAACAAAAATTATCTATTTCTTATTTTTTATCTATTTTCAGCTTTTATGCATAGTATGTGGCTGGTGGGATGATGACGCTATCAGTTTTTATGTGAATTTGCTAACACAACAATTCCCTACCCCACCGATATCCAATACCGGCGCTAATGCATTCC
>NC_079417.1:12870778-12948278 GCF_026213295.1 Gadus chalcogrammus
TCATAAAACATAGTTCCTGAAAAGATAAAAACATTGTGAACGCTATAATGGGCCCCGGGGTTTCACATAGCGGCCCCTTGTGTCCCCAAAGCATCTGTACTTTCAGATGAATTCTGCCAATTCACTTAAAAGCCTGTCCCATTATTGTTTTCATTACATTAAATCTTAATGAGATCCAAAACCCACGCAGTGGTTGACATTTCGACGGAAAAATAACATAAAAAAGGATTAAGGATGAAATTGTAGCCTATCCCATCGGCGTGCAATGTGCCAAAACACGCCGCTTCGCTATAACTGTTCTGAGGAGCGAAACGAATTATAAACCTAATTTTCAGCTCGATAAATACAAAGACCCTTCATTATTTAAGTATGCCATTACACTAACTTAACAGCGAAGTAAACATCGGAGCCCTGTGTGTGTGTGTGTGCACTTGCCGTCCACCAGATTATAGAAAATAAGCCTAGGGGCTAGAGAACGCATGCTCTACGAGGCTAAACGCGTTCACAAAGTTAGAAGTAAACAAAGAAACATTACCTGCGGTTCATGGATGGTCGTACGCGTGTAGAGTTGTTGTAGCTGTGGGTCTGTCAGTAATCCATGAGGAGTTCAGCCGCACTGCCCCCTTCTCAAAATAACAAGACGAGCGCTATACTTTTCTCTCAAGGCTTCCTCTCGCGCTCCTCTGTTTCATGCCGCGCTCAAATCACACCTCTTCAAATCCAAATATCCATCTGAAAAATCCAGACTAAGGAAGATTTACCCGCCGTGGTATCATTTAAACTCCCCTTAGGGTTAAAAAAAAACTGAAGGCAGCTTTCCCGGACCTCTGGTTTCGTAGCTATACGGAGCGCAGTCACTTCCATGGAAAGCCGACGGTCATCCTGTTTGGAGACGTAGCTTCTTTACTAGAGACTGGACTGAAGCGGAGCAGCGCTGCGATCCCAGCTGTCATCCACCCGCTACACACGCTCACGCACACTCACGCGCACGCACGCACACACACGCACACGCTCGCTCACAAAAAAGGGAGGAGCTAAGGCTTCCAACGGAGCGTGCTTGGTGGAACGGGGATCTATTGTTTCAAAGGGAGCCCGGCTTGGACTACTGTGTTTCTATTTTTACTCAGCGGCTTCGCTTTGAGGAATTCAATTCGGTGCAGAAATGAAATGAATGCGTTTAATGTGTTGTAGCCTTGGAGATCTAATAGCTTAAACAAAAGAAATTGATTTCTTTACAGAAAAACGCGAGGGGCAACATGAGGCTAATACAATCCACGTGATTAATTGTTGTCAGCCAACCAGACTTCCAAGAGCCCTGCCGCTATATACAAACTGTCAGCTCACATTTAGCAGAAACAATGCCGATACGGGATACGGTTGGGCCGTAATGCGCACCCACATGGCTCTTCTACTTTAGACGCCTTTTTCTCTGCTCGTTTTTGTGCGCAGTTGGCCGAAACGGAATGTGGGTGGCCAGGTTCTCTGTTCTCCCTTTTCTCAGGACTTGCCCATCCTTCCCCGCGCTCCCTATCCGGCCTCTCTGGGGGAGGCGACCAGATTACAGGATATCAGAATGATACAAGAAAAAAAGTTGTTTTTCTCGGGTTGCTTCCTGATTAGTTTATACGGTCTGAATAATCATTGTGTGTTTCAAACCACGAGTACCTGACTTAAATTGCTGCGTGTGCTTGTGTGTGTATACGCTGTTGTGTGCGTGTGCACGTGGGTGCATGTGCGCGCGCATGGGTGACTGAGTGCGTGTGTAACTCTATTTCTGTCGACTTGTTGCTTACTTACTGTATTTCATCGGTTACCGCAACCGTCCGCAGCCCCCTAAATCCTGTACCGTAATGATTTTCAAGCAGGTCCATAAATCTATGCTTCTCAAAACAAAACCGCATGCATTATCATATTGGATATATCTTATAGGAATAATATATAATATATTAATTAAAAAATATTATTTGGATGGCTCCCAGGAATCAAAAATTAATCATTAATCATCAACTATAAACTATAAATTTCGGCCGATGGGATTCAAAGTTCTGTTTACTATTACCACGGCCGAACAGTTGCATAGAGATTGTAAACATCAGTCCCAGAGAGCAAGTCTTCCTGAAAAGATAACACAAAGGCTCATGTAAATGCTATATATGGCTGCAAACATAACAAACCACACACACGTAACCTTCCTAGCTTCCAAACTTGGCTCTCACAACCACTCCCCCATCTTTTTTTATTTTCTTTCTCCCGGAAGTTTTGTTCTGGGAAGCAGGCGGTTGACTTGGTTGGGCTAAACACACACACATACACGCACACACAAACAAACCCGTACACATTAGTTTCCACTCATATTACATGTTCATATCTGGGCCTATCTTGCCAGGCAGCCAAAGCGTTCCCAGGTGTAATTTGGTGCTGCTCTCATGTTTGAAGAGATGGCAGTTGATGTAGGCCAAGCTCTGCATCCCCATCTGGGACAGACAGCAGCATGCACAGATGACTCATCGGGGACTCACTCAAGCTCCCGGTCCAAGTGCTGTCATCTCCTCCCATTTCCCCCCCCGACTAGACTGCTGCAGTTGTCCTCTTGTTCCCCTGTCCACCTGTCCTCCCTGTGTCTTCCCCCTGTCCTCATGTCAGCCTCTCTTGCTCTCCTGCTCCCCTCCTGTCTTCCAGCCCTGCTCCCCTCCTCTCCTTATCTGCTCTCCCCCTTTTTTCCTCCTCTCCTACCTCCTCCTCCCTCTATACTTCTCCAGACATCCTCCCTTCCTCTGCTCTATTCCCATACTTCCCCCCTCCTCACCTCTCCTCACCTCCTTCCCTTGTCTTCTCTCCCTCTGCAGACATCATGTCCTTCTCTCCTCCTGTCATAACTTCCTCTCCTTCCAACCCTCCTGTCTCCCCTTCTCTTCTCCTCCCCTACTTTCCTCCTCCCCTCTACTCCTTCTCATGTGTTCCTTACAATCTTTCCTGCTCTATTCCTGAAATCTCCTCTCCTGCCTTACCCCCTCCCTCCTCTCTCTCTCTCCTCTCTCACATCCTCTCCTCCTGTCCTCTCCTGTCTCTGTCTCCCCTCTCTTCTCCTATCTGTCCACTCCAGCCCCTAGGACCTAAGGACCTCAGCCCCCTAGGACCTCTCCCGTTCCTGTTTCAACTCTCTCAGTGTCAGCTGAACAGCTCCTCTCCCACCTTTCATTGGTGTCCAGGTGACGGGGTGGGGGGGGCTACATCTAATTCTCACCCTGGGTCTGGTCCCTGAGGTGGGGGCAACGGTTCCTGCGGTGCACTCCCACCTCCAGAGTAGTTCAGCATGACACACCATCCCTCTGCATCTGCTTTTTATAACACGTCTGCTTTTAAGACATAACACTTTGGGCCATAGCCGGCTCACTTTCTATACATGAGGGTGTTACAATTTAAGGCAGATATATATACACAGTGCCATATACGCACAAGGTCACATCCATTTATAATGGCATACGATCATAAAAGACACACACAGACACACACACACACTCAAGCAAACGTACAAGCAAGTTATGGTTTGGTACCCACCTAGTAAAATAGTAGAATGTGATGATAAAAAATACACATGCAAACCCTCCACCACACACACGCACCAACACACACACATGCACACATACAAACACACACACACACACACACACACACACACACTGATGAGACTTGGCCTTGGCTCTATCCTCCCTCCTGGAGTGGAGTGGAGTTTTGTTGCTCCTGTAAATCCTGATGTGCTGGGCGGGATTGGACGGCCGCTGCCAGCGTGAGCCGGATGATTTAGAGGCGGATGACACAGCGCTATTTGCAAGGAACAGTCAGTTCCACCGCTGCTGGAGAGCCCTAATAATGGCTGACATTCACCTGTGGGTCATACCGGCAGACCAAAAAGTAGAAGGGCTCATTTACACTTGTTCTCCCGGCATCAATTATTTTTCCCCGATCGCCTCCCACTCTTAAAGGCAGTGTCAGGGGCTGCTTTTATTATGTTCTTTATCTCAAGTGTTTTCACCAGGGATGGTGCTCTCTGTTGAGCTGTTCTGCAAGATTTGCTCTCACCTTTTCCATCAATTATTAGTGTAGATATTATCAACAGAGAAGATCATGTCAACATTTATTAAACATTGTGCCTGAGAAATGGCCGCTGCTGGGTTTTTAATTGATAATGAAGTATGGATAGATGATGTTGATTTAGCCTATTTGTTATTTACCACAGCATTTTATAGTGAGTAGAAAAACAGTTAAAGGTCAGTAATTGGGCCTCAAACCAAGGACCTTGTTGATTAACATTCCAAACTCCACACTATCTCAGTCTTCCCCCTGGAGCTAAGGATCAGAAGAGAATTATAGATTTGGTAGCGTTAATGTGGTAAACAATGATGAAGTGAACACTATCAAGGGAAATAACATATCTGCATTCTATCTCTCAGGATTTTTACTTGGCGCAGCAATTTATACATGAAAATGGGGCAATCGATTAAATGTGTTGTGCATTCAGAGCGCATAATAAGCTGTGCTTGTTCTGCAGAGTCAGGATTGATGTGCACTTGTTTAAAAAGGTTGGCGCCGACATATTTGAAACGAGAAGTTAATGGGAACCACAGCTGGGAGGATCACATGAGTTTGACAGCATCTTGACTTATACCCTTACCATGTGCTGCAACAATGTAAGAGAGGAACTACAGCATGATATGCATAATTATGGAGCATTCATATGTAACAGAAAGAAACAACATTCGTCATTATTCATTTAAATTGGAATGGTAGTATGTATCAGTACTTGACTGGTATTCATTCTACTATGTATACTGGATATAAACAGTGGTATTCACTCTTCAGTCTAAAATATTGACTGAATACCACTGTTTAGATTCAGTCTACTAACTAGACTGAATACAAACGGTGGTATTCAGTCTTATATTCAGAATACCCCCGTACTATATTAATCTATACTTACCCCAGCTAATTTACTTAAAAAAAACTAAATGCAGGCAGAGTAATTTTTCAGCCTACTCCTTTTTGGAGATACATCTTGTAATGAAAGTTTATGAAATCACATTTCCATAATGATATTGCCGAAAGGAAGCTATTATACATTGATGTATAACCTATTTAACAGTTTACATTGATTAAGAATCTTTTTGGATTGAAAAGCTTTGCTTTTGAGTAGAAATATATGATGATGTACACATACATCATCATGTACACACACGTGAACACACACACACACACACACACACACACACACACACACACACACACACACACACACACACACACACACACACACACACACACACACACACACACAAACACACATCAGGACACACTCTGAGCTGTATAAATTAGAAATAACACAACTTTAGAGGGTGATCATTGTGTGACCTAGTTATGCTTTCCGGAACATTTCTTACTCAGGACTGCGCAAACAGTTTTTTCGCTTGTCAACAAGGTGCACACACACTGGTACAAACACACACAAACACACACATACACACATGCACATACACACACACACACACACACACACACACACACACACACACACACACACACACACACACACACACACACACACACACACACACACACACACACACACACAATAAGAAACAAAATCGTAAAGTGTATCTCATGTGATCTGTTATATTGTATAACATTTGAACATTGAGTCATTTCCTTCCGGGGGCCGGCAAGAGTTATTCAGCGTCAACAGGGATAGGATTCTCATTATTTAGCACCATCTTCCCTCGCAAGCGACACTTTGCTATATTTGAATTGGTCTCCAAGAACATTGTTGGTATAATGCGTTTCTCTCATCAACCGACCCAGTGCAAGTAGTAGGTGATTGTATCATAACATTTTGTGTATTGATTTATATCTCATATATGGCAGCAACCCTTGAGGTATATATTATGATCACTCCACATGGAGAGAATTTGTGTCATTTACTTGCAGCGTAAGAAAGCACTGTAAAATCATTGTTCAGCATCACCAATTTCATTAGTTTTAATCCGTTTCTATGCTGTATATGTAATTTGAAATGTAACTTTCTTCTAAACGCAACGTTGCCATTTCATCATTACGGATGTTCTTGGCCAAAAATAAAAACTGTAAACCTTTTACTGAGATGAACTTGGCTGTGCATACAAACCACTGAGGTGTCTTTTTCACATTTTATACTTTAGAAGAGGTTGCTATCTCGTAATTAAAAAAAATATCCAAACTGAGGCATGGTAGTTCTGGCACTGTGGAGACACCAGACACACACACACACACACACACACACACACACACACACACACACACACACACACACACACACACACACACACACACACACACACACACACACACACACACACACACACACATCTGGATGTCACTTTTTTATGTATCCACTTTACAGGTCCGCCATGAAAGCCATGAATAAGTTAGTATTTCTGCTTGATAGTCCAGTAGCATGTCATTTCGAGATTTTGCAATGGCTTTCTAAAATTTTCTCTCCCTCCCTCTTTGTCTTTCTCTCTTTTTCGCTCTCTCAGGCGTTTTGACGTCCACTTTGGTGGACATTTTGACGTCCACTAAAGAATAAACAAGCCGTGACAGGTCATAGGCAAGGTAATGCTTCAATACAGGAGCCATTCTGCATCAGATTTCTTGCACTATTTGCAGCACTAAATATGTATAATTACATGCTTATGTAATTTCGAGAAGGACTATTGTTAGAAATATACTCTTTAACATAGACATTATAGACTCTCCATATGCTATAACTACACTACTATTACTGGCTTGGCAGACTTTTCCATGGGTCAAATATAACTATGGCCGTATGTTGTTGCCTTTATGGGGTCTTTTGCCTTGTTAAGCAGCCAATGTCCTGCTGTTGCTGTAGCTTCTGCTAACATGGCTAGCCTGAGCTACAGGTTGGCTCATGCCAGCTCTGTCCTTGGATCCCCTTAATGAGGATGTTCCTTGCTTGTACCAGAGCCCAGGAGGAACCAGCATTTGGCTGCTCCTGAAAGCCAGCTAGTATCTGGGAGCTAGCTAGAGCCCCATCTTTTGTTTCTCTATAGTTATAGTTTCCTCCACTCTCTGTCGCTACTCTCGCCTCTTTGGTCCCACCAAGGGCTGCTCTAACGACAACTGTTCACGGTCCCTCTTGAATAAGCGAACAACAGAGTCTACTAAAACACCCCTGCTCATTTATTTTTCAACTCAGAGCATCTCTGTGTCCTGCTCATCCTCCTCCTCCACCTCCTCCTCCTCCATCTACCCTTCAGGGCCCCCATCACCCTGCTCCACCCGCGCCTGTCTTGCTCTGTATCGCGTGAAATAAGGCATGGTGTTTATGCCCACAGAGCTGCAGACTGCTACATATTTTATCATCGGTGTTGTCTAGTGATTCATTGTAGTGATTCATTCATTCATTAATTCCAGCGTTGCCAGACTCCCAGTGTTGGGCATCGCTCCACATACCAGCAAATCATCAACAATTAAAAGCACTTGAGTCTGGCATTTTGGCCACATTTCTGACCATGGCGTACTGTAGTAGGCCGTTTATGTCTCTTGACTTCCTGATTTAGCCACGAGGAACCACGCCGAGAAGAAATATGCAAAAGGCCGTCAGCGTCCCTTCTGCATCATCCCATGATTTTGTTTTTGTCACTCGGTGTCATGCAAATGGTAAAGCATGAAAGCAATTTCCTATTGCGGCTCCAGCGTGATTTTCTATGGTGTCATTACAGAATCGGTGCCATAACGACAGACCCTGCTTTGTGTTCATCGCAGACAGACCTTGGCTTTGAGCACCTAAATGATTGATAGGCGATATGAAAGTGAATGTAGGTCACCGTGGGTAAGGGGTCTCCAGCAGCAACATTAATCAGACAAGGATATTAAGCACACATCATGGAGGATAATGGGCCCACCAGCCCTATTACAGGTATATGCAACTGTCACAACACTACAATTTGTCTCCATAGTCACGGAATAATAGGGATGTTATTCAACTGTTTGAATCTCAGATAATTTGACGTTGAGCCGAATGTGTTGCATGCCAATGTTATTGGATCAATGGGCATTCAGATGTAATACTGTGTTACCAGCTTATATGGGATATTATCCTAATTATTTGGTCACAGTTCCACAGAGGTCACATTGCATTTTCATTCAACTGCACTGCAAACCAATGAACGGGATTTGCAGTAATGGCAACACAATGCTGTTAGAGTAGTATACACATTTTGGCCTTTATGATGGGCTGTATTTTCTAATTGAGCCACTTTTCCTCACAGCTTGCTAAAGAATAACTATCCAACTTCTTACCATCCAATCATACTTAATTTGAGCACTACTATTTACTTTATACACTCTATATTTTAACTTATTTGAAAAGACTTCCCGGTAGGGCAACAAATAACACAATGCAAAAAGTTGTCTTTCATCTGCAGTCTACCTAAGAGACGTGGTTGGTATCAGATGAGTGTTGCTTGAGAGAGCTCTGTTCTGGAAGCCTGCTCTCTGATCTCCATTTAAATCATGCTAAAATATTCCCTTCCTCTAGTTATGCCAGCCCACTCTGTATTTCCACGGACCGAAGAAGTACAGCCAGATGAAGAAAGATTGCTAAGGCACCTGATGAGGGTAAAAAACAAAACGTAAACAAAGCAAACACCTGTAGACACGCACAGGGCAAGAGATATCTGCAAGTGAAGGCACTTTGACCAATGCACAAGAAAGCGGATATGAAATTGCTATTCAGTAACATTATTCTAGTTAATGAAGAATGTGTGAGTATGTGTGAGATATTGTCACATTAAATGTAACTGCTCGGAGTTCTGTGCATTGTTTGCACATATTGGGCACACAATTTGCTTAAGATTTGAAGTACAAAGCTTGATAAATGAAGACATTCAATTACCATGGCGATGTCTGCCATGACAAATTCCATACATTATTCCTTTACAGAAAATTGTTGTGTATCATCAAATATTCATAGAGGCATAACATCTATATTGCATTACTACTTGCCCCAGATTTAAGATGTTTTTGGCACAAATAAGACAGCCTCCCAGCCACAGAAAACACAACCAGTCCTCTCTTCTCCATTTGCTAAAAACCCTTTCCACCAGAGATTGTTTTCCAAAAGTGCTAGTTGGCTCCCTTCCTAAGAGTGTGTGAAACACAGAACTGGCTCTGCCGCACTAGGATCACAGTATTTAAAGATCAGCTCTGGAACCAACAGAAGGAATAAGAAAGAGACAAGAGGCCAATAAGCTATTCTCTTTGTCTTTGTGAGAGAGAGAGAGAGAGAGAGAGAGAGAGAGAGAGAGAGAGAGAGAGAGAGAGAGAGAGAGAGAGAGAGAGAGAGAGAGAGAGACATAGATATCGAAAAAAGAAAGCCCCAAATAGTTGACAGGCCGAGGAGAAGACAATCAGAGAACAGATGGACTTGAAGACTTAAAGAAAAGGTACGAAAACGACAGACAATGTCTGAAACTGAGAAAACAGAAGGAAGGGGTCCCACGTCATAAAAAAGAAAGGCAGGGGGGGCGAGGAGCAAAAGTTCTGGAGTCAGCACACAGAGAGGGCGGCAGGTGATGGGAGGATAATGACAAGTGGGCGGAGTCTACTTGACCCCTGTTGACCTCCTTCCTGACGTGGCTGCTGGGAAGCGTTGAAGGAAATGGGTGCAGCAGCAACCCTAATGTGATGGGATATCCTGCTGCCCGCCTGCCCGCTAACCCCCCGTTCCTCATACGTTGTACACACACACGCACACACACACTCACGCACACACATACGGTAGAGATGGAGATGGAGGACACAGACTCAACAGCACACGCACAGATGGGCACACACTCACATGAACGGAGGATGCAGGCGGTCGCTGGTGCTGGCAAGGGGCCTGAATCACACACACACACACACACACACACACACACACACACACACACACACACACACACACACACACACACACACACACACACACACACACACACACACACACACACATACACACAGTCTTTACAGTGGCGGAGCCAGCAGCTCACAGGCAAAAGAGCATGTAGGGAAGAACTAGCAGACGCATATGTCCACAATAAGGTGACTCAACCACACACAGAGCCAAGCCACGCATTGTTAAGAAGAAAACAGGGACATCGTGGAAGGCACATGAAGGTACATGATACAGCGAAGAAGTGAGAAGGAGCTTGGTTAGAACAACAACAACAACAACTAGGCTCACACTGTTATTCCAATGCCTAGAGAGCATCTGGTTTTCCTGACAGAATGCCAAGAAAGACCCATTATGTCACTCAGTGCATTTTTCACACATCGCTGCCAAAAGAATATGATTTGATGAACAGCTAATGTTCATGAACAAAACCCGCTCCAACCCAAAAATCCATTGAGATCTTTCATCACTCTGTGATTTCCAAGTCTAAACAGCCATGAGGGCTACCCTCTTTAAATGAACGGTTGTTTAGTTTTCATTATGTGTCATTCTTTTCTCTTGTTCCTTTGCGTCAGGAACAGTTCTCCTCGCGTTGAGGGTATTCGGAGGGTAAACGGAGGGTAAACTGTGTCGCTGGATTGCGCCTCACCCATGAAACATCAAAGCACGGCCACGTTGGAACTTCAAGCACATTTTGCCATTGCTCTGCGAGCTCTCGATCCAGTAATTATAGCTTACAGAAGATATCAACATTATTACCCCCCAGACCACGGTATAATAACACCACAAAGCTCTTCAAAGAAACATCTTGCATTACAAGGGGAAAATATAAAGCATGAACATTGAAAGCATCTGAACTTTGAAATATTGAGCCTACATTGCATGTATTTTATGATTGGCAAATAGCAGTAGCATTATCTATTTGCATTGATGGAGGTGAATGGTGACTGACTTTATTCTATGCAAATATAATTTAAGCAGTAGTCAAATGAAGATGTCAATCAATTGCTTGGCTTGAACTTTACTGACTCCAATCGAAGTCATTAAATGTTTTCGTGTTTCAATGCTGCCCTCTAGTGCCCTAATGTTTAGTATAGTATAATAACAATAACAATAAAAATAACAATGACAATAACAGTAATAATAATAATAATAATATCAATAATACCTAGGACTGCAAGCAGTTCCTCAAGGTATTCACAACCCAAACTACAACTGACCACGTTAACCGGCCTTTTCCAGCGATTCAATGGGGCCTGTCATTACTCTTAGACATAGGACAGGGGCGGGTCTTTGTTCTTCAGCACTGGGTCCTTCCTTACTCTGAAACACATAGACGCGCACACACACACACACACACACACACACACACACACACACACACACACACACACACACACACACACACACACACACACACACACACACACACACATACTGGTTTAAGAGTAGATGACTGATTGTTCTTAGTTACCTGAAGACAGTGGTCACCGAATGCCATGCAGTAGCAGTTGAGCAATCTATACCTTTTACACTTAACATTTTTGCTATTATCATAGAATATAACCAACAAAGAATTCAAAAAAGTGTCATTATAGTGCTATTTAGCTCAGCTGGTGATAGCCTTAACGGCCCGTTAGGTTCCCTCTTACTGACACTGAAAAGTATCCAGTAATTCATATCTATTAAATTTAAAAAAAAAAAAAAGTAGGTTTAGGTCAAACACTAGTAGGCCTAAAACAAGCTTTTTAGTGTAAAGGGATTGATTACTTTTTTTGTCTGACTTTTTTTTCACTCCTTGATTCAATTATACGAAGCACTATAGTTGAGCTAAATGGGACCTTGCATCAAGAGAAGGGAAAACCACAAAATATATTTGGCTTACAATAGGAAGGTATTGTATTATTTAAGGTGGTCTCTTCTAGCTAAACATCCTATGTTCATAGTGGCGAAGTCGCGCCCCTTCCGGTAGAGACCATGGGACATATGAGATCGAAAATATGAATGGGTTTCAATGAAGAGAAAGTAATTATCTTCTGGTCCCCGTCTTTATATGCCCTGGATTACACAAATGTTGTTTGTGGATTTAAATGATAATTGTTCATGCAAAGAAAACCAAAAAACTTTCGCGAAGAAGTTTGATAATGTTAGGTTTTCTGTGAGGCCGCTGTGTGAACTACAGCCCCTCGCTGCTCTCGACGCGAATGAGTTCCAACCCGTGTTCCGGTAGAGACATGGCGATCTCTCTGCTCCACTTCAACGTTTTTTTCCAAGGGGAGGATAAAAGCATAACAGTTATGCCGATGGGGAGATTGTGGGAGATTGTCGGTCTTGTCCACGCCAGTCGCAGGGAGCGTGATGTCACATACGAGACGTGTAGTCTTTCTCATTGGGCTTTCTCTACTGAACAATTGCACAATAAACGGTCAAACTCTTGGCATGAAAAATTATCATTTAAATCAATCACACACTACTAATCACAAACAAAATATGCGTAATTTGGGGCATATAAAGACTGGGACCAGAAAATAATTACTTTCTCTCCATTGAAACCCATTCATATTTTTCGATCTCATGGGTCCCATATGGGCTCTACCGGAAGAGGCGTGACTTCGCCACTCTTTTCCCGCTGTCTTCCGGACGCACAAGACTATCTTGTGTGTTACACTAAACGTATCGAAAGTCATCCAATGTAGCTCAACTGGTAGTGCAGACCAGTAAGGATGCCAAGGTCAATGGTTCCCTCCCTCTTAATGAAGATGTTCCCTACCTTATTTCTTCCAGTTTCAGTTATTAGTTACATTTATATGAAAGGAGGTTAAAAGCTACAGATGCTTCCTAGTTTGAAAGGTACAGATTACGTTTTGGGATAACTCTATTTTTTTGTTTATATTCTTTGCTAAAAATAATAACACCTTGACTTTTGTGTGTTTAACCTCTTTCTTGTGATTTTTCCCGTCTAGCTCAGCTAGTATGGCATTAACACTGCCTAGTGGTTAGATACTCATCTGCCCATCTTTTATATCTTGTATTTATATGGAAGTAGGTTAAAAACTAAACACTTGTAAAAGTATTTTTTTTTGGAAGCATCATTTGGATCCTATTTGGATTATATTCTATATCGAAAATAACATCCTGGCTCTTTGTTTCTCTCTTTTTGTTGAGTGGTCTCGTTAGCGCAACTGTGCTTGTCATTAACACCACCAGGATCAGTTGTTCGGTTCCCAAGGACTTCATAACACTTAATAGCAAAAGCGTTAACGCTATGCTCAACCAGCTGTTATAGACAGCAAACATTAAAGAGGGTAATAAACACACGTATTCATCAATACAAATATGAATAAAAACAGTAATCGATTAATGAAATTCAGTCTAATGTAACAAATGTAATTTGCGGATGCTGTTTAGAGTCATTAAGAAAGTTGGAATCAAACCACTGACCATGGCAGGGCTGATGCCCTACAAGATTAACTATTAGTAAAAGTAATTAAAAGAGGGAAAACACAAACAGTCCGGGTGTTATTAATTTCTAACAAATAATTGAATCCCCCAAAAAAGGACTGCTAGCACTAGCAGTCACGAACGGTGTAACAGCCCACACGCACAGCCTTATCCCGCTGATTCACGAAGAGATGAGATAAATCTTCCGAAGCGATTTGGAACCAATCCAAATCGGGGTTTTACGGTAGGCCTACATGCCATTTCTGTGTTATTTAGTGCCCCCTTCAGGCATGTGGGGCCTCCCGCATGATCACTTTTTTTAATTGACACTGTGATGTCATCGATTGAGCTATCAACGCAAAACGTGCAACAATGTTCAGCATATAAAATAAGGCCAGTCTACAAAGTCTCAGTAATTGTCTTCTATCGGGATGGCGGGACTGCGAATTATTACGCCCCCTATCATTGACAGATGTAAAACTTTTGCGCAATCAGGGGCTAAACTGGGCGTAACCAATCCAGAATAACAATAGAAGAATCCTTACAATAACAATAGGTAGGCCTATCCACAGATACTCTTTGAATGCCTAATTACGTCTAGGTAAATTACGATAACTCATATTTTGTTCTATCTTAGTATCTTTCATAATTTTACCTTTGAATAGACTATTTAAAGACTAACCGACACAAGATCTTATGAAATGGATTGATGAAATTTGAACAGATGGAATCTCTCTTCCACACTCTGGATCTCTCTCTCTCTCTCTCTCTCTCTCTCTCTCTCTCTCTCTCTCTCTCTCTCTCTCTCTCTCTCTCTCTCTCTCTCTCTCTCTCTCTCTCTCTCTCTCTCCATCTCTCTCCCCTTCTCTCCATCTCTCTCCCCTTCTCTCTTACTGTCTGTGTGGGTGGATGGTAGGTTGCATCTGAGCGAAAACGTATGCACACACAAATACTCAAGCACAGAGGCCCGAGTGCAGGAATACATTGTGTGGGTTTTGAAAGGGCATAGACCCCTGTGCATGTGTATGTCAATATTGAAAAGCAATGCAATATTTAGTATAGTTACACTACAAGCATGAGCTGAATCTTTAATAACATTGTGACCTACTTCCCGATGAGTAAAAGTCAACGTTGTCCCCATCAATGGCAGCCAGCTGCCATGGAAAGAACGTCCTGAATGTGCGCTAATGTCACTGACATGTCAGCCATTTTAATTATTCATGAATAGACTGTCTGAGACATTTATCTCTATACCCTTGGCTTTAATTGAGCTTGAAATGTCCTCTCCCCAACTTGCTCTCTTTTTGTTTTCCATTACGAGGAGGGCAAGCTGAATGTCAGATGTAGGCCCACACTGTTGATTTTTAGGATGCTTGGATCCCACTCCACACCAGAGCACCCCAAGCCACTTGTTGGCAAACTCTAGGTCAGAAGGAGGTTATTGAGAAATGGTTGGCATGTTACCATCAGGCTTTTGTATCAAAACACATTGATATAAACTATACGTACACAATGCCATGTGTGAACGTGTTTAAGGACAGAAATGTGTACTGAATATATGCATGCACAATATGGATTGTGCATATCTCTCTCTCTCTCTCTCTCTCTCTCTCTCTCTCTCTCTCTCTCTCTCTCTCTCTCTCTCTCTCTCTCTCTCTCTCTCGCTCTCTCACACACGCACGCACACACACGCACACGGGCGAGCGTGCACACACACACACACACACACACACACACACACACACACACACACACACACACACGCACACACACACACCTAAAAACAAGCAATGCTGGTCTAAGCGGACACTAGCCGATACATTTTGATTAGACACAGCTGGATAGGGACCTCTTGTGGCCTTCTTTCGCACTTTATTGACACATATTTAGCCTACTTTTAGGAGATATAAGGCATTCTTTTTCAGAAGCTGTGGAATACATTGATTGCATTATCGCATAAATCAAGAGATAAAAAACTATAATTCGAAGACTTGCAAAATGATAAATAGACACAGAGGCGCCTTATTTTTATGTTCGAGGGCTTTATTGACCAATCACAAACCGCATTAAGTCTACATTTCAGCTATAGACAGTGAGACTACACAACATTAAAATGATGAGAACAAACCTCTAAAATTGTAACCAATTGAACCATAACGTGTCAGCATTGATAAACTACAATGACCAAGATGCATTGCACCTAAACAGTCATCGTGACACATCGACAACATTGAAAGCTTGCTCACAGGATCCCATCCATTTCATAACTTTAGAGCATCCTTTTGGTTTGCGTTTTACGTGAGGGGCTTTGCATATGTGTCTAAGCAACCGCAGTGTGTCCGTAATTGAATGACACGATTCATGCGTTAACATTTTTGGCTAGCTTATAACCTTGGCTAAAAGAACTGCTCGGCGTGCCCCAAGTAGTCGTGTGCTAAAGCTAGCTTATCTCACGTAAATAAAACAGCTAGACCTTGTGTTAAAGGTTCAGATTGCAGGGCTGCTGGTGCATGGTTGCTGAACTATATCGCCTGGTGAGTAGCTAAGTTATTATTGCATTTTCCTTCAATTGTGCCAGCGTTACGTGTTTGCTCGGGTGATGCTGTGCTGTGTTGACTGGCTACACTTGACAGCTAGCTAACTTGAAATTAGCTTCCTTGTTCAGGATCTAGAGTTTGCGTATGTGACTGCCGAGAAGATGTTGATGGTTTGGCTATACATATGTATGTACATGCCTTCCGATGAGCTTCCTATAATACTGTTGAATTGTGTGACAGGCTGATGTTATAACATTAAGCTGACTTGTCTCTCGGCAGTACGTGGGAATGTTGACTGTGATCACGTGAGTTGCAACAGGGAAGTGAACAGTACTGGAAGTAAATAGTGCAGGAGAGTCCCTCGTTTAAAATACTAGTGGTTTGCAACCTAAGTCTATATGCAACTGGTAGCAAGATAGTCGAGTTAGACCGACTTTTGTGCTTTCTACTCTGCTCCTAAAGGACGGAGGGATGGCCCACTAACTTTGGGTAACAATCACCTTTTTTCTCTGTACTAGGATGATATATATATATATATATATATATATATATATATATTCTTTATTTAAACGCTTATTGACCGTTCTTAATTACGTTTTTTGTCTTTCGTGCACTGGGCCGTTATCAGTAATGGGGATTGAATGTGGAGTAGAGCGATAAGGTTTCAGCAGTCTCTGCCCATTTGGCAAGGCCGACGCTGATTAATGTCATAGACCTTTGTCATGGGAAAAGGGAACACTGTACTGTATTACCTATGAGGTATATTTCTAAGGTTTGTCATTAATTTCCACTGGTTTCATGGCTGTATCCCAAATGGAATAAGGAAGTACAACGAAATTACTCATTCGAAATGCTTTCTAAACAGAGAGCGATATTGACCAAGAGACGCAGGGGGATAGGCGATACATTATGTGAATGCACTGTTAATACTATTGGATGCTTACACTCAAAACGTTCTTTCCTCTCCATTCCAGCTTTCTTCAACATCGGGTTCCAGGATTACTTTTGTACATTTTGGTTTCATTCAAAGATGACTTTGTCATTACCCTGGTTTTGCACATACATCACGTAGATCTGGAAAGAGAGGATTAATACTGCACTAGGCCAGTGCCGCACATGGTGTGGGTGAAACTTAAGTCATGAACCTCCATCAAGTCCTCACAGGGGCAGTCAATCCAGGGGACAACTGCTTCTCCGTGGGGAGTGTCAATAATGTGCCATTCACGGTAAGAGATTGACACAGCCTTTGATTGAACTTGCTTGCAGCCCTTTTAAAGTCGATATTGCCTGACCCATGTTTTAATACCTTAGTCGACAGCAATGATCCAGTTTACTCTTTTTACTTTGATTAGTGTCTTCACTGTTAACCAAAGGTAATTGTTGATGTGTTGAAAGTGAAATGATCAAGTTGTCGACCCTAAATAAGTCACGCTCTAGGCAATGTAAATTAATGGTGATTTTTGTTACTATAAATCTTCTTTATTTTTGGGGCTGTAATTAATTTATTAATTATTATAATTGTTTTAATTTAATTGCAGATTTGATGTGACTTATTGTAATTTAAATAGCAATCATCCTAATGGATTCTTTGTCAGACTCCATTGACGGAATCGGGTTAATTTACTTTAAAGTTCCCACAAAAATGGCAGATGACTGTCTCTGTGGGTGGGACATTGGTGGTGGTGCGTCCTTTTCATCCCTGTCTGAGTGAATATCCCCTGACTTGCCCCTCTGTCTTCCGCTGTGACAGGCCTATGCGTCCGGTTGTGACGTGGTGATCTTGGGAAGTGACTTTGAGCGGCTGCAGATCATTCCCGGGGCAAAGCATGGTAACATCCAAGTGGGATGCGTGGACTGCTCCCTGGACGGAGGCCGGGTAAGAGCGGCTTGGCTTCTTGTCACAGAAACACCTTTTGGGTCTGGACAGTTTAATCGTTTAAAAAAATCCCCAAATACACGCATGTGGATTTAAGTGTGTAAACTATGGCAACACTAGGTTCAAATTGACATGGGGAGGTAAATTCTATATGTGTCACATGCATATCCATAGATAGAAGGTGAAGCTCTAGCAAAGGCAAGGGGAAATGAGTGGAATAGAAGCCATTTATATTTACTTTGTGATAAAAGTCCCAGTTTTTGTCATGAGTTTAAGAAGGGAAGTGTGTGTGTGTGTGTGTGTGTGTGTGTGTGTGTGTGTGTGTGTGTGTGTGTGTGTGTGTGTGTGTGTGTGTGTGTGTGTGTGTGTGTGTGTGTGTGTGTGTGTGTGTGTGTGGGGCCTTTTGGGAAGTTTTTGTGTGTTACTCGCTCAATTCATCATCCCTGACAGTTGACATTATTTACCTCATTAGGTACACGGCTTGTATTACTCAAGGTCCTGGTCACCTCAATACCGCTTAATACATTTTTGTCAGTCACTCCATTCAGCAGTGTGGAAGTGTGCTTTGTCATAATCAACACCTTTAGGCTTGGAGGGTTTTTGGGCCTGGAAGTAATTTTTCCTCCTCTCATAAAGCCTTCTTTTTAATTTATGAAATGCCCCTTACTATTAGATGCGTAAGGATATTCTATACCCAATTATCATATTTTTTCTTTGCTGTGTTTCCGGCACAGATTGCAGCTTCATATGGAGGCATTGTTTGTGTGTTTGAGCCCGTGGGGCGGACTGATCCGAAATCCACGACACCACCGGTGAGTCGCTCAGGATTACACGGCACATTTGCCTGTGGGTAAAGTGCCAGAAGGAATAGAACAAGTTTCTAAGTACTTTACATAAGAGTGGTTTTATATGTGCATGAGAGTGGTTTTATATGTGCATGGGACCAGTGCCATGTGATAGAATAGCTACACCAGTGCTTATAACTAGTTTACATGATGAAATGCAAATTTCGACAAGTACTTTTCAAATCGTTCAAATGTTTTTACTCCGGGATCTGGTGACTGGTTTTGCATCTTTTTAAGTATCATTCTGATTTAAATATACAAAATTTGTATAGACTATCGCCTTACTAATTATCTGGCTATCTAACTGTTTTGTCTCCTTTATGTCACTCTTTATTTAAATGGCTCTCCTTTGCATACATATCTCTACAGAAGTTGGAGTTCCAGTGGCAGAAAAGTGGCCAAATAGTTCTCCAGTCAATAGTGAGGAACCTTGCCTGGCACCCCTCAGGTACAGTCCCACAGCATCTGTTCCAGTTCTGCCAAACCCAGTGCGCACCGGCTGTCCCGAAGAGGCTGATTGAACAACAATAACAAACAGAGTTTTCCATCATTTAAAAAAGAACCATGTCCTCATGACTTGTGCCTCGGGCTCCTCCAGGGAGGTATCTGTTGACAGGCTCCAACAGCCTCCAGTTGTGGTCCAACAGCGCTAGGCCAGGTGCTGACCATGAGGAGGAAGGGAAGCCCACAGAGCTGACCATTGACAGCCCTCCGTCTCCATGGAGGTGCATCTGGCTCAGCAGGTGAGGACGAGATATTGCACTCATTGCATTGTGTTGAACATTTGGCGGAATTACTCTATTCTCCTCTTGTGCCTGGTTTTTAAAGCTTTTATTTGTTCATGTTTTAATTGCCTTTTTATTATGTTGATTTTGATGTGCACTGTTAAGTAACATCTGTGCTATATAAATATATTGTGAATGATAAATTAATAAATTGCTCATTAACTAGTGGGCATGCCCAGCGGTTGTGGGAGCTACTGCACTAGCCTTCTGTTTGCACAGTCGACTTCATTAATTTCTGGTTTCCCTTGCTATAGGACAGCATCACCCGTCAATCTGATGAAGTTCTCTCCTGATGGAGAATTCTTTGCCACAGCTGGACTTGTAAGTTGTCCCCATACCTATTTCTTAATTACCCTGGCTTCGATTTCCCATGTACGGTTGACTAGTTGCATGTTAATTGTTTTTAACAACAGTAACATCAACATTAAAATAGCTGCTAGTAGTTGAATGTTAACCCTCACCGTATCCAGACGTTTGAACAGAAGTTGTCCTGTCGTTTGACTGGCTTCCGCCATTCTACCCTGTGCCACCTCCATGCAGGATGACTGCCTGGTGAAGGTATGGTACAGCACCATTAAGTGGCAGTCGGGAGTGTCCAGCCTCTTCACACCCCCGGAGGCGGGCTCAGCCCATGGAGAGCTGGCCTTCTCCTTCGTCTACCTGGCCCATCCACGCTCCGTCACTGGCTTCTCCTGGAGGCAGACTAGCAAGTACATGCCCCGGTAAGGGAGGTCGATTCAGAGGTTGTCAATCAGGATGTTTTACTCCCTTGTAAGACATTGCACAGAGCATGAAAAATAAAAATAAATATGTCCTCTGTTATTGAGATTGTTTTGTACTTTAGTGCTGAACTATTGCTATGTTAAGCCTTTGTTAGGATTTCTTTCTTTCTTTCTTTCTTTCTTATCATACTCTACAGACATTGAGGCCCATCTTCTCCTACGATCCATCACCTAGAGACTATTCCATAAAAACAATCTATACTTGTTGAGCATCGGGCGTTTATCTGTAAAGATCCACTGTTATATTCCCATGGATCCCGATGGAGACTTGCTTCTTATTTGACATAACAGTCGTGTCTTTAAAACATTTCCCCCCTCTCCAACTTCAAAGGAAAGACACATATGGGACTTCCACGTGTTTCTCTGCTTCTATTGAGCATGACCACGTCCAATTTATAATAGTACGAGAATGAGGCTATGGTTTAAGGCTAGGTTATGTTTTTAAATGCATTTTCAGCATGAATTGCATTTTCTACTTGAAATTCAATATTTTACCTTTTGACATAAGCCGGAAGCCAAGTCCAGTCCTAAGGATGTTTTCTGCTAGCTTTTATTATTTCTGTTGGCCTAGGTACATATGTACAGTATGACATTTGGTAGAGAGTAACCTGAAACAATGGGGAATGGAGCGAAGTAAAAGTTTGCGACAACATCCCCAAAAAGACACAATAACATCCAGTCTCAAGCCTTACACATGGGGATTAGCATATCCATTGGATCTAAAGTTACTGTTGAAATGTAGTGCTATTTCTGCTGAAATGTAAATGAAGAGTGAAACAAAGGAACCGGGCACTTCTTTTGAGACCAAACCGCCCCGAGTTGAGGGAGCTTTCTGTCAACTTGTGATGGCTCAACTGGTGTAGACTAACTAAACTAATAACAGAGAAGCTATTGTGTCAGGTTACAGCCTTTGGGCTGGACCAGGCTCCTGGTCAATACAAACGGGTACGTTTGTATTTCAGTCAAATATGTACATTGAAAGAACATCTGGTTGGTTCCTTTCATGAAGAGAGGGATCAAACAATAGCTTTTTGATTTTTTCCTGATCAATACACATCCCTCCCCTATGTTGAGCCCCACCCTTGCAGTTGTACATAGAATTGTGTCATTTTACGAATGCAATGTGCACTCAATCTTTAATTAAACGGATAATTAAAAGGATTTCATTAACATATTTTATTAGCTTTTACATTTTGCACTTTGTGTTGAAGTGCATGCTGTAGTATGCATATAACATCTAATTTATACAGACCCCTGATATCTGAAATGTTAATTCCTTTGGGTTTTCACTAAGGGTAGTTTAACATTTGCAGGAAATTAAACCATTTTTCATGCAAAATGGGTTAGTCGCAAACACCTATGTCCCCAGCTGTAATATCCTGGTCTGACCTGAAATTGTCCTCTGACTCAAAGGATAATGTGATGCAAGTCTAATGTGATGAGCCACTAACATGGACGTACAGGAAATGTGGTCCAAAAACGACCACATTGGGTTACGGAACCTCTATTAATCTGACACACAATATTGTCTGCTGCTATATATGGGAATTTAGGAAACATTTTTATTAGAAATGGACAGGCCTACCATTGTTTATCTTTGGAAGATACCCTTCGATACATGTATGTGTGTACATAATTATGCCTATTAGTCTACTGAAATTAAACAAAACTCCTGATTCATTCCCCATTCTAATGCAGTGTATTTCCTAGTAAATCTGGAAAATGACAAGAGTATAACCTTTTGTTGCTGTGAAAGAGTTAAGTTTGCCTTGCCGATCTTGCAGCTGTTCCCTTATATCGGAGCAGCATAATCGATGACGACGCCTTTACGTCACACTTCTACGCTTCCGTCTTCCCATAAACGTCCCAAATTGAGCGTCTGTGTCCCGTGTTTTCCCACTAGAGGGTCGGTGTGTAGCGTGCTGCTCACCTGCTGTAAGGACAGCGTGTGTCGCCTCTGGGCCGAGACCCTCCTGCCCGACGACAGTCTCCTCTCCAGTCACCATAACAACCACGCCACCGGTCAACAGGGTGACCCGCCGCGACCGTCTGGGCCCTGCAGGAAGAACGGCTCCGAGGAGGGGTCACAGGGAAGGGCACCGCTGCAGGTGAGACTAATTGTAGCATGTTTTACTGTGATGCCTGAAGTGGAACACAGCCCTCTGGTCGCAAGGGTACCGCCAGGTCCTAATTGAATGAGGACGTGCAACTTTGTGGATGACGAGAACGACGCGGTTATTTTGTGAAGCCCTTAACAAAGTGGACAAACCAGCACGCAAGATGTTAAGCTATTCTATTAAAGAAAATGGAAATATCCTCTCCTCCATCCCTTTGTTAGTTCCAGCACACTTGGTTTTTTTTCGTGGGGAATTCAAACCCGACGACCGGCTCCACTGTTAATTTTGCAAATTAGCATAGAGCAGAGATAAGAGATGGGGAGGGAGTAGAAAAAAAAAAAGCACAGAAGAGAAGAGGCTTTAGAGGAGTTAAAGGGAAAATTAATTGGCTATCAGACACAAAGATGGTTTTCTGAGCTTTGTAGGGCTTAAGAGAAACATCAGTGAGGGAAAACTGGCCTGATTGCTGTAATCTGTGCCACCACCTCCTAAAGATTGCTCTAACCTTCTTTTCAAAGTTTTTTATTTATAATGAGTTATCTACTTTTCTACGTCTCTTTGGTCATAGGTCAGTGTAAACTGATAAGAGGTTTTCATTTGTTTGTCTCCGTTAACCTCATTTTCCTCGAACATATAAAATGTACTTTATTTGAAATTAACATTCACATTATCCTTGTCCTTATGTCCTCTCTGACTGCACTCAGAGAGGAAGTAAGGTGTGTGTGTGTGTGTGTGTGTGTGTGTGTGTGTGTGTGTGTGTGTGTGTGTGTGTGTGGTATTTCTAAAATTCCCCCAGAAAATTATAAAATGAAGAAACTCGGTAACTTTTAATGTCTTGAACAGGAGGTTTGGCCCTCCTCCTCGTAGGGAGAGTCACTCCCCTTTTCTTCCACCCTTAACGGTGGAACAATGCGTTAGTTAATTGGTGTATTCTGTTCCAGCTCAACCTGCAGGACTCCTATGGGATGCCTTCTTTCCATGGCGTGGCCCATCCCTCTGTTACAGGCTGCCTGCCCCACCTGAACGGGAGGCACTACAGCCACAAATCAGGCAGCAACAGCCTTCCCCATGCCAACGCTCTGTGTCACTTCCACATCGCAGCCAGCATCAACCCAGCCACAGGTGGCGACCATTTGAAAATACATTAATTTTATTATTAGGAGAAATGGGTATTTTTAAAATAAATAAAGCCCATTCGTATTTAAATGAAATTATTATGAAAGGCTTGTTACGCGCAAGCAGGGTTAGCCCTATCTCCAACACTAAACCATTTAATACATTTAGAATTCATAATACATATTTGGGATTCATATTTTATACAGTCTAATAACCTAAGGATTTTATCGTGAAAACGTCTTTAATGCAATGAAGTAGATGGTGTTCAAGAATCTCCTATCTTATCCAAAATTTAAGAATGGGCTTGGCAAAAAGGAAAATTAATTGTATTATTAGTTATATAATTAAAAGCAATCTTGTACTATACTAAGAAAAGTGGGTATAAGCCCACTTTTCACTTACACCGCCAATTTAAATAGGTGCGTTAGGGCGTTTTTAAATGGAGTCTAATCTGATGCAAGCCACAAAGAGGTCCCCCGATTGTCTAAAATGATCTATTCTTACCGGCTGTTAAACAGGATTGTCTGCAATTTCCCTTTTGACTCACACATTTTTGACATCTTATATTCGTAGCGGCATATCATATTTATTTCTGGGATATTTAGATGGCATTCGATGGAAATGTTATAGTTGCAGGCTTTATAGTTGCCTATTTCAACCCACAGTCCTGATGGCAAATCTTTGAATGTCTTTATCCCAGATATCCCCCTGCTCCCCTCCATCTCCTCTCTATGTGGGGGAGACGATGAGGAACCGGGAGGGCCCTTCACAGTCCACTGGCTGAACAACAAGGAGCTCCACCTCACTCTGGCCATGGAGGTCTTCCTCCAGCAGCTCCGGGGCAGTCTGGAGAACGAGGCTGAGCCTACACGGGAAGGTGTGCACACGGCTGTTGCACACGGCTGTTGTAAAAAAGAAACTAGAAAATGCATTTCCTGCAGAAAATGCAGTGAAGGCTGTGTAGTGTAAAGTGAGATTAAATTGAAAGAAGATTGAGAGAAATGTGTAATAACAAGTTTTAACTGATTTGAATGAAGTTTGGTCAAGAGAGCAATAGTTATGTACTATTTGGGTTGAATTGGGGTTGAATTATGTCTCTAAATAACAACATTTGTCGTGCATTGACGTTATTCTTTGACATCGAGTATATCAAGATTAGCTCACATATCAGCCTAATGATGAGACTCGGTGGAGTCTCAGCTTTCATGACACATCTATTGTTTGTTTAGATAGCATGCCGTGAAATAGCTTGTGTTTAAGTGCATTAGCCTTGTATCTTCTACCGGGAGCAGACACCTAGCCATTTATGAAGATCCTAGCCTCAAATTAAAATGCTCATTCTCAAAAACGGTTTCTCAGGCATCTGTAAATTGCACCCGATCATGATCAGTAGAAGTAGACAGCAGAATGTCTTTACAGTGTGTTTCTATGTTAAAAAAGCTCAAAGGATGGAAGTCAATGAGACCAAATCAAAATATACGAAACAGGTTTTACACTAAGGCCGTTGAATCTCAACAAGGGTTAATATCGAAGATCTGTCAGTGTAGTTAGTGTAATGATTGTTAAATGTTTGAACAGACTTTAGAGGTAAAAAATTGACAGAGTTGCGAAGTCTGAAGTACCTAGTTGAAGTCTCAGAGAATGGGGTTGACTTCCATTATACATTTATTTTATATAAAAAGTATAAATGGTAGCGTGTGATTCAGAGCAGTGGAACAGTGGTCTCTAGGTGAACAATTTTGCAGCACTCTCCTTATTTTGATCAGCTTTGTCAGGTGTAAATGATGACATTTTCTTCCAGAGCCAGAAGAGGAAGTCAACTCTGATGATGCAGACGCTACCTCAACTGAACCCAAGGGGTCTGAAAGGCGGTCCTCGGAGCTGGCGGCAGTGGAGCACCGGGTGGAGGTGTTGCTGGCGGAGTGGAACAAAGGGGCGGACATGTTGTTCAGCATCCACCCTATGGACGGCTCCCTGTTGGTCTGGAACGTGGACTGGCTGGATGAATACCAGCCAGCCATGTACAGACAAGCTCAGGTAGGTGTTTACATTGTTGTGTGTGTGTGTGTGTGTGTGTGTGTGTGTGTGTGTGTGTGTGTGTGTGTGTGTGTGTGTGTGTGTGTGTGTGTGTGTGTGTGTGTGTGTGTGTGTGTGTGTGTGTGTGTGTGAGGAATTAATAGGTTATTATCTGGGGGGATAATGGTCTCCATTAGGGCGAAATAATGACCGTTCCCTTGGTGTTGCTAATTGCAACCTGGAACCTGTAGAACAACAAACTTAGTATTGCTGAGTAGTGTATTGTTTATGATAATCTTGCATTCAATCCTTGCTCTACATTCCTTTTCTTTTAGTCCTGTATAGTGTTAGTGTTATTAGGTCTTAAATCAAATAAGTCATTAAATGGATGACAATGTCTGGCCTAGAGGCTCTGTTTTAAGGTAAGGTTAAGGTTTTTTGTTTATCCTGGCTTTACAATTGATTCTTCTCTTCACACTTATTTTTTTACATCCAAATTATGAGCATCCATTCCCCTAACAAAGAAATTCATTATGCTTGTGTGGCACCTGTAATGTCCATACTGATGGATTTATTCAATTTGACCATTTTGCGAATCCTAATGTGTTTTCCTTATTAAATGACATCGCAAAGTGTGCATTAGCCAGGATATCATTCAGAATGTAAATCATTTTGACAGTCATGATTGCCTCTCTCCCATTCTAATGGCTTCTTCTGTAGCCATTCAGCTAATGGTATTCTAATTAAGTGTGACTTCATATAAAATTTCAATTTTCCTTGATGCATTTTATCAGCCGCTTTACAATGGACAGTGGCTTCTGCTTGGCCGGCTAGCCAGGCATAGCAGCCGATAACTCACCCTCTGTCATTTCCACTTTAGTTAATTTTGGCAAAGATATTGTGAAATACTGTTGGCCTTGCTTGTCACAAAAAGTACATACCGTCCATGGTACTATTTGTCATCCGATTTGATCACTCTTTTAGTGTGGAAGATTAGACCAGCTCACATTGAGGATTGATTTTGAAATCATCAATAATTTCAACATAACTTTGTTGTGCTTCCATTTATATCGCATCGATTTTGGCACCTATTGCACTCCTAACTTTCCCTGGAAGGAGGGATGCCTCTTCAAGAAGTACGATCAAATCAAGGAGCAAGTGTCCAATCTCTGTCCAAAATAGACAGTGGAGTCAATACTTCTCGTTCAATGCTTTATTCGTGGGCTCAAGCAGGATTCCCCAAATAAAGCGAGGCGAAACCATATCTAACTGTTAAGCGATTAATGCGTTCCTCAACACGCTCCTGAAATCCTTCTCGAGTTTTCTTCCTTGAGAGCTGTGGTTGTTTTTCCGAGGGGTCGAGTTAGCTTTTGTTGGAACACAAATAAAATCGGCTTGCCTTGAAAAAGCGATGTATAAACCCAGTCGCTATTCATCTAGAACCCCCACCCCCGCCAAACATTTCCCCCTCCCTCCTCCCTTCATCTCTCAGGTGTCCTTCGTGTCCCGCATCCCGGTGGCGTTCCCCACCGGCGACGCCAACACCTTGAGCCGCAGCGTCACCATGTACGCCTGCAACAAGAACGTGGACCTGGCCGTCCAACACTGCCGGCAGTGGCCGTGCAGAGGCACGCTGCCCCGCTCCACCTCCGCCCTCATCAGCTACGGCGGTCAGGGCAAGGCGGCGTCCGGCAGCAGCCTCCGCCTCAGCATCTTCACGCCCAACGTGCTCATGATCTCCACGCACGCCGACGGCTCCCTCAACCAGTGGGCGGTGAGCTTCGCCGAGGACTCGGCCTTCTCCACCGTGCTCAGCGTCTCGCACAAGTCGCGCTACTGCGGCCACCGCTTCCACCTCAACGACCTGGCCTGCCACTCGCTGCTGCCGCTGCTGCTCACCACCTCGCACCACAACGCCCTCTGCACGCCCGACGTGGACCGGCTGGCGCCGCCGCCGCCTGGCGCCCGCCCCTCAGGCCTCTCCCGGGCCGCCCCGGCCGGACGGGGCCCGCGCCCCAGCCGGGTGTCCCTGGGCGTGGTCTCCCAGGACCCCAACGCAATCTACAGTGAGCTGATCCTGTGGAGGGTGGACCCCGTGGGGCCGCTCTCCTTCTCAGGAGGGGTCTCGGAGCTGGCCCGGATCAACTCTCTGCATGCTTCCGCCTTCGCCAACGTGGCTTGGCTCCCGGCGCTCATCCCCAGCAACTGTTTGGGTGGGTGATTAAAGAGGTTCAGGGGCAGCTTGGGTCTGCATTGGGATTCTGTGCCGTGCTCGTGTGCTTTTGTAGTGAACCCTTTTGATTTATTTCGGCTGAAGAAACAACATTAATATCTGTCTGACCACTAATTATAGCCAACAAACATGACATTTCCTCCACCCAGTTCTTTTCCTATTTGGTTCGCTCTTTGTTGTTTCTGTAATATCCACTATTCATTGGTCTTTGTTTTCCTTTTTATTTATAGGGGCGTATTGCAACTCTCCCAGTGCCTGCTTTGTAGCCAGTGACGGTCATTCACTCAGACTGTACCAGGCTGTTATTGAAGCCAAGAAACTCCTCAGTGAGCTGTCCAACCCTGACATATGTGTAAGTTTACAGCCACAATAATAGCGTAGTATTCTAGCACAGTGGTTCGGCTGATTGGTAGTCATGAGGCAAGTGTCACACAATGACCATTTGTTTGTACATGCACAACAACATTCTCAGTGATTGTCTGGACCCTTTGCTCCACTGGTGCGGCAGGTGTAATAGTATTTGAATGTGGTTGTCAGGCCTAGAACACCTTGAACGATAGTGTCCACTTAAAATATATCTATATTTTTTTAATCTAGATTACCATAGTAGCAATGTGGCATAATATGTAGGATCTTTAATGTTGGATTAATAATTGTATAGCTTTTCACAAAAAACATGATGAAATTTGGATGTGCCCACACACAATGGTTAAAGGAGCCATGCAGACATTACAAACATATTTGTTGCTTCTATAACTAGACTAGTAGGATGATCTTCATTTGTTAATATTTGTTTAACCTTATTACTGCTAATTACAATCTAGAGTATAATTGTATAGGCATTTCTGGCCTGAAAAACTAGAAACACATTTGTGTAATTGGCATATTGACTAGTACGCCTTTTTTATTTTTTTGTATGATACGATCTGTAAATAGCAATACCTTGATAAGTAGTAAATGGAAGACATTAAATTACCAGAGACCTTTTAAAAGGAACACATTTCAAAAAAAGCCTTGAACAGCATCTGAATAGTATTTATCTTTTTAGCAGGTTCAAAGAATTCCTTCTGAAAGATGCCGTGAGCAGTTGTCATGCCAGGCCCAATTGCTTTATATTGTTAATCCTTTTATTTTGTTAATCCTTTCTTTTCTCACTGCAGAAATATGTTGGGGAGGTGTTTAACATCATCAGTCAACAGTCCACAGCCAAACCTGGTTGTGTTATTGAGCTGGATGCTATCACTGACTTTGTAAGTATTATGTCTAAAATATGTTTTTTGACCTAATCCCTTATGCCTATTTTAAGCACCTTAATATATATTATGAAAACAGTTTTGTTACAATTTGTGAAGGGATGAATAGATTCTGTTGCCAGAACGGTTGAAATATGTTCGACTTCAGATGATTCAGAGGAGAGAAGGCAACAGTGTGTTGTGTTTTTTTAACAAGAAATTTCAACGCTCAAAATGAAAGGTTGTTTTTTTTCTGCTGGCTCCCAGCAAGAAAGTCTGCAAGTGTAGAAAAGGATGAGATTATAAACAATGCATAAGAAGCATAGCATGTTCCAAAGCCAATGGTTGTGTTTGGTCTGTGATCCCTATGACGAGCATATAACGTGGATGTTGTTTTCACACCATTTATTTCAGGTGTGACATGAGTTAACTTTCGTCTCAGAATTTCGGCTAATAGTTTACCGTATGTTTGCATGGAGTGTTGGTCTGGTTAGCCTTGTTGCCCAAAAGATAAATACACTTTTATAGAAGTAGTCGTTCTCATCAACTGTTTTTTTAAATTATTTGTAACACAAATACTGAGGTTTACCCCAGGATTTAATCTCTATCTATGATAAATTATATTGCTGATTAATATTGTTACTGCACCAGTTAACAACTTGTTCTTATTCAATACATAATAAGAATAATGGTGGAGGAATAACAACCAAATACATAAGTTAAAAACAGTTAAATTAAAGCAGCCTTGCCATTAAATGATTCACAGCAGACTCTTTGCATCCTGGAAAGGTTATTCATGAACCCTGCGATGTGAAGACAAAAACTTTCGCGCATTTTCACGCAATCCCAATATTTTTATAAAAAAATTGTCCCGCTACTTGTATTTGGAGCTTGGTACATTTAAATGTTTTGTCCATTATGTGTTGAAGCACACTATACACAAAACGATTCAATTCCTCAACATCCCAGTCCGGATTTTCGCTTGCGATCAAAATCGTGACTTAAGTGGGCGACAACTCTCAGGAGGAACTAGCTCCTGCAACCCAAAATATCCAATTCGGAAGACCACCACAAATTTGTTTTTGCCGCCATGGCTTCCGTTATAATTACTCAATGCATTCTTGGTATTACGTATTATGTCAGCGTGGCTTCCAATTGGCTATCGTCTTTCCAACATGACAATCCTTTGCCCGCGTCCTGCTGTTACTTCTAAAAGATATCGGAACATAAATATTGTTTAATATGTGATTTTACGATTTGGTGAGGCCCAGATCGTTAAAGAAGTCTTTTAATACACCCGACACCACAGGATAGTCTGGTAAAGAAAAAACGGTTGAACCATCAACAAATAGTGTTCCCAGCATAAATGTGTAGGTGTACAATCTACACCCACACATTTATGCTGGGTACATGATCCATGATAATTAGCCTCATTTTGTGCCAGATATCCACCTTCCAACTCTAGTCAGCAAAGCCCAGATTTGTTGATGGTTCAACCGATTTTCTTACACAAATGCCAGCATTCATGTACAGTGCAAGCTAGCTCTGACGGGCCCTTATCAAGTCTGTCCAGGCACACAGACGGAGTCGTGCACACTGGGGAACAACTTGTGTCATGGTGTCAGGTCGGTGACCCAGCTCTGATGAAGACACCGCTCGGCTGTGTCGGGGGCCTGACCTATTATTATCCGGCTCCCCTGCGGCGCTGCGGCTCCCAGCCGGGCCGACAAGCCCAGTTCCAGCAGTCCAGCACTGGGTCTCCTCTAATGGGGAATGTGTTCTGCTTTGGTCCCTGTGCAGCAGGGGAAGGAGACCCAGCTACTCCATGTGTTTGAAGAGGACCTCATTCTGGGCAATGACGATGGGAACCAAACTGCCACCGAATTCCCTGTCACTGCTCAATCCGGTACACTCAGACGTACTCCTGTTGGGCTTGTACATCAGAATGCATCATGGGAGATTTTGTAGGCTGTATTGAGAGGACTCAAGAGAGTTGTAGTACTATAACATTTTAAAGAAACGTGTGTTAAAACCGTAGGCTAATTAAAAAAAAAAAAAATTGACACATCTTGCATGAGAAAACACTTTTCAAAACGATGATGACTCATCATAATTTAAATAATTTCATGATTAATTACTAAACAATGCCACAGTCAACAAGCCCTGCAGTACTTCACATTTAAGTAGAGCGTCTTGGTTTGGTGAAGATATAGATCACATATTTACTCTGCAAACATGCATGGCCCTCTTGATGTGATTAATGTCTTTGGAGCAATGGCTATGGAATATAAATGATTATTGACAAATTAATTTGATCTTCTCTGTGTGTGTCTTCCACCAACAGACTGTCAAACTGGCTTCTCCGCGCGGTTCTTCCTGGTCGTGGTCGAGTTCACCCAGACAGGCCGCTCCCTTCTCCACATGTGGCATCTCCACCTGGCCGCGCGGCCCGTCACCATGGGTAGGCCCCGCTAGAGACCAACGCGGTCACAGCTGTTGCGAACGCCTGGGCAGCTATATGCAACATCCGCCTAACGACGAAATAACCTGCTCTAACTGCTCTGTTAAAAAAAACCTTTGTTTCTGTTTCTCTTCTCACAGAAGACACCCCAGAGAAGGTCGCAGCGTCCTCAAAGTCCTCTCCGCCACTCCGCTCCCCGCTGCCCCAGAGGACAAAGGCCTGCACCTCCAGCCTGCAGAGCGCCAGCCGGCTCCACCTCACCACCCACAGGCTGTACAGCCAGGAGATGCCCCTCCCTGCTGGGGTGGAGGTCATCACAGTGACCCCCTCGGCAGGTGTGTTGTTCTGAACCACCTGCTCATGAAGGATGGCTGTGCGCACGCAGACACACAGTCACAAAGTCACACAGGCACACACACACAGACGCACGAACGCAAGCACACACACACTTTGAATGACAAACAAATTCTGGTACTTTATGAAGTGTTTGATGGTGAACTCTTCTTCTAGGTCACTTGAGTGCCTCCTCCTTGCTGCCAGCTGGCCGTGCACCGTACCTCTTTGCCACATCCTGCTCAGATGGAAAAGTGCGCTTCTGGAAGTGCAGCGTCGCGGCAGCATCGCCCTCGGAAACGACCAAGCTAGGCTACCATTGGGAGGAGTGGCCGCTGCTCGTGGAGGAGGGACTGGCCAACTGCAGTGCAGTGACCATCCCGGGACGGCCAATAGAGATCAGTTGTTGTCATAACAGTCGCATCGCCGTGGCTTACAGGCAGACGCCGAACGCGGCGGTGAACTCCAGCCCGCAGATGAACTCTCAGCCATCCTTGAGCATTCCCCCTACAATATCTTCCACTCCTTACATGAACGCTAAACCCATCATCAAGCCCAGCCACGCCACAAACCAAACTCCGAACATCATTCCCAACCCCTACTCCACTAGCAACAGGGAATCGTTAGTCCACATCAGTGTTTTCCAATGTGAATCCACGGGGGGCTCACAGTGGGTCTTTGAGCAGACGCTGGTCCTCGACAGTAACGGCTCCACCGCCCCCCCTCAGAGCAACGGCAGCACAGCGCGGAGCCCCGACGCGGAGCTCTCCCCGCCCACCGAGAACAGCCTCACGTGCACCGGGAAGAACCTAGTGCATTTGGACTGGGTGTCCCAGGAGGACGGGTCCCACATCTTAACGGTCGGCATCGGGACCAAGCTCTACATGTACGGCCCTCTCTCGGGCACGCCCCCGGAGGTGTGCATGTCGTCCGACCGGAACCAACACGCGTCCCGCCTGGTGCTGCTGCGGTCCGTGGACCTGGTGTCCTCGGTGGAGGGCTCCCCGCCCATCCCCGTCTCCCTCTCCTGGGTGCGCGACGGCATCTTGGTGGTGGGGATGGACTGCGAGATGCACGTCTACTCCCAGTGGCAGCCGCCCGCGCCGCCCAGGGCCATCGCCGCCGCCGGCCCCGAGGACCTGAGCAGCAGCGTGTCCTCGCTCCTCTCGGCCGTGCGGCAAAGCCAGGAGGAGGCGCTGAGTCCAGGGGGAGGCCTGTCCACGCTGGCCCCGCCCAAGAAGGGCCTGACCCGCTCCATGACGAGCCTGGCGCAGAAGCTGAGCGGGAAGAGGACGGCGTACGACCTCCCCGTGGAGATGGAGGACTTTGGGCTGTTTGAGGCCGCCCACCAGCTCTTCCCCACCCTGCCCCAGTACCACCCCGTGCAGCTGATCGAGCTCATGGATCTGGGAAAGGTAAAAGAATGGCAGAACTATCCAGGCATGGTTTATTCGGTCATGTGGTTATTTGGATTTAAAAAGGTTGTTAGTAGTGACAGTAAAAATTGGGTTTAGAAAACAAAGAAGCTTATTTGTATGGATTTATTATTATCACTTTCAGAGATAAATGCAATATAAATTACACTATAGTCAATCACATTCAATATACAAATGATATCAATACTAATCCTCCTCGTGTTGTCTCTAGGTTCACCGGGCCAAGGCCATTCTGTCTCACCTGGTGAAGTGCATCGCGGGCGAGGTCGTGACTCTCAAAGACAACGCCAGCCACCTGAACAAACGAGTGCGATCTCGGACCATCAGCGCCGGAGGCAGCACGGCCCGGGACAACAAGATGTTCATGAAGGGAGAGGGCTCCCCTCCGGACTACACCGAGATCAACTCCATCCCCCCCCTGCCTCTCTACGCTCTGTTGGCAGCCGACCAGGACACCCTCCCCAAAACGGGTAGCCGCATGCCGTTCCACTGGGACGTAGAGAGAACAAGGATCAATACAGATCCTTGTTATTCCGTGGAATCCACCACATGTTGTTTCAAATGTTTTGCATTTGCATCCGCATGTGGTTCTACTTATAGATTGAAAAGTGTTTCATTATTTCTTACTTTTATATTGTGCTACCATATGCATGCATACACACACATGTATTTCTCTGTCTGGAAATTACTCATTGTGTGGTTTTGTGTACATTTTCGCTTCCTGTGGATGCAGTGCGCATGAGAATGAAGATGGCAGCTTTGATTTCACTTCATGTCTCCTATTATCTGAATGGCGGTTTCTCATCTCTCTCCCCATCTCTCTCTTTCTCTTTCTCTCTCTCTCGTGCCTCACGGCTGTCCCTGCAGTCACCACGGGGAGCGTAGGCGGCGACAGCGGGCACGGGTCCAGTCAGACCGATGCCTATGACGAGCTGTTCCACCTGCCCAGCACGGCTGACCTGGAGCCTCTGGACAGTGATCAAGAGGAGGCCGTGAATAAGGTTGGTTTTGATTGGCTAGGGGAACATTATTATTATTTATTTTTTTTCTCTATGTAAGAGGTCATATTAAATCCTTGGGAAGGTTTATGACTGTTTCCTAGGCGTTCGTAGCGCAGCGTTAAATTTGTGTAAGGTGTGACCAAAATCCGTTAACTGGAAGCGGTGGTGTCTGCCATCTTTCTGGCGATGACGTAAGGTCACCCTCAACCTTCACCGCCCTCTCTGTCTACTTTATACATCTTAATAAACAAATAAATCATTCATTTATGGATAAATCGGATGATGTTGTTAAGTCAAGGAGCTACTGTTTAGAGGATTGAATTGGATTTAAAAAAAAATAATATTTTATTAGAGTTGTGGAATGAATTACACAAACAGTGTAAAGACAATTTGAAATATCTTTGAGAGATGGTCGTTTGAGAGATCCTTCTCTCAAGAGCGTATTCCCACTCGAATGCTTGCTCAAGCTCCCATGTTGCTATGGTTACTTGTAGTGAGAGATCAGAGAGACCAGCCATGACGTCACCATCAAAGAGATTTATGGATATGATCAAACACCTTCCTCAGAGGTATCCAGTTAGACCACACAGTGAATAAAATGAATGGACACCCCGGGCCATATAGACCTGATTATACTGCCGTGGAGAAGATGAACCTTAATATAGCTTACTGACCTACCCCACAGAACCTGTCCAGAGACCATTTTCAGGCCTTAAATCCCAGCAGGCCGTCTCTGTGCAGTAAGGTGACCATCCCCTTCGGATAGGGCTGTAGTGTATACACTTGTAAAACAATCCATCTTGCAAATTGGGCATTGGCTTTTTACTGCATTTTTTTTTTTTTACAGGATCGTAAAGCTTTATTCCTCTGTCCTCTGGCAAGTGAAATGCTTCGATATAGCACGTATTATGCACTTATCGTGATTTTTACTCATTCGCCCTCATACTCCACTAACCATCCCTGACTTTCTAAGCCATCAAATTATCATTGAAAAAAATAACAATCAATGGACATATGTCTAAGAATTGCTGTTCAATCCATCCCTGATCTGTGTCCAAAACCCGTTCCATGTGTTGCCCTGCCCGTGTCCCGCCAGGTGATCGACCTGTCCCAGTACAGCCCCACGTTCTTCGGACCCGAGCACGCCCAGGTGCTGTCCAACCACCTGATCCACTCCAGCCTGCCGGGCCTCACCAGCATGGAGCAGATGTCCCTCATGGCGCTGGCCGACACCATCGCCACCACCAGCACCGACCTGCGGGACAGCCACAACCGCAAAGGTACCGCTGCTGCCGAGCCCGTCGCCTGCTCACTGTGTCGAAGGGCTTCCCTGTTCTATCAATCTCTTTTCTGACGGGGTAATAACCTCCGTTTCTGAATGATATTGAGACGTGTCCATGGTAAAGTGTCCCCTGGCTTTCCGAGGTGTCCTCCTCTGAAAGCCACACGGTTTCTGTTTCTGCGGCTGTGAATATGAACTAACTCGTGTTGCCTTGCTCTGTGTGTGCTCCCTCCAAAAGTACTTAAAAGAGCTGAATAGAGCCACCCGTACCTTCATCATGGCTGTGCCAGCAGCTGTATAGTCAGTTCAGCCTTCGTTTTTTTTGTTGTTGTCGCGATACTCACCGGAGAAACTGGCAGACCGCTCGAAATAAAAACAATAGAGTTGTTTGAGATGTGTTCTCTCATACTTGGCCCAACCTCGCCCCCCCGAAAGTCACCATGTGCTGTGTGAAATAAATCCTGGGTGTATTTTCTGCAAGCCCAGTTGGGAGCCAAGTGAGTCTGAGCAGCTTGGCCATGAGTGTACATGTGACAGCAGGCGAGCGCCAGCGGGCATTGAGGTTCTCCTCCATTTCCCTTCCAGGTGGAGAGACCCTGGATGATTGTGGCCTGAGGTTCCTGCTGGCTGTCAGGCTGCATACCTTCCTCTCTACCTCTCTTCCTCCTGCACATAGGGCCCAACTGTTACGGCAAGGTATGTTCATGAAAATAGGTCGTTGTAATGGATACCGTTTTAAGAAACGGGGAACCGTGCTCAATGGGAGCTCACAGTGCTGATCCAGGCTCTTTTTAGTGTCATACCATTAAAGCATCAGGTTGTTATTCTCCGTATCCTCCATAAATGCACTTGTAGTGAAGGATCTTCTGTTTTATTGGGGGCTTGACGCCAGTGTGCACTGTTGAGTTACGACAGTCCGTGCAACAAAGTAAGGCATCTCTCCTTGTTCCCCTCCGATGGGTGTTTCTGGTGTGTTCCTCCAACTGTGCCCACAGTTAGTGTCAAAGCTTTTTTACACAATACTTTTTCCACACACTTTAATTTCCTATACAACCACTTCACGGTCATTATTCTGTCTCTAAACAACCAAAGCTCCTAAACAACCAGAGCTTCAAAACTAAAAGGAGAAAACAAGGGAACTCATTGTGTCTGTCTGCACGGTAAATGACCTGAAGCCTCAGCGTCGTGTGACCGCTGCTGTGTTGGCCCCTGCGCCCCTCCAGGCCTGTCCACGTGTCACTTTGCCTGGGCCTTCCACTCGGAGGCGGAGGAGGAGCTGCTGAACATGCTGCCCGCCCACCAGAGAGGGGAACCCAGCTGGACCGAGCTGCGCTCGATGGGCCTGGGCTGGTGGCTCCGCAGCACCAACAAGCTGCGACGGTGCATCGAGAAGGTACGGGAGGAGAGCCTGAGAGAACACGACATGCAATGTATTAACAGGTCATGCTTTGTTGTTACCGTTAAGCCGTGAGGCATGACTGGCCACCATGTTCAATTTGGATTGCGCTTCTCCATTGAATACAAATGGCCATCAAAGCAGGGCAATTTTCGGTTTTGCTGATGCGGCGGCAAACGACACACTTGTTTCTGCGCCTGCAGTTCTCTGAAATGACCCATAAAATCGTAACTTCCAATTTGGACGAAAGTGGGCCGCGCTTTGAAGCCAGTGCTGTAATCTTAACCGCTCTCTTTCTGTTTTTGTGTTTTTGTGTTTTTGTTCGTTCAATCTGTCAGGTTGCTAAGGCTTCCTTTCAAAGAAACAACGATCCCTTGGATGCTGCCATTTTCTACCTTGCCATGAAGAAGAAGGCGGTGGTCTGGGGACTGTACAGGCAAGCACAACGCATTGGCGACGGGAGACACGTACTTAAATATTCCTGTGTACACACACACACACACACACACACACACACACACACACACACACACACACACACACACACACACACACACACACACACACACACACACACACACACACACACACACACACACACACACACACACACACACACTCAGCGAGCGAGATCAATGCTGTCAGATGGGGACGACTAATGACATCCACTCTGTTGTTTTAAATATGCCGACTCCCTATCCGCAGGTCTCAGAACAACCCTAAGATGACAGACTTCTTCAGCAATAACTTCAACGAGGATCGGTGGAGGAAGGCGGCATTGAAGAATGCCTTCTCTCTGCTGGGGAAGCAGCGGTTCCAACACTCCGCCGCCTTCTTCCTGCTGGCTGGTTCCCTCAAGGATGCTGTGGAGGTAAAGCAATTTCCATGGGCAGGCGATTTTTCTTTCTTCTCTCTCTCTTGGCAGTGAGTGGCACTCGGGGAAAGTCAATCCCTCTCTAGTTGGGAGGCCGTCTCATTGACATGCAGCTCACACGCTAAAGGGTTGCACCTCTGCTCACCACCTGCTGTGTGTTCCCTCTTGCATTGCTGGCTTCTTTCCACCTCTTTGCCGTCAAAGGGAATTGTTTTAACTAAACGGTTGTAACCCCGGTCTACTCACTTGGGACTACGGGGCTATCTTTCAAGTTTGTATTCATTTTGAATACCAAACGGTGTCAAATCAAAAGTCAGCCAAAGCATTTGAAATGTCCTTTCCCTCTAGGTGTGCGTAGAGAAGATGCAGGACATACAGCTGGCCCTGGTCATCTCCAGACTGTACGAGTCTGAGTTCGGGACGGCCCCCACCTACAAAAAGATCCTCCAGAGGCACATCTTGGGACAAGACAAACAGGCGAGTCTGATCGCGCCTCGTATACACCAATGAAATATTTATGACTTCAGAAAGCACAATGATGATTCCTCAAGGTAATGAATCACAGGGTTGTGTTGAAACCTCATAGCAACAATAACTATAAATAACTAGGATATCAGATTTGTCAGGCAGAAGAAAAAAAAAGATGGAGACTGTCTCATGCGGGCAGAAAGTGAGAGTGGTGTAATAAGCTTTGTGTTTGGTGATGGGTTTCAGATCGAGGCCCACCCAGACCCATTCCTCTGCAGCATGGCCCACTGGGTGCTAGAGGACTACAGCAGCGCCCTGGACACTCTCCTCCAACAGCCTGCTGCCGACCCTGGGAGCCCTGGGACCGCATCAGAGACCAGTAGGTCTCGCTCTCTCCCTCTCCCTCCCGGCCTCTCTAGAATACACTTTATTTATCCCGGAGGGGGGAAACTGCGAGGGTCACCCAGGGTCACCCACACATTCAGTCCCTTGATCATAGCTCAATATACAACAGACAAGTGTAATAAAGATATAGCACCCACTATATCTCTTCCTCTCTATATCTCTACTTCTCTATCTCATGCTCTCTCTATCTCTTTCTCACGCTCTCTACCTCTCGCCTTCTATCCTTATTTCCGTTCCTGTCTTTATCGCCCTACCTCTTACCATCTACCTCTATGTCTATATTCTACCCTCTATCATCTCTGTCTGTAACGCCTGCCCTTGACCCGTGTTCTGCAGGCCCCTCCTCCACGTCTCCGTGCAACCCCGAGGTGTTCAACTTCTACACCTACCTCCGCACGCACCCGCTCCTCCTGAGGCGCCACCTGGGCTCCTCGGACAAGGCCAAGGTGGGCCTGACCACGGAGGGCCGCCGGGCGGACTCCATCAGCCTGGTGGAGCGCCGGCTGTTCTTCACCGCCGCCCACGCTCACCTGCAGGCCGGCTGCCCCATGCTGGCCCTGGAGGTGCTCTCCAAGATGCCCAAGGTCCACAAACGCTCGAGCCCGCTCCGACAGGACGGCGGCAGTGGCGGCGGCAGCGCCGGGACCGCCACACCGGCGGGAGCCAGCGACGACGGCAACGGCGGGAAAGACATGGACTGGTCTCAGCCGGTTTTGAACGGTTACGAGTCGCACGGCGGGAGCCTGTCCAACAGCCGGTCGGAATCGGTGCTCAGCTTCGACTGGAGTCAGCCGTCGCTGACGCAGCCCGATGAAGCCCTGGAGATCAAGTGGGAGAGCGACAAGGAGGACGACGAGGAAGACGTCAGCGATAAGAGCGGCGCCGCGGGCAACCGCAGCGTGTTCCAGAGCGCACAGGACTCGGCGTCGCCGCTCACAGAGGCGGCGTCGGCGGCGGAGGACGGCGACGACTTCCTGACGCCGTCGGAAGACATCTCGGCCGCCCAGCTGAAGTTCCACGCCTGTCTGAAGATCCTGACCAACGAGCTGAGGACTCTGTCCACAGGCTACGAGCTGGACGGGGGGAAGCTGCGCTACCAGCTCTGCCAGTGGCTGGAGAAAGAGGTAACGATCGTCATCTCAAACACAACAAGCGCCATTAATCGAGTTAACCGACCTGCCATATAAAAGGGCCCAAAGTGGCCATGGTGTTGTTGTTTTTTCGACCCTACATTTTCTCTCCTATTCTCTCTGTTTAATACTTAATCTCTTACAAAATATTCAGAAATGCTTTGTCCTTGCTGCCGTAGTCCTTGTTGTATCACGTTTAAACTAACTGCAATAACACCCTTGGCTTATTTATGCATGTTTCTTGAAGTTCTTTGAGGGTTGATGGGGAGGAACTTATACGGCATGTTAAAAGAGACTTCTGTTGCCCAGTACACACATTTAAGGAAAACTTAAGATGTTCGAATAAGCATAGAGACGGATTCTGCCAAACCAAAATAAAATAGTCTTCTGGGTGTTTGGTAGACTGACAAGTCCTTTTTGGCAGGAAGCACTTTCGCTTTTGGCCATTTCAGTGGGAAATCGTAATATTTGGACCGTGTCCCTTTCTTATGAATTTGTGTTTTCCCAGGTGGTGGCTCTCCAGCATTGCTGCAGCTACAGGCCCTGTCTCACAGAGCTGGCCGTCCCAGACGTCCCCGGCTTGGACCCTGGGTCTGGAACAGCAGAAGACCAGCAGGTGGGTGCTGCTGTCTTACCATGCTGGTAGATGGATATACCGGAAAAGAAAATATGCCTCTCGCGCAAGCCTTCCTTCTTGCTCTGTTGGACTCCATTTGTTGTTTTTACTCATGGGTTTTTGGATGAAAACCTTTCGGTCCCTGAGCTTAAAGAGTTTCTCCACTCCCTTGCATTTGAACATTTTACAGAATGTCATGATATTAATGAGGCACGCCCCTTTGCGCATAATCAATTATGTTTTAACTCAACTCGACCGTGCTCATTTGATGACAAACCACGGGTTGAACATAGAAATGCCGGTCAAAACACCACGACCAAAAAATGACAACGAACTGTGTCCGAGGCGAGTGATGTCCGTGTGTGCCATGCAGGTGGGGAGCCCGTGTGGCCAGAGCCAGCGCAGTCGGCGTCTGTGGCTCCAGACCAACCAGCCCCTGCTCCGGATGTTCCTGAGCTACTGCAGCCTCCACGGCTCCCACGGTGGAGGGCTGGCCTCCGTACGCATGGAGCTCATCCTGCTGCTGCAGGAGTCTCACCAGGTCAGTCGGCGCAAGGAGACGTACGGACGGCCAGCCCCCGTAGCTGTCCACTTGGGACTTCCTGTTCAGAGTCAGGCGTGTAACCCGACCTGACACCGTGCTCCCAGCGTTGGCTCTGAGTCAACCCCCTGTGCTGACACAATTTAAACAGTTTCCCGGTTTAGCAGCTTAAAGCTTAATAAACATACTATATATCCGTCTATATGCTCTTGCCTGCCACCCTCCCCCCTGAAGAATAACCTCACCTGCAACACTTTACCACCCCACAACACCAACACGCATGACATTTCGACAACCCATTCATTGTGTAGAGAGTGGCGTGTAATGGCTTGGCAGCACAATATTAAAAGGCTGAGCACACAGTCCTCTGGGAGCCTGTCCTCAATGAAAGCGGAGATCGTGTGACGCATGCAGGGTTGTGTATTTGTTCGCCGGGAAGGGCTAACTCACACACCTGGGGCAATTGGCTGACATGTTGTACTGATTGCTCACTCCTCTGCAGGCCAGACTGAGTTCGCCGGCTGTCGCAGTGGTTATCACTTCTGCCTCACAGCAAGAGCCTAGGTTCAAACCCTGGGGAGGGGGTGGGACCCTTTCTGTGTGGAGTTTGTACACACCAAAACACGTCCGTGCCTGGTCCATGCTCCTGCCGGTGCCCTTGACCTAGGCAGTAGGCAGTGGACCTGATGTTGGTCTATTTGGCGCTGCGTTGCGGCTGCACACTTCTCCTACTGCTGCGTTAAATCCAGAGATTTCATTTTGTGTATAGTACTTAAAGTCGTTTGTGCAGTGACAAACAAAGAGTCTTCTTACTCTTACCACTCCGGGGGAAATTCTGAGCAAAAAAACATGATATCTTTCGAGTGGCATGGGAACGACAAGTCATACAAAGGCCACCTGGGAATAGGGGTATTGTATAACCGAGTCTGCAGGTTTTTCTGGTTGTTTTCGAGGGAAGCTGTGTTGGCCATTTGCTCGAGGCCTTTATGGTCCAGTAACTGAGTGCATGCACCTTCATAGTATGGGTGGCCCCAGTGTGAATAAAAGCTTGAATCCTGGCAGTGTTGACGCCCTGCGTCAGTTGAGCTAGACATGATCACCCCGATGCTTTGTATTGTATATACGTTTATTATATTTGATGTATTTAGCCAATGAGGGAACGTTAATGGGTATTGCATATATACTATTAATCCTACTTGGGTAGGTATTCATACTGACTCTAGACATTGGCAGTGCAATGTATTCATGTGTTTTACTATTTTTTACTTTCTTGGATGACAACTACGTGCTGACACACAATGTCATCTTCCCAGCACGACTCACATTTCTATCCCACAGGACGAGTCCATCCAATCGCCCGTGGCCCCCTGCCCGCCACCCGCCTCCATTCCACTCCTATTGGCTTGCACAGCCAATGCCAAGACAGTAGTAGCCAATCCCATTGTGCACCTGACCAACCTGGCCCAAGACATCTTACACACCATTACCTCCCTGGACTCCCCTCCACACCCGGACGTAGTCAACAACGAGGTGAGAGCCTGAAATCCCCACTGAGAAATTCACCTTGTCATCAATTACCCCCTAGGGTACTTGTTAGGATTGTTAGCCGCTTACCGAACCATGGAAATTTCCATTACCATTTACTCCCAGTCATTATTTAATAGGATGAAAACAGATGGCCATTCCACATCTGAGAAACTTTGAAATGTTTTAAGGTGGAGCGGTAGGACTTGTTTAAAATAACAGTAAACAGAGCATTTGTATTCTATTGGTGCATTTCCTTGTTTAGTATATTTTAAAGAAAGTGAGACCCTTTCCGATGCATATCTGTTTTTGTCCCATCTGTTTTCTTAGATTTACGTGATGCACACCCTGGCTGCATCGCTGTCGGCCTGCATTTATCAATGTCTCTGTGATGGACACTACAGGTGAGTCTCATCCAACACTCTACCATAGGAGACCGTATCACTAGTCTACATCTCTAAAGCTCTATACTTGGTTTATTTAGGGACAACGTCCCTTCCAGTTTAAGGGATCGTCGTCATTAACTTTTTAACACTAATTATCATTCAAACTGTGCATTGATCCTTATTTTAGTTTGCATCAGACTTGCTATTCATGCAATTTTCCTGAATAATATTGCTGTTGCTGGATTTAGCATGTTTTGGGGTAGAATCGATTAGAAATGTAGTTGTGGGCGGCCATGGAAACCAGTGCTGCAATCTCATCGATCAAAGTGTTATCTATCCTTTACCAGGTTCTGGGCAAGCGATTAAATGCATTCCAGACAGTTCTGCAAGTCAACAGAATTTTCCACAAGCCTGAGAAACCTCTTCGGTCCTGTCAGAAATCCTCTAGTTTTATGCAATGACTTAAACTCTTGCTCGACCGAACCGTAACCCTCAGAGCCCCGGCGGTAAGGCCCTAGTAGTGGAGCTGCCTGTGACTGCATGCCGTATGCGTCAAACAGGGGAGAAGCGAGGATTTGGAGTGGTTGTTTCCTATTACGAGTGCAACCCTGACTGGTTGTACTTTATATAGCACTCTCTGGCCTAGTGATACTTGAAACTCCCGTCAGTCACAAAGCTGTGATTATGAAGAAGTTTGTTGTTGACGACTTTTTGGTTTGTTTACTTACTTTAGTATACCCTCCACGTTGGCGGGGGGTCACAGACACACGCACACGCATGCTCGAGGAGCTTCCAAATCTCGTCCTTTTCGGGGTTTTGAAGACTAACTAAATTGAAAAAGCTATTTATAATTTAACACCCTCTTTGTTATGGTAATTAAAATGAGAGTGTGCAGTCGCAGTGTATCACCATACTCGTTGAGTTTCACTCAACGAGTGTGTGTGTGTGTGTGTGTGTGTGTGTGTGTGTGTGTGTGTGTGTGTGTGTGTGTGTGTGTGTGTGTGTGTGTGTGTGTGTGTGTGTGTGTGTGTGTGTGTGTGTGTGTGTGTGTGTGTGATGAAGTGGAATGAGTCGACGTCTTTAAAGGAGTTCCACTGTGTACGCCACTTGGGTCATGTATAATACCTGAGCTTTCAGTGTGATCCACATACCACTCAATGTCTTGGTGTGTTCACCGCATCCCTTTGTTAAAATGTTAATCGACACTTATGAACAGCCGCCAACGTTGAACGATTCTTTCTTGACACGGAGCTGAAAGCGTCCAAGACCCCCTGTCAAGGTTTCTCCCTAGAGGAGCGTCTAGCAATTGGATGTGACGCGAGGAGGGCAGGAATAGCATCCTAGGCGCCTCCGTCCTTGGGGAGAGCCATTCTTCCTGACTTGTGAATTCCAATTGGTTCTGTGGCAGACTCTTTGAGGGGAACTTATTGGCTGCGGGAGAGAGGCTGTGTTCTCTCGAGGGGGGGTTGGGCGGCATAGACGATTCCCTGTGGATTCAAGCTCCCATCCTATGGCCTCTACGGCCAACCCATCCCTTTCGTGTCAGTTGCTCTATGATCTTTGGTTGTTGGAGGATGGCGCCGGCACATTCCTCTCAAGACGTACTGGATGTCTTCAGTTAGAACCGTCGCATCGCTGCCTTGTAGAACCTGATTCTGATCCATGTCTCGCGGGCATGCGAGTCAAGTGCATCGGTAGATTGTCTAGCCGTCGGTTTGATAGAAAAATTTTGAGACAAAGTTGTAACATTTGAACAGTTTCACGTTGCATATTTACACCACCTCATCCCTTTTTCAATTTAAACAATTTACCACCGAATCTTCCTTTTTCGGTCTCCTTTGGTTTCCCACTAATTGAGTCTGGTGTCTGTTTGTTTGGCTCCACTTTGTGTGCTCTCAGTCAAATGAACCAGTTCACGGGCATCGTGTACCAGAGTGTGCTGCTGTCTGGGAGGCAGCCCGGGAGGACCGTCAGCATGGACGAGGCGGTGCAGCCCAACACCACCCCCGCTCAGTGGCCAGGTACATCAGGGCTGAGCCCGTCGCCTCAAACCCCGCTCAACGCTGCCGTCACATCACCCATGGTCTCACATGTGTTTTGGGCTGAACTCACTGTTGATATGGGCTTAGACACGCACTCTGTATCCATCCGTTTTGAGAGATCTACCTCTTTTTTTCATTGATAATCCTTTCATAATAAGGGAACATGATGTATTTTGTTTTTGTAAGGAGAGGAATATGAAGGTGCAAGGAAGAAGGTGTGATTACCTGGAAAATGATTTCTTAAAAATATCAGACTCCCCGGAGTGTCTGACGTGATAACAAGCCCATATGAAAACCAGGAATGCGAAGCAACTCATTCTGGTATTTTTGGAGCAAAAAGGCTCAAATTGGGTGGGCAATTGGAGAGATAATGGAACCTGTGTTTTGGTTGTACCAGGGTGGTGTCTAACTAAAATGGGGGTCTTTGTCCCCCAGAATGAGCAGTCAGTTAGCCATCTACAATGACACGGTTCATCACAGTAAATCTCTTTCCAGGGACTTGTTTAACTATAATGGAGGCTACAAATTGAGATTGTGCTGCTTTTCAATTGCGCATATGCACAGATATTAAAACGGTTCGGTGGCGTTTTACAATCTGCGCACACTGATACCCTGTGTGCCGCTTGAATCCCCCACGGCTCTTTGAAAATGATTCATCAGAAAAAGCTAACGTTTCCATCCGGCGCAATCTCAATTAAAATGGGCTTCAGATAAGCAGTTGGGAAATCAAGTCGGGAACACACAGCTGTGTCGGTTTTATTTGGCCAGCGACGATGATGGAAAACGTCCCCCTGCCTTGTGAGCAGGTGATTGAGGGTGGCTTTACCGCGCTCGTTGGGAAACGCTTAAGATCTGCTGGTGGATTGCACCGCAGATCCCACTCAAAGGGTACTTTTTAACAGGTCTCCCAACACGTCTGGTGCTCACAAGACCCATCACTGACTTTGACTCACCCTGCGTGTCATTCCCCTTTCTCCTGGATCCCATCCCTCCTCTCCCTCCCGTTCTTCCCCGCTGGGCTCCTCTCCTGTCAGGCATCGCCTCTCTGATCCGCCTGCTGAACTCGGCCGGGGAGGAGAGCCAGCCGGGTCTGGGCGTGCTGCTCTGTGAGATCCTCACCGCCGTCTACCTCAGCCTGTTCGTCCACGGCCTCGCCACTCACTCCTGCAACGAGCTGTTCCGCATCGTGGCGCACCCCCTCAACAGCAGGCTGTGGGTGGCCGTGTTCGGGGGAGGGGTCAAGACCCCCGTCGTCGAGAGGCTCAACGGGCCGCAGGCGTTCTCCCCACCAGGTGCCGTGTGTGTGTGTGTGTGTGTGTGTGTGTGTGTGTGTGTGTGTGTGTGTGTGTGTGTGTGTGTGTGTGTGTGTGTCATAGTCAGCAGGAGTTTTTAGGTCCTAATTCAAGGTCCTGTCCTGCAGAGAGAAGGCCTGATGTTACTTTACGCTTAATAACGAAACTGAACCGAATGGTGCACCAGCCCAACACAAATCTGTCGTTTCAAGAAGCAAATCTTTAATTTCCTCTTTTTCTGTATAAACAATACTTCAGAAAGCTTTCAAACATGCAAAGAGGGATAGGGAAGAGGATGGATGGGACTCGAGCCTAAATCCACGGTTAAAGACTATTTTGTCCGATGGCTTTAGATTCGCCTTCAAATGACAGCTCAGAAAGGAAGTCGAGGCGCTTCAGGATGATGTCGTCGCGCAGCAGCTCCAAGGAAGAGGCGGGGCTACAGAGGGAGGGGTCAGCCAGCCCAGCCAGCCTCCGTTCCCCCTCCGTAGTGGAGCGGGAAGCAGCCTCCATCTTCAAGGAACGCTTTGTCCCGCCCGACCTCAGCATTTGGGACTACCTTATTGCCAAGGTACCATCAAGGAAAATAGGACCACACCGCCTTTACCACTTGAATAAGATGATCAGCATATTTTGCTGAAATTCTAAATCACATTCTTATGTACACTCTCCTACCGCTTGTCTTTTGATACAATAAGATGAATGCTGGTAGTAATGAGGTAAAGTATTCTCAGAGTCAAATGAATGTTGGTCAGCCATAACAAAAGGAGGATTCTGGCTGCAGTACTTTTTGGAATCCTTCATCATCCTCATCAAAGGCTTGTTCTTCTCTGTCCCCGATGTTGTGGCTCCCGTAGCCCCACCTCCCGCCGTCTGAGGAGCGGGAGGAGTACGACTCGGAGGACAGTCACAATAGCCAGGACGAAGATGACGATGACGAGGACTATGAGGACATCTTCGACCCCAACTCCCCCTTGAGAGAGCACTCCAACAACAACTCCTACAGGTAACGACTGGTGTGACGCAATGTTAACTCAAACTCCATTGGCTTATTTGAAGAGAGTTTATAGCTTTACTTCAGACCCTTTTCCTTTTTTGAGAGAGAGGATGTTTCTGTCCAGTTAGGGGTGACCCTAGGCTTAAATAAGGACAAATACACTGAGTGGATTCTAGAAGGAAACGAGTATAATGAAGGTCCCTTGTTCACCTCCTGATATACAATGTATCTCCTTCCCCTCTAGCTGGTGTCTGATGCGTCTGGCGATGGTGCAACTGGTTGTGATCAACCTAAAGTCCTTCTATCCCATGGCCGGACATGACCTCATAGGTAAGGACCAGACAACCGTCTACACACAGCCCTTGATTGCGTGGCAGATGGGCTGCGATGCTTGGTTGTAATTTGAATGCTCTTGATTGCATCAAAGCTGAGAGTCAATCATCATCATGTAAATTAACATTAGACAATTTCACTGCCGAACTAAACGTGACTGATTGAGGGCTGCGGCTGTGGATTATTTTGACAGTCGATTAATCTGACGATTAGTAAATCTGATTGTCTAATCGTCCTAATTGATTCATCGTTTGACTTTCAAATAAAAACATATTATTTTTGGCTCGTTGAATACATTGGATATTAAACATGTCTTGGCACATTAAGGGTTGGGTAGTTCTTAGCTAAAATCCATAGGAAATTGAGTTTTTGTCAGCCTATTTTTAATAAAGACTCACTCTCCTGACAGTGGTTTTCCACAGTGGCTTTAGTTTCACATCAATATGAGGGGAAATAAATCGTGTTCCTTCACCGCTGACTTTGATTTTTAATGAAATGCAAGGGCTTTTCATGGGACAGTACTTTGGTATTGTGTGATTATGAATGCTGAAAGATCGTGACAGTGGTAGATTTGTTTTTGCTTTTAGTTTGCGTCATTCACGGCAAAGCAGGTTATTTTGTCTCGAGAAGAGGCCTTGTTACCCCCATTGACCTACATAAACATATTTCAACTCCTTTTCAATACGTTCTCAGTGCTCTCACAACGATTTAACAGGATTGAACAACATTTTACTGTGTATGGCCGACCAAGTTTACAGAAACAAGATTTCACAACCATATTGTCATCTTCTAGAGTCTTCCCAATGTAATAGCCCATTGGAGTGGACTGCTAGTTATTGAGTACTGGAGCTCCCAACTTGATCAAGTTAACTCGCTCACCAAAAAGTGTCTTGTACATAGAGCACCGGCATAATAATAAAGATGTTCATTATTTAATGCTGAAAATGTATGTTAAAGCCTATGCCAATATTCTCAGTTCCGAACCAAACGTCGTTCCGTTTACTTTAGGATACGGATGTGTTTGTGCATGATTGATTGAGTTTCCCTAATTTCGGCCGTGATATTTGACATAGGATATAGCGGCAGACTGATTACTGTCCAGGGACACTTTCATGCCCTCTAGCTTCCAGGCTTAGCCCACCTTCAAATGTTGTTTGTCAACGTGAAACAACCTCGTCGGTTATTTGGCTATAATAGACCACTTGGGGTTATTTGTCTGAAAATATGGGTGAACGGTTTTACTTAGATTACACTTTGTCGTCTCAATGCGACTCTGCTGATGGATCACATTGGTGCGCGTTGACCGCCAGATGTGGACACTTGGGCTTCGCCGTATCGGATCTTGCTCACGTTATCTGTGCCCTTCACACACATCGTGGTCTGTCGCACATTAAAATCCGGTTTCCTAGTGGTTGTGTGGATGGCGGTTCTGGTCACGATGTGGAGGGATAAGTGGCTATAGGTGCTGCTACACAGCTCGACAAACACAGAGCTAATTCTCATTTGAAACAAAGGGGACGTGTATAATCAGGGCTGGAGTGAATGCTGAATACATAATATTTAATTTTTTTATTCTTTTTACAAGGTCGTTTTGGGTGAGCACTGAAATCAGTCCTTTTTATTTTAGTTTTATTCTCCAAGCCACTTTGTGGTTGTGTCACTCTTAAACAACTCTGGTCATGAGGGTTCTCTGTTTGTACACCCGTGCCTCCTTTGTCTCCATGCATGCGTATGCACATGAGGCGTCGCCTTCACTCTTTGTGCTCCGCGTGCAGATCTGCCCGTGGGCTCGCCGCTGTGCCACGCGGCGCTGAAGAGCCTGCAGTGCTGGGAGCAGGTGCTGCAGAAGAGGCTGGAGCTCTACGGAGGCCCTCCCTCCAAGTACATCGTCACCTTCTCCCAGGAGGACACGGCCGCCCCCGGGCCGGCCCTCCTCAGACACAAGGCTCTGTTTGAACCCTCCAACACGCCGTTCAGGTATACACTACCGTGTAGTTTATGCTATAGCGCCCCACAAAGGGCAGTGTAGGGACTACATTGACCTTTGTTGGTGGCCGCCACCTTTTAAAACCTTATATACTCATTTTAAAGTTTAAATATAAAATTGAATGGTGGGCAGATAAGCTTTTAAAGAATTGAATCGGTATACCATAGCATCGTCTTCCTATTAGTTAGTCATCGGAGGTCTTCAAAACGGTAACTGATCAAAAAACCTGCCGGCTGAACTCGGCTAATTCAGAGTGCATTTTCTCTCGTTCTTACCAGGGCCTTGAGGGGCTTGTCTCTCGACTGTTCCCAAAGCAATCTTCTAAAGTACAGTAATGCACTTTATGCGATTGCATCAGACTTTTTTTGCACATTCCCTTCGAGCAAGGAGACAAATGTTAACATAATACGCTGCGGTTTTGGTTTTGATTGTAGCATGCTGTCGGCGGCAGATACCCCGCCTGCCTAGCCGCCGCCGCCGCCGCCCCCTGCGGGTCTCACTCTAAACCGGCCTCTAAGCCCAAGCGGCCCGCTCTAATCTACCACCATAGTGTAGTGCTTTCATTAGGAATTACTGTGGAGCGGCAGGGTGTGTTTGATGTGTCTCGCCCTTTAGCAGCAGATATGTGGAGTCCTCTAACCCCCCCCTCCTCCTCGCAGGCCCAAATCCCTGTAGAATAAAGAAGTTGTATTTATTAATTTTATATATTTTATTGCCGGCTCAAATCCACATGCCCTCTCTTTGCCCCCCAGCTCTGCGCACCACTCTGCACTGCCGGTGAAGCGGCTGTGGCAGTTCCTGGTGAAGCAGGACTACGTCCAGGACACCTTCATCAGGAACATCTTCACCAAGAAACGAGGGCCCAACGAGGTACGACGGCCCGGCGCCGCACACTAGCCTTGCTGAACGGGTCGTCTTTGGAAGAGGCTAGCCGTAGCGCTTCCAAGAACAACGACATCGTAACACTATTGACATCATCGCTGACTCACTATCGCTGTATCTGCCCAATCCATGGACAGCGACACATGTAACCATGTTGTAATGATGGAGTCTAATGTGCATGTTTGTATGGCATGCGCGCCGCATGTATTTGTTTATATTAGTTTAGTCTCTTTCCTTTAACTAATCACATTGTCATTCATGTGGTGTGTCCCTGTGTTTGGGTCTGTGTTTGTGTCTTTGTGGGTGTGTGTGTGTATGTGTGGTCTGCACTGTTGCTTCACTAACCCCTTATTAAGTCGGTTGAGGAGAAGACTGACAATATGAAATGCACCGGGTTGGACGAGGTGGTATCAAAACAGGTACTGCCAACTACTACTAACTTCCCACTACTACTGCAGCTGGTTGGATGGGGGTCAAGCTGAGCATGGAGGGGTCAAGGCAGTAAGAAATCAGGGGGAAAAAGGCTGAACGTTTTTGGGGCTTTTCTGACAATTTCACCGTTTAATTTCCGAACTGTTGATGAATGTAGATGTCAAAACTGTTGGCGGAAGAATGAGAGAGTAAGTTTTAGTTTTTTGGTTTTGGTTTAATAAGGCATAAATGTAGGAAACGAAACAAAGGAGTCAGGGAAATTAAGTCACAAATGTTCTGCTTTTGCAAAATCAAAGTCTTGATGGAAATGTGCGTCGTCCGGTCGACTGAGCCAAACTCCCGGTAGATGAGCTACACGTATGTCTAGCGTGAGCCTGCTGGTGGAACAATGCGTAGGTCATGATTTATGCACACTAGTCGCCGTTCTGGGTCATTGCCAAGGGGGCTTGGAACTTTGTGTTCGTGTTAGCTATGGAAATTAATCTTACATTGCGCCATCTTGATTATGCATCTCAGACTGAAGCTGAACGCCCACAAAGCCATACATGTCTCTCTCTCTCACGCTCACTCTCTCTCCGTCTCTCCCTCTCGTTCACTGTCTCTCTCTCTCACTCACCAACACCCACCCTCCCTCCGTCTGTGTCTCTCTGTCTCTCTCTCAGGCTCACTCTCCCTTCCAAACTACCCCATTTTACACTCGGCTCGTTGTTAATTAACCCAGGTCTCCCGGAGGACCGACTACGAAGCTGAATGGTTTCTGATTAACCAGCCCAACGCTGTCGCACTAAATCTGTATTCCACGGGGATTATGTGTTCTGTGGAAATGGCAAACCGCCATATTTAGCCTTCTCTAATGTGGAGTTTGACTTCATTCCTTCCGACACACAAAGGCGAAGCCCCTTTCCCCTTGAATAGGTCGACGGCCGACATAATTCACGGCATTAGAACGTATCGTCCCTAAACATCATGTGATGCACGCCTGCGTGCATCTCCTAGGATTTTGGTTTCTGTCTAGCTGCAGGCGGTTTCTTTGTGAGTTGTTTTTTTAAGTTGACTGCCCATTGCTGAATTACGCCACGCTTTATGCACTACTCCTGCGTGTGCCACATCTAGATAAACACAGCGCAAAACAGGTCTTTTACTGGCACTTTAAGTAGGACTTGTGTTGGTGAGGTTGTAGGACCAATGCAGCAGGTCATCTGCATCTTTTACATGGACTTTGACTAGGACATGTGTGGGTGAGGTTGTAATACCAATGCAGCAGGTCAGTGGGTTGATGATGTGTGTTGCTTTGCAGATGGAGACAGACTCGAGTTCCGCTGTGGGAAAAGCCCGCATCATCCACAAAGAGTCTGACATCATCACAGCCTTCGCCATCAATAAGGTACGGGGCCTGTTGATCAGCCAGCCAACCTCACCAACACTAATATTGAAACGCACACATTCAATCCCAAATTACCCAACTTGTACATTGAACGCCAAGACCTAGGTTAACACTAATTTATATTTAATGTATAATATGCTGTGTGTTATTCATTTTTTTTCTACTAAAGAAGATGCAGAAGATTTATGTAATCATAAAATTATACTCAGGCTGGTTTATTAAGTAAAAGCATAGGCACTGGCGTATCACACAAACCTACACACGAGCACACACACACACACACCTCAGGTCACTATTTACTGCGGTGAACTGGATGACCGCAGCCATAAAGTGAGCGGGGAGAATACGTTGTATCTTCCCTCCCAGGCGTCAACAAATTTCATTTTCGTGCGTGTGTGGCTTTTTTTTTTTTGTCTCTTTCCATCGTGTCCTTTTACTCTGCTCCCTCTCCTCTGTCATTCCTAACCTCCACTTCCAATGTGTGTGTGTGTGTGTGTGTGTGTGTGTGTGTGTGTGTGTGTGTGTGTGTGTGTGTGTGTGTGTGTGTGTGTGTGTGTGTGTGTGTGTGTGTGTGTGTGTGTGTGTGTGTGTGTCAGGCCAATCGGAACTGTCTGGTCATGGCGTCGACCCATGACATTCAGGAGCTGGACGTGTCTTCCATCTTGGCGACGCAGATCCTGACCTGGATCGATGAAGATGTCGAGCCGGAGGCCAAGAAGTAAGTGAAACACCCGTGTGTGTGTGTGTGTGTGTGTGTGTCCTATGGTACCACATAAATGAATGCTGATACGAAACACCACTACTTTTGTATTGGAAATGATTATTATTTGTATGAGACAGGTTGGAGGGGGGCTTCACTGTGTGGGTACATGCCCAAAAGACGGATAGACGGACGGATGGATGGATGGATGGATTGATTGATGTGAGAGAGAAATGGAGAAGTTTTTTGACAGTAAAAAGAAAGAGCCAAAAAAACCTGAACCATGTTAGACATTTCCGCTAGAAGAAATCTTGGCAGCAGTCTGTTTTTTTTCATATTTCCAATATCCCCCAACCGAATGCAGCAATGTTTTCCTCCTGCTCACAAGTATGTGTGCTTGGAACTTGTGCTGCTGTTGTTGCTGCTGCTGTTGCCCAGAAGCAAACTCAACAGAATCATGCTGTTGCTATGTTCCTCGTCGGAACCCATTTGCATCATTAATTCGGCCATAACGGTCTGAGTTTTTCTCAAAATAAAAATGTATTTCGATACAATACAATCATCTTTGCCCTTTTTACAAACAAAACAAATGATAAAACAAATTCACGTCCATTGTCCTTTTTGTCTCTTTCCAGTACGGGCGGAGATGATTTCCTCGTGGTCCAGTCCCGTGACGACTTCGGCACGCTCCACGGCACCACGCCGTACACCCACAGTTCCCCCGGCACGCCCATCAACATGCCCTGGCTCGGAGGCGTGCAGACGGGCAGGGGGGCCTCCGTGGTGAGCCTCCCTCCATCTGCCTCCCCTCTGGAGCTGTGGATGTCTTCAGTCTCTGTGCTCTTTAGCTCTGCAGCCAGCCTTCAGTTCATGGGGTTTTCCCTTACTCGATTTCCTTGGGAAGATGTGCTTCTACTCATACGGCCCAGTAGTAACGTTGCTAGATTACGACCCTTCTGACTTCCGTTTGGAAGTCCTTCAGTTAATGGTAATTATTTCTCGCAGCGTGGCTTACCAACCACAGAGGTTGTGAGGTTGACTTCCATCTCTGATTTCCAAAGGATCATGTCTTTTGTAGCTCAGTTAGAAGCAGTCATCAGGTCCCCAGTTTTCCCTCCAGGGTCTAACTGAACTCGCTGTTTGGGCGGCCCATACGCCAGGACATAGCCTCCGGGACATAGCCTCCGGGACATAGCCTCCGGGACATAGCCTCCGGGACATAGCCTCCGGGACATAGCCTCCGGGACAAAGCCTCAAAGTCAACCTCCGTCACATAGCCTCCGTCACATAGCCTCCGTCACATAGCCTCCATGACATAGCCTCCATGACGTAGCCTCCATGACGTAGCCTCCATGACGTAGCCTCCATGACGTAGCCTCCATGACGTAGCCTCCATGACGTAGCCTCCATGACGTAGCCTCCATGACGTAGCCTCCATGACGTAGCCTCCATGACGTAGCCTCCATGCGGCCTAGAAATTCTTTTAAATAGTCCTCTCTCGCCATCCCAATACAGCAGAGTGGTTGCTTTATTTGACTAACATAGCGCCTATCCAACCCGTCTGAAAACCGTAACAGCAGTCTTAAAGTGCAGGTGAACCCACTGTTTCAGCTTGAACTCACACACAACGAAATTGAAGAAGAATGTGTTTTGGGATGTCCCCTCCAGGATCTTAACTGAACTCGCTGTTTGTGCGGTAAATCCCTGATGACGTAACCTGCATGCGGCTCCGTCTGCAGTGAATATTGATCTGCTCGCATTGTGTTTGTAATGATAGCGGTGCCCTTTTGAAATCTGCCCACTGTGAGTCATGTTTGGTGTTGTTGCCCAGCTTTGTCATTGGCGGACCGTACACCGCCAGTGGCAAACACACACACACACACACACACACACACACACACACACACACACACACACACACACACACACACACACACACACACACACACACACACTGTGCATTGCGGTAAGGAGACGTAGTCTAGAACAGCATTTTGAGTTCAGTGTTTGGTTTTCCTAACACTGGGAGCTCCCACTTTCTGGAACTGGATTGTGAACCAAACTAATCCAAGCAAATCTTATAATCTCAACGCAAAGGTCACCGTAGACAAACCACCGCTCTGCTCATAATAATATCCCCCCCTCTCTGTTTTCATCTGCTCATCAAGAATAATGGAGTTTCACCCGTTCTGGTGTGTGTGTTTTTGGTGTGAGGCAAAGCGCACTACTTGGCAAACTACAGCACAACTTTGTTTGGTTGGTGCCATGTGTAGTTTGTGTTGTTTTTGTGCTGGTTTCAGTTCATCCCCGCCCACGCGGTTCAGACTGAACAGAATGCTTGACTTAGCTCTGTCTTCCTCCTCTTCGTGTTTCTCTTTCCCCCGTCCCTTTCAGCTGATCAAAAGAAACATCAACAACGTGAGGAGGATGACTTCCCATCCCACGCTGCCGTACTGTGAGTGACTCCGCACGCTGCACTTACTAATACTTTGCTCACACACTCTCCGTTCACACTGGGGGGGGGGGTTCACACGTTCACCGACGCACTTTGAGCAAAGCGCCCTGTCACACGGTTAAACGTTGACTAATACGGGTGATAAAACAGCCAATGTTGCGAGTTCCTCTCGGCTGTGTAGAGACAGCTTTGTGCTTGAATAATAAATAAATCTTGAGTCAAAAAAATGTCGCTCTTTTGTTACAAACCTTGTATGTTTGGCTACCATCCAGTTGTCTGATGGTTCTGAGTTGCGTCATTCCCAGCAGGTCTCTGTACAGTACGACTGCTAGACGTATGTCTATGCTGTGACTATAAAATGAGTACAATTGCTTCCCCAGACCTGACGGGCGCCCAGGACGGCAGCGTGAGGATGTTTGAGTGGGGCCACTCCCAGCAGATCATCTGCTTCAGGAGCCCGGGGAACTCCAGAGTCACCAGGATACGCTTCAACCACCAAGGGAACAAGGCAAGGGGGAGCCACGTAGACGTCTGCAAGGGCTGCTGTCCTTCACACAATCTGCTGACGTGCACGCACGCCGACTCACGAAGAGACAGGGACACGCATACACACGTGGACAATACACAAACACATTGATGCACACACAAACGGACACACACATGATCAAACACACACGCACGCACATGGACAAACGCATGGATACGCACACACATGCACACACAAACGGACGCACACACATATGGACACGGACGTGGGCATACATGGACGCACACGTACGCAAAGACACGCACACACACACGCACAGACATGGACACACAGACAGACGAAGTTGATGAAAGAGAGAAATTCACTTACAGCCACAGTGCACACACACACACACACACACATGCACTGCCTTCACAACGTAAAGCACACTCTATCAGTAACACAGTCGGACGTGCCCCCGCCTTGTCTAACGTGGGGCGCTCAACGGCCCCTTCTATGGAAGTGGTGCTTTGGATTCAGGGGAGGAATCCAAACAGAGCCATAGAGGACGTTGGCCCTCACCTTGGGAAACAGAGGGGAGGGGGGGGGGGGGGGGCGGAGATTGCACACACACGTCAGACCTGATTTCAGAGTTCCTAAGTGACTGAATAATGGTCGGAGACGTTCCTCGGACCGCCCGCTCCTTTTCTAGCAAGGGCTAACCCACACATAAAACCAAGAGACCAATAGGAGAGACCCTCTGTAGGGGGGGGGGGGGTCTCGGCCTGGACAGACAGTCCTGCTATAAAAGTTGATTGAGCAAACGTATGTCAGACCGGTGGTGGTTGCGTCTCCTTTGGGGGGTACGGTTGTCCTAACGTTGTGGTGTTCTGTAGTTTGGGATCGTGGATGCGGACGGAGGCCTGAGTCTCTGGCAGACCAACACCAGCGGCACGGCGCCCAAGCCCTACTTGGTAAGTCCCGTTACATCATCCTCCATCTATTGTTCTCCCCCCTCCCCCCCCTCTGGGGGTTTCTTCTGATTGCGTCGCTGTCCAGACACTGCTGACTCACCGTCTACTGGTTTATCCGTTGTGTGTGTGTGTTTGTCGTGGCAGACCTTGCAGTGCCACAACAAGACGGCTCATGACTTTGTGTTCGCCGGCTCGTCCTCCCTCATTGCCACGGCGGGCCTGTCCGCGGACAATAGGTGAGCCCCCTCCGTCGCCTTAGTGTGATTGGCCGTTACAAGCCGTTTTGAAAATCGGCCTCTTATGACATCACCAGTGGGCGTGGACACGCCCACTGGTGATGTCAGAAGAGGCAGATTTTCAAAACGGCTTGTAACAGCTCATCCCACTCACACCTGGTGGCATAATATGTCACCTTTTAAAGTCCTACACGAGTCCTCTCTCGCCAACAAGGTTGACTTGCTTTGTTGAAGAGCGTATCAGATAAATTACCACGTAAAGAAAAAAAAGGATTCCCCTTTCAAGAAGCGACATGCCGCTATGGCCCGCGGTCGTCCCAGTTCGATGTGTGTCCGGACAGGGGAGCAGCACCTCTGAGCGCCAATCTGACGGATGCCCCTCTGTGTTCTCCCCTCAGGAACGTCTGTCTCTGGGACACTCTGGTGACGCCCCTCAACAGCCTGGTCCACGGTGAGTCCGCTGAAACCGATGACTGCACCCAACACCGCCGCCCCGGAGCCCGTGACAGATCGCTCATCCGCTCTCCGTTTACTTTGGGCATTGGTTTCCTGTCGCCTCTTTGAGTTCTCCCCGAGTGCCCGACCCGCATCTCTACAGATACATCTCTTTCGCCTTCTCTTCCTCTCTTCATCATACCTTAATGTTGACCGTTCATTATTATCATTCAGACACGAGTCATTAAAGAGCAGCTAGTGGTTTATGTGATGGATGCCTACAGGGAGACTGTGAACGCTGGGGAGGAGGAGGGGGGGGGGGGGGGGGGGATTGAACCCAGTTCCTTACGGCTGGGAGTTTCATACCCCCTAGTGTCGTGGCCATTTCTTTCAGAGAAATTGCGTCTATTTAAATGTCTGCATACATTAGTCTCCTCTCTAGCAGGGTAGTTTAACAGAGCTTTCCTCCCCAGAAGGCTGTTGTCCTTACATCAAAGGGGACATGGTTTCACCCTCTGATATCTTGGGAAGGGGAGTACAGTTTCACCCCTTTTCTGTTAGGCATCTTGCCAAGGGGGAAGATATTTACATTGTGCGTTCTTAATTAGGGGTAACTGCTTTCTTGTGACCATTTAACGACAAAAGGAAACGCAAAAGGTTAACAACAAAGGGGGCTTGTTAAAAGATGGGATGGCCGGATAATACAAGCAACAGGCAACTAAGCGTATATGATTAAAACAAACCAACGTATGACCTTTTTCATCACACTAGCCACTGCCCTATACAGCCCCCTAGCTGTCATTCTCCTCCCAGCCTTCTGCTGCCATGAGTCGGGGGCCTAACTGTCTTCCTACTCTGTCTCTCCCCCCAGCCTTCTACTGCCATGAGTCGGGGGCCACGGTGCTGGCCATGGCGTCCCGGCTCCAGCTGCTGATCACGGGGGGCAGGAAGGGCTTCCTCAGCGTGCTGGAGCTGGCCCACAGGCGCCAGCGCCGCAGCTTCCAGGCCCACGACTCGCCGGTCAAAGCCCTGACCGTGGACCCCAGCGAGAGCTCCTTCGTCAGCGGCTCAGCCGAGGGGAACATCAAGGTACCCCGGCCTCTTGCAGAGCAGGGGGGAGGGGGGGGGCTTCATGTTGGCCTTAAGGATGGGTGTTTTTTTGTGGACACTGTGGTTTGGGTAACACTTATGGGGTACATATAAAGGTACATTAGTAAACCATTCATTAGTGTGAGTTAATGCCGCGATGAGCCTTATTACCTAGAATAAGCAAAGGGTTAGGGGTATCCCTAACCCTATTAACTAATGTATAAATGAATACCGTAGTTAATATGAACACTTTAACCTTAGTCAACATGAACAACATTAATAAACATCACCACCATTGGTACCTGTAGCCCCTTTTGAACTAACCCTGACGATGTGCTGGCTGGTCCTCCTCAGGTCTGGAGCCTGGCCGACCAGACTCTGCTCCACAACTTCCCCAGCGAGCACGCGCGCCAGTCGCTGTTCCGCAACCTGGGCACGGGCGTCATGCAGCTGGAGGCGGGGCCCACCAATCACGTCTTCTCGTGCGGCGCCGACGGCACCATGAAGATGAGGGTCCTGCCCGACCGCTACAACATCGCCGCCAACAAAAATCACCACGGCAACCTCAGGAGCGACGTCAAGTTCGTCATATAGCGCGCGGCCCCGGGGGGGGCCAATCCCCACGGCTCATTCCAGCTTCGGGGTTCCGAGGTCGCCCCCGGGCGACTTCCATTCAGAGTGCTTCGAGGAGGGGGGAGGGGGGGAGGAGAGCGGGCTTGGGGTGGGGTCGGGCGGGATGGGGGGGTCGGCCAGTGGCGGCGGCGGGGGTGGCGGCATCACCGCTAAAGGACCTTTATTGTTAGCCCTGAACACGGCGGGTCATTCATCAGCCGTGGAGGATGATCTCACATGTCAGAGAGGACTTTCCTGTACGCCCGGGCGACGCTGGCGCTGAAGAACGGCTCGGGCGACTGCCCCCGTCATAGACTGGGAGAACAAGGCCGGAGTGCTTATTGATCGCTCACTCCAGGGGGGGGGGCTTTGTGGAGGCCGTTGGAGATCTGAATCGGCAGTGTCTGGAGAAACTGGGAGCCCTCAGGAGAGAGCGGGTGGGGGGAGTATGGACTGAGGACCTGTTCTGTCAAAACGGATGTGATTTGATAATGGATGCAGTTGGACGTTTCTCCCCCAAAAACCACCGCCTCCACCCATCTGCTACCGAACGTCACCAGACGATGTTTTCGTTTTTTGAGGCCCTTGGCTTGAAGCCATGAGAGACGCTAGAGGGAGTGGGTATGACTTGATTTGAGGAGAACATGCCCAGTATATGACATGGTTCACCAGAGACTCCCTCATAATGTCCACACACTGTCATATTTAGTAAGAGACGTGATTACCGTTATTTATCACCAAGATAAACTATTAGTAGATGAGGAGGAGGGGGGAATTGTGCAGATCACGTGTATGAGCACCTTGTAGTTAATTAATAAGCTGTAGTGTCAATCTCCCTTGCTTGGCGCAACCCAATTAGAACCCGGATAGCTCACTGCATATCGTATCCAACCACACGACTCCCGATATAGTGCTTTGCATTACTTGGTTAGGAAGTGAAATCCAGTGTAAGAACTTGATTAAGAGATTTAAAGCGGTACTTGCAGGGTTGTTTTTAAAAGCTGCCTCGCACAAGAGAAACAAACAACTCATTCCATGCAGAAATACTCATGGGACCTTAATGTTAGGGTTTTACTATGGATAATAAATACATATATACACACATACAGTATAGAGATATATATACACACACATACATACAGTATAGAGATATATATATATACACATCAGTTTGACCTCTGATTTGCCCTGAATCGCCAAACCAGTGCCCTGAGAGGCCATTTGTCTTCAATCTATTTGCACATTCAGTATAATGAAGGAATTCCAATGTTGTATTTAGCACAGAGCTACAATGCTAGATGGTACGTCTTTTATGAGCGCAATATGTGTGAAGTTTCTAATGGTCCTGGTCTATATTAAAATAGCAGTATTTTTAAGTGTCCTTAAACTTTCTGCAAGACTAGAACTGTTAGTAAGGAGGAGTTTTTGTCATAAATGAGTTGCACAAATTTGGTTTAATTTAAAAGACCGGGCTCTTATTGGTTGAGGTTTTTCAATAAAACATTGTGTCAGTATTTATTTTACATGTTCACCTTTTAATAAATTGTTTGCCGTTGAATTGATGGTGGGTTAATATATGGAAAAAGGAAATAATTTTTCCCCCTTTCTTTTCAGGAACTATAATTATTTTATAGTGGACATGGCAGTTTATTTGTACAATGACACACCACTCTTAAGTGGACTTTACTTTCATTTCCAGATGGGCCAGGACTGAAAAAACATTTGACTATCCTCTGATAAAGCTAGTTTGACCAGGATTTTTTTTTATTGTTTTGGAAATGGTAGAATAGAGTAATCTTTCTTTTTATATTGGAATGTGTTATTTTGTGAATCGGTGGGATCCAATAGCCGAACTATACCTTGATTGGGGGGGATTATAGGAACAGATTCTAGTCTCGTAGCCAACTTGTCTAAAGGGGTATAGATCCACAGAGCTTACACACCATCAACATCAAGCTGCTGAAAGAGAAGGACATTATTTACTTTGATGGGAGAATGCTTTGTAGATCAGGCCCCAGTGACTGTATATAAACTGAATGGTATATTAAGTGGCTTTTTACTCTGCATAGCCGTGGCTATTAGTATTCCAGATTCAATGTATCTAAGGACATGCTTCTGTTACCAAGTATATTTCTGAATCTGGTTCATAAGAAAATATATATTTGGATTGATTTATCCATATCCATTAACTAAGAATATTATATTAACTAATTATCATGGTCATGGGTTAGCATAGCGTGTGTGTTTACTTTGTAAACTAATTTGAGAGAAACTAGCCTAAGCACAATACATCATTTATGATATACAAAAAAAGATCTGCTTTAAAGCCACAGCCAAACCCTTTTATCCCGGCTGTCCCTTTTCTTTTCTCAAGCGAAGTCTTCACTGAAAATTGGCAAACTGCTCCACTTACGCACTTCATGACTCAGTCTGGGAACTTGCTATGGGACAGAACCATGACGTTAAGCGAACCGTGGTGCTCTGGTCGCATTTAATCTCACCAATGTGAATTTGCTTAGATTCTAATTTTATAACAAAGATGTGTATATCGTACTGTTATCTACATTAAATGTAAGGATGTAATAAATCAAACTTCATGTAACATGGCACCAATTTGTCTTTGTTTTTTAATTGCGATCGTTAACATCTTATGAACGGTAAAGGGGAAAGCTATGCATTTGGCCTGGGATTGGAAGTCCTCAGCAATACGTGATGGACAAGCTTTTGGAAGGAAACAAGGAGTAATACAGGAGAAACCTTTATATTATTACTTTATTCATTATTACAAGAAAGAAATGTTTTCGGTTATCACAAAAGGACTGTTCCCATTCTTCTGCAGGATATTACACAAATCACATCATGGGTATTCCACTCTGAACATTACCCAAATCATTGTATAGCATGTCTTCACCGCTTTGTATTCATATGTTGGATGTTTAACGACATGAATCTAGTGCATGAATCTTTAGACGATATTCTAAACTAAAGTTATTGTTTTGTGTAACTAAAGGCAAACAACAAAGAAAGTGAGTAAAGTTAAAAAACTTTAGCCTTAGCACACACATAATTAACATGATTACCAACAGCAAGTTGAAGGATCCATGTGTCACTTGTTATGTTTTATCACTTGACTGGAGTGCAGAGGGAAGGAGTATTCATCTCAACATCAACAGAAAATCGACCATCTGTCACCCTGTTCAAGACCTGCCAGTTAAGAACAATTGGCGGACCGTTTGCATGTACATCTGCTGTGATTTAAATCCGTTCAACAAAAAAAGCCTTGAAAGCTAAGAGGAGACAGACATGAGAAGAGTTTGTAACCCCCCTACCATCCAAGCCTTAAGATCTAAAAAGATATGGATTCTATCTCATAAAAATCTACTTCTGGTTGGACTTCATTAGTAATTATTTCTGTAATATTTACCCATTTCATGCATTCATGTTACCCGATTAATATATATTATATTATATAATCCTTCCTTGGCAGGGCAGTCCAAATGTAAGCGAAAACAGACTTTGAGGAGGAAGGCAATGTGCATTATTGATGGAAATGTTCACCATTAGTCGACTCCTGGGTGTCCGAGGAGCTCACAGCTTGGCAACGTCCTTCAGGATGATGTCCAGCTTCTGACCTAACATGATGTTTCCCTTGATCTTCAGCTTTCCAGCCATGAATGCCTGGCAGAAGGACAAGGACATGGTGGTGTCAGCGCAAGTCTAGCAGCAACCAGACGGGCATCACAGTTCCCCTTCCCCCTCTTTAAAATGGGTAAGTTCACCCCGAAAGCACTTCTTTATCAGTTAAACCGTACTGTTTGGATCCAGCCTAGCTCGAGTGAGTGTAACGTGCCTCTATTTGTTTAAAAACAAGTCCTGTGAACGGATTCCGTCACACAAGCTAACCCCCAAGGTAACGGCCATGTACAACTGTCAAAAAAAAGATTAACTAATAAACCAGATTTTATCACCATACTTCCATCCAACACGCTGAACCATCACTTTGAATCATCGCATGAACTTTAATTAGAAAAAAGGCTTGTGACGCCTACAGAATAGAGGCTCTAGGCATCGTTTTCCATACGCTCTCTCGGCGAGCCAGCCACCATTTGGGGCGCACGCATGGCGGATCCTGAGATCAATACTGAGGACCGTGAGAAGCTTATCAGTTCAGCACAATCGGGTAGTGGCGCCATCGATTATAAAAAGGCACAGTGCTACCTGCCTTTTCTTAAATCATTACTTTCTCCTTTTAAAGCCTGGGCCTACCAAAGTGTCCTGACAGCTCGACGCTGTGAGGGCACGCATTTTGAAATGCTTAATAGTTCTCAAGTTTCATCAAATTATGTGTGCGTGCGTGTGTGTGTGGGTGGGTGTGTGTCCATTCTAGGCTATGGGCTCCTTCTGTCATTTCTCTACCAGACTCCTTCTGTCCACTGAACCGTCATCTCTCTAAATAGACCTCACTCTACGTGACGTTTGCTCCCCGCCCCCCCCCCCTCCCTCCTCCCTGACCCTGTTACACTGTGACTCCCTCTTGTCTTTGAGAGTGACCATGTTAACAGAGAAACCGTTTCAACCAAGCAGCTGAATGTAGTCCGGGAATATATTAGCCTAGCAGCCACCACCACCATCCTCCATCCTTTCAGAGACCTCCACCCCCCCCCCCCCCCACACCCCACCCCCCCCCACACCCCACCAGCTGATGCATTACCTGCTGCGGGTTGACCTTCCCCTGGACCAGCGCCATGAAGTCTGCATCAGACACAGCGATGGACACGTCTGCCTTCCCGCTGTAGGGGCCCTCATGCAAAGCCCCGGCCCCGTTCTTCAGATCTATAGCTGGGAGCGGGAAGGGAGATGGAGGGATGGAGAGAGATGGGGAGATGGAGAGAGAGGGAGATGGAGGGATGGAGAGAGATGGGGAGAGAGGGAGATGGAGGGATGGAGAGAGATGGGGAGAGAGGGAGATGGAGGGATGGAGAGAGATGGGGAGATGGAGAGAGAGGGAGATGGAGGGATGGAGAGAGATGGGGAGATGGAGAGAGAGGGAGATGGAGGGATGGAGAGAGATGGGGAGACGGAGAGAGAGGGAGTGAGTCGATTTCCTTTCACCACTGTTGCCAATGCTCATTAGACGGCTCATTAGCAAAAAAATGTTATGGCTGAAAATGGAATGCCCGAAGCACATCATACACCTAAACCTGTAGAGCCACTCTTATACCAGGTAAGGTCTAAGCAAACAACACTCCTAACAAAAGATTATATTGGTTTGTTTTCCAAGTCCCCATTGTCAACATAAAAAGTCAACAAACGTTTATTATTTTTTTGCAATAATTATAATAAATATAACCGCAAGCGGTGATTAACGGGGTCCGAGCAAAATTAAAAGTCAAAAACACACTAATGGAAGATATATATATATGACAAATAATTATGAAGGAAAGATGTTGATGAGGATGTTCCACTTAATGCAATACTGTGCCTCGGCTTTCAAGTGAGCTGCAAAGCAATGGCCGAATGTCATGTTCAGCATGCTATAATCGGGATTCAAACTCTCAACCTAAGGATCACCTGTACAAGGCATTATCCCATTGAGACACTGATAAACCCGAACTTCAGCCTCATTCACATGGTCAAGATTTCTATTGATAAGCATACAACATCCAGAAACCTCCAAGCACACATTTCTCAAGTGAATTAAGGGCTTTTTTAAAAAACACAGATCTGAAAATTTGCACTGTTAATGGTATCCACCTAATAATAGCCGTATGGTAGCTATACTATAACAAAATTATCAGATAGGCAAGACTTTGGCTTTTCTATGAAATTGTGGGAAAAGTACAAAAATTAGAGCAGAAGACCGGGGTGAAAAAGATGCATCTGATTTTAGAGATTAATATGATGAAAGAATTTGGAGTCCAGGTCAATCTGGTAAGGAGAAATAAGGCTCGTTTATATTTTTTTTAAATAGCGCCACCTTTGGGTGCAGTACCACAATTTGGGTTTATGGGTAGTGGGGGGTATTGGTATCCACCTAATAATAGTCGTATGTTTTTTTTACACAATAACAAAATGGTCATATAAGAAAAATGGGCTAACTGCTCCAACTTTATTGGCCAATATTTCTCAAATGGAACTAAATAAAAAAAAATTCTGGTTGATGATTTTTGTGAGGCTTGGTCTCTAATTTTATGTGGCAATTTTGGTGAATTTTTAATTATTTTTGTAGCCTGTGAATCTTTTTATCATGTTCAGCTTTAAGATGAAATTGTAGGAAAAGTAAACATTTTTAGGGCATAAGACTATGGATTTTTCTAAATGCATCTGATACTAGAGATTAATATTCTGAAAGAATATTAATCTGGAATTTTGAGTCCAGGTCAATCTGGCGAGGAGAAGAAGCCTAATTCATGAGCCTAATTCCTAATTCACGACCTACGGTATAGGCTGCAGTATGACTTACAGAATTTGAGAAAAAAAAAAAAACGTTACAGAAATAAAATAATAAAACACATGGAGGAGTATGCATAGAGGCACTTCACACATACAGTGGCCCCATGGTACCACATCGGAGGCCCCGGGCCCCCCCGGTCGCTACTCACTCCACTGGGCGACGGTCTTGCCGTCCTGGGTGATCTCCCAGCCAAACACGCCCTTCACCTGCTCCACCAACCCCGCACCCGAGGCCTGGATGCGGCGCCCGATCTCCGCAAACACCAACCTGCTCTGGAGGTCCGCCGCCTGGGCAAGGGGGGGGAACAGACTCAATTTAACACTTTTCTTGCAACATCTTTGCATGCAAGTTTTAGGATGACCAAGAGGCATGGAAGTTTGGAATGCACATGGTGTGTGTGTGTGTGTGTGTGTGTGTGTGTGTGTGTGTGTGTGTGTGTGTGTGTGTGTGTGTGTGTGTGTGTGTGTGTGTCGTACGGGCTGGAGGGCCTTGGGATCGGACGTCTGATCGTACAGATCCACGTACCCGCCGGAGAGAGTCAGACTGCCCGTCTCCTTGACCTGACAGGGGCACACAGGTGGTCCGCCAGTGTGGGTTACAGTAGCCTTCATCCAGTGCACATTGAGAATGACAATCCCTCAGGGGTGGGGGGGGCGATGTTAACGTCTTTTTAATGGGACTGCGGTTAGAGACGGGAGCACGTTCCTCGTACACCGACCTTGCACTGAAAGTGAACTCTGTTCCCCTCCTTCCACATCTCTGTCTGGAGAGACTGTCCGGGCAGCACGGGCTTAACGAAGCGAACCTGCGGCAAAATGATATCAGGATGGGGATGAGGAGTGTGTTGGAGCCGCTAATGAAATATTCATTTTAACGCCTTGCAATTGCTTAACACCTTATTAAAAATATAAACTCCAGAGGTGCTTGGAATTCAGGGCACCTGGTTTTCTGCGATGTAACTCAAGCACTATAGAATGGAATGATACATCTCATGGGGCTATCCTCAGGTTACAATGTCAAACAAACTTTACTGCACACATCACGTCACATTATTATTATTTGATCCAAGCATTATGGCAGCATAGGCTCTCCTACCTTTATGGCACAGAAGCGGGCGGGGTCATTGTTGGCGTACTGCTTGAGAATGTGACGTGAAGCGAAGCCGAAGGAGCATAAGCCGTGCAGGATGGGATCCTTGAAGCCTGGCCAAAGAGTCGTCATGTTTAGCCACATTTCACGGTCCACTTCAGAACAAACTGGGTCTCATTGGATTTAGTTTCTCCACATATTAACCATATTCAAGCAAAAAAAACACAACACTGTAGTACCAGTCTGTATGCTAAAGTTCTATCCTATGTTACAGACCAAGCCTGTATGTTACAGACCTAGCCTGTATGTTACAGATCTAGTCTGTGTGCTATAGAACTAACAGCCTGGTACTTGTTCATCCTCTATTTCCTCTACAATATAAACTTTTCTTAACCGGCAAGGAAAATATAGGGTCCTAGTTTCTAACCGACGCACGCCATAAGTGGGGCTAGGAGACGGCCTCATGCAGTGCGAATCTACAAAAGAGTACAATTTGTTCTGTAAGCAAACAACAAAGCCCTTCATCTTGCTTCAAAAATACGATTTTCATTTGGAATTCTTTCATGAAGCCATTTCTTCCACTTTGGCAAGAGCCGGCCCTCACCTCCCATGGCGGAGAAGCTGGGGTCAATGTGAAGAGGGTTCCGGTCCCCACTCAGACGGTACAGGGCCGCCTGCGTCCACACAGGAGAGAACCCCAACAACCCCTTTAGTCTGTCTGCACCGACCACATTGTTCAATACTTCATCCCAATTGGTCGATACCGTTTCCAGGCATTGCAGTATTTTTCAATAACGGGGGGGGGGGGCGGGGGGTGTGCCTGCCTTTTTACATTGGCCACAAATCCAACATTAAATACAATGGTCCGATGGAATGGTCGTTGCCTTGACAACGCAAAAACAATCTGCTCATAGCGCCCGCCAAAGAACACTTAAATTCCAGCTAATTAAGTCGATAAAAGGACATTAACGTTAAAGATTGCAAGTAACTAGCATCTAATCATGGTTGGTTTCTTTGGTGTGAGGGTAATTGACCACTCTGGGCTGTCCCGATATTGGAAGAGAATGCACCTCAGTAAGCAACCTTGGCCATCACTAACCCCAGTCGCATATTATTTTTCCAATAACGACACAGGGTTAGATCTGATTCCTTACATCCCATAATAAAAACAGCCCTGCACACTCAGAAGGCAGGACTTGGTGCAAGGCTGATGGAGAGAATGAAACAGATCCGGATAACACACGGGGTTGTGGGCGATTCATCTGCATCACATAATGCCTCTGGATTCCTCTCTTTTTTACAATTATGTCAAAAAAATGTCAAGCAGTGGTGCAACAAGCTGAATCATCGGACATCTACCAGACATCCACAAGAATAATATCACTTTCACAATTTTTGCCTCAGTTCACACTTCCCATGTGATTTGCATGGGAACACTGTGGTCCGGACTCACACACACACACACACACGTACCTGCTCCTTTGTGGTGGACTCAACCACTACAGAATCTGGGGCCCGGCTCGGAGGAGGAGCGGTGTTCTGGAGAACAAGGACAAAGGACCAAAGATGACAATCTGGTCTTCATGTGACCTCTGCTTTATCGTTGTACAAACCATGAGAGACAGACAGAGAGTGAGAGGGAGAGGGAGAAAGAGAGTGAGAGGGAGGGTGAGGGGGAAAGGGGAGAGATGTCAGAATGAATACCTCCGCGTGAGGAGAGCTTTTCTTGCCCCCGAAGCCTCCGGCCCCGACCACAAACACCGACCACTGGTTGCTGCACACGAGGCGTTGGCCTTGGTAGGTGCTCACTAGAGACAGAACATCAGGTTTGATCCTAAGCTCAGAGATGGGACAAGTCGGTTGTACCTACAGCTGGCCTGTGGACATCAGACAGAGAACCTTTCGGCAGCAAGACCCAACACTCTAGCCACTACAACACTATCCACTTGCTATGGGGTTCCCAAAGGTTTTCTGGGACCCCCCCTGTGCAGATATATTTGGCTCAGGACCCACCAAATATCTTTACATTGTCATTACCATGTCGGGGGGGAAAAAAGGGATAGTTAACATTTTTCAATCTGGGTTGTCGCCTTTTCACTCAAACACACTAAGGATCAGATAAAACAGACAAGACGTGTTAGCATGCATGTAATATTGTGGGGAAAATGTTGACTGTGGCCGTCTCGGGACCCACTCTGGCCCATCTTGCAACCCACTTAAGTTTGAAAAACCAGGCACTAGCCTGTAGTGCAGTGGTTTTTTAACCTTTGACTTTATGTGTCCAACTCAATCATCAACAAGACCTTTCGCAGACATATGCTAACCCTAACGGTAAGACATTTACAAATACACATGCATTGAGTATTGAGCAAAGAGTGCCAGTACCCCCGGTATACACAATAACACAAATGATATCAACAAGAAGGCAAAGGCCAACAGTGGAGGGAAAAGTCTGCAAAGCTGCTCTCAGTGAGGTTATTTAGCCAATACGAATAGAAATTACAGTGGAAAACATAAGATGACCTATACTATACTGAACAATATTTATAATATATTTATTTAAAGTTATCTATACAATTTTCTCTATAACACCACTATAGGGCTTGTATATCAGATTTGAGAAGACATCTCGTGTGAGAAACGCTGTAACAGTTTGAAGCACAAAAACAACTTCCAATAGTGACTAATTATTTTACGATTAATACTAAACAATGAACAAAAAACATTCACACTAATAAGAGGACTCACTGTCCAATCCTATGCTTCCAAAATGGAGGAGGTCTTTGCGTGGGGACGTCACAATGTGCAAGCCCTACTGTACCGTTGTCAATCCATCATACAGCAACCGTTCTCTGTCGATATCTCAACAAGGAGCTGCCATATTACGCCATAGTAAAGCAGGAATACTGCCTTCCGCAACTTGTTATTATATTTTCAGCTGAGCTCTATTCCCAGTGCAGGCAAGCACATGCAGCAGTAATATAAGACTAATAACAGCTGTCAATCTGAATAAATAGACCATTAAATAGACCATACGCTCCACTCACTGGTTGGTTGAGTTCATTCATTCATTCGTTTCAACATATAAACTTTCTGAAAGGATAGACATAGCTTTCTCCGTGGGGCATTGCCATCAAAAGGGTTGTCTCACCTCTTAACTTTGTAACACTGAACCCCTTTCAGCGTACATTAAATAATTACAGGAAATTTCCAGCGGGAAGAATAATAAATAGATAAGGGAACTTGAAGTCCCACGAATGTCTGTCGAAGGATCAATCACGTAACTTGTCCTAATAAGGACGTCATCAGATCCTGCAGACATGCAATTGTCAATTCATCCATTATCCAGTAACCTGGTTACCAAGGGCAAACTTGAAGTAAGAAATCTACATTTCAATGACAAAAGAAAAGATGGGTGCAAAAATGGTTCAAACTGAATGCTCACCATTTATAATGATGACAGCCCCAGACCCTTTGTCCAAAATGTCTAGAATGGTGGCCTTGGAGATCAGGGTGCCTGGAAGTTAACACAGAATCATTCACCAAAGAACACCTTAAATCGACATTCGACAGCAGCAGAACTACATTTAGAGGTTACACATTACGCAAATTTCATTGGAATTTAAAGATGGTCACTTGGCCCTTAGACATAGACTTAGGGTGCACTCACACTAGGCCATCTGGCCGAGGCCGTTGGCCGTTTTCACACCTAACCGTGCTCAAATGGCCCCATTGTTCTCTGGCCTGCACTCACACTAGGCCAACTGGCCGTGGCCGTTGGCCGTCGCAGCTGTGGCCTGGCCACGGAAGGCTCTTGTACATACGTCATCACGTCGTAATACGTCATCACCAAGCGTCCGCTGCATGGACCATAATAAAGTCTGCCGCCAGTCAGAGTTTTAACAACAATGGATAACAACACAGAGAACACACCAACAGTTGAACCGCTTGACGCGATGTTTACCGTTTAATGGGGAAGAAGGCTTGTCGCCTTTATTATGTCCGTGGTCGTCGCATTGACTATACGTCATCCAGCTCAGGTTGCGTAGCCGTGCGTGTGCGCGTGTCTGCTCATTAGCATCTGTACCGTAGCGGCCCGTGCCGTAGCAGCACACCTCTCCCAAGTGGCCAAATTGGCCCGGCCTGGCCAGACTGGCCACACTCACACTGGCAGATTTGAGCACGGTTAGGTGCTAAAACGGCCACGGCCACGGCCAGATCGCCTAGTGTGAGTGCACCCTTAGACATCAGTAAGATGAGTATTATTCTAGAACGGATGTTAGTCACTCTATCGAGTCTAACTATCGAGTTTTAAAGAGTAGTAAATGAGAATATACCTGAGGTTGGTAGAGGCTGATAGCACTTCAGATAATGCTCTCCATGCAAAATCTGGAATCAAACACAGACACTGGGATCAATCACAGCCCCCCAATACAATCACACTAAAGGAGCAACTGCCTTATTGTTCTGTTACATGATGTCTGATACACAGACATACGAGTGTGTGAGGGGAAAACGCACATCACAGGAAGCCACCACGCACACACTTACACGTGTGTGGCGCAGAAACACATACGCAACAAGTCCCTTGACCCTGAGGGATTTGGGAGTGAGTCTAACCTGTGTTGGATTTATTTCTAATCCTGGAATATTGGTCAGCCCTGAGTCCATCACGGCAGCCTGTGAGATGATGACCCCGTAAGTTGGCAGGCAGGCGAAGTTCTCGTGGCCTTCATAGAGGAATCTGTGGGAGGACAGAATGGGAACCCGGATGTCATGTTGTGTGACAACGGGTAGGAGGGTAAGAACTTACATAAAGGCTAGCATGTTTGGACCCAGTAGTTCTACCAACCGAGTGGAGGACACACGCACACGCGCACACACACACAAACACACACACACACACACACCTGAGGTGATCAGGGTCCTTGGTGGACATGCCTACTCCCAGGGCGTAGAGTATACACTGCATCTCGGTGTAGCTGAAGGTATGGTCTGGAAATTTATAACCCACAGCCTGGGCCTATAATGAGAGGAGAGTTAAAAAAATGCTTTGCAAGGGTCTAATGTTGAAATGTGGTAAAAAAAAAATAAAAAATGAAGGAGATGAAGAGAAGTCTTCATGCATTTGCTCAGCATCACATAGAAGGATGCATTCAGCCCAATAAGGGGCGGAAGAAGAATGACATGACAAAGTGCAATGTGGTATGCTTACAGGATTGTGACCTAACGATGATGTAGGATTTGCCGCCAGTCCGTCCCGGGCCGGCTCCTTGTTAAGCATGCTCAGCATACTCATCAGAGACTCTACATGGCACAGAGAGACAGCAAAACAATAATAATAGACAGATGGTCCGACAGAAAGGGGGTGTGAGCAGTGCTCGTCTAAGTGCTTGGTTTTGTCACCATTGCGGAGACAGACAAGAGGCAGATGCGGTTTTAAATGATTGTACTTGGTCGAAAAACACCACAAAAAAAAAAAGGCGTTTGGCTCAGAGCTGGGAGAGTGGAGTGGAATGAATGGATGACGGCGCTGGTGGAGCCTGTAAGGGGAGAGCCCTGGCTGCCGGCCACTGCTCGTCTCCTGGATTAATGGGGGCTGAGGAGCCGGCTGCGTCGATAACTATGGCGAGGACAGTGTACTCTGGCTTTGGAGAGCCCAGCGGCTCCCCCCCTGAGTGAGTCAGTCAGTCAGTCAGTCAGTCAGTCAGTCAGTCAGTCACCCCTCTTGCCCACTGCATCCGTCAACGGACGGATCCCATTGACTTTGAATGAGGCCGAGCTGCAATGCATTGTGGATCCATCCGTTCCGTTGGATCCGTCGGCTCCGTCAAGAAAGTTTAACATTTTTCAACTTTTCAGGCAGCGACGGATCCGTCATCCAATCAGATAGCGTAAGCTCTGGCTTGGCTGACGTATGCCTCTGCAAAGACTACTCCCCCATCCGTCAGCCACGCCTTCCGCCATCCGTTGACGGACGGTGCAGTGGGTAGACGGCGTCAGTGAGTGAGTGAGTGAGTGAGTGAGTGAGTGAGTGAGTGAGTGAGTGAGTGAGAAAAGTGAGTGCGAAAGAGTGAGTGAGTGTGAAAAAGGAGAAAAAGAACGAGAAATAAAATAGAGAAATAGACCGAGGAACCTGGGAAGCCATCAGTGGCCCTTGCTGAACATGGGGCTCAGCAACGGGGTAATCATGGCGATGCACTCCATACAGTAAAAGGAGCTGCTACAGGGCTATGCCAATGCAGCTAGCCACGCCCCCTGTAGCACTGGTGCCTCTGTTCAGCCGATGCTCACCCCCGCTGCTCTGGTACACATCAGAGGCCAGAGGAGCGATGGAGGAGGCAGGGGGGTACAGATAATGATGGACATCGGTCGTCCTGCCCTCTCTCTAATGTGGCCTCCATGCAGAAAAGACGGATCTCAGGCTGGTGGAAGGAAAACTGCCCGTAGTAACGACACTGTCTTGAAAGGCTGAATTTCGTTTTTTTAGCGCATTCAGGGCCCTTGAATTAGCTCAAATCGGGTCCGTTCATGCATGCACAGAATCAAGTCAGAGGGGTCCCCACGCCTTACTATCTCTCAGTGATTGGCTTAAGGTGGCGTCACCGTGCGGTGTATCCGACGTGACCCACCGTTTACTGTAGCAGGGTGGGAGGCGTCCTTGAAGTCACAGATGTTGTCCCACTGATCCCTCACGGCTTCAGGAGACATCGGATGGTTTTTCCGCAGCAGGACGTGTCCCGGGGAGCGCTCCCACCGTACTACACGTCACACACACACACACACACACACACACACACACACACACACACACACACACACACACACACACACACACACACACGTCTCGGCATATATCCCTACGGCAAGCTTATAAACTTATACCGATGGTACAAACAAACTCCACTCACATTTCCCAATCCAACCTGCACCAACCTGAAAGAAAGTAAACATTGCAAAGTAAATAAACAAATGTTGACATCTCAACCGCCCCACATACAGACTACACAGTTCAAATACACTGAACGACGATAAGAAGAAAAAGCAAGCACACAATACTTAAAATGTAAATGTGTATGTGTAGGTGGAGTGGCTTGTGTCAACACATATAAACTGACAGATTCTCCTACCTCAAACAATGCGCCGGTTTCCTCACACTGCTCATGACACAACCAGAGAACGAGGGGAGACACATACTCCGGCTTGAGGTTTTCCAGAATATCTACATGAAGGACAGACACATATCAGATCTGCTGTACCACAGAGCGTCCCTCCTGATGTCTCGCTTCCCATCGCATCAATGCTCCCCAAGGCTGTCGCAAGCATGTGGATAAACAATTGTATTCATTTGTATGCTTGAATCCCTTTAAATTGCCAGTATATGGACAGAATGTAAATTAACGTAAAAATGTCCAACTGACTTTGGGCTGATTTCTCTTATATTTCAACTGGTCCAGATTTGCAGAGAAAAAAAGAACGGAGGCGACGTCTAAGATCCGATAATGGCGAAAATGGAATTATATATATCATATATTATATCCACTCACGACACTCCCATTGTCTATTTATAACTAAAGTTTATTTCTGATTTTAACAACGTAGTACTTTTTGATTGTTATTGCCTCAACCCACGCAGCGCTAGTAATGCATGAGGTTGAGCAGGCTGCAGTTCACTTATCAGCCAATGTGGCCAGTAATGAGAATGAATAACTGTACCTTTAAAAAAGGTACAATAATGAAGATTTGCTACTTCAAGCTAGGTTCAGTCAGAAGAAAAAAACAGTGCCTCTCCCCCGTTTCTATCGCTACCGTGTGTGTGCATGTGTGAGTGTGTGTGTTTGGCCCCAAGGTCACATTAAACCATGTGTATTTTGCCCTTTGGGTGAATTACGGAGGCATTAAGGTTTCAATTCTAACTGCACCAGGATATTTCAGCAAATTTAGCTGAATAACGGGGTCTTGTTTATACCCAGAAAAGTTTGCATGTCAAACCAAGGAGCGTTAAGTTGGTTAAACAAAGAGTGCGTGGGCGTTGCATTATGCAACAGCTCAGACTAAGGGGTCACTGTAGAAAACACATTGAAAAGTAAAATAAACCAAATGAATGCACTTCTTCTGGAGGAAGCACAGCATAGTATGGTGATGGGCAGAGATGGGCTCACCCGCTGGCATGATGTTCTGAGTCAGTCGCGAGTTTGCGATGGGCGCGATGGTGTTGCAGTGGATGTTGAGCTTCCGCCCCTCGATGGCCAAGGTGTTGGACAGTCCCAGCAGGCCCAGCTTGGCAGCGCTGTAGTTGGCCTGGCCAAAGTTGCCATAAAGCCCTGCTGCCGAAGCCGTCATGATGATTCTGACCAAAGCACCCAAAACAAAGCACAGGTCATCCCCGATGCCAAGAAGAGACGGCAGAAGAGGCAGGTGTGTGTGTGTTTGTGTGTGTATATATATGCATGCACAAACATCCCATTACATTGCTGTCTTTTTCACGGTGTGCGCTACTTCTACTTGCCTTCCAAACTTCTGCTCCTTCATGTGGTTCCATGCTGCCCGGGTCACGTTGAAGGAACCCTTGAGGTGAACTCTTTGGATAAGGTCTGGAAAAAAATGTGTACAAACGTGTGTTCAATAATCATGTCAACAAATTTGTCAATTAAAAGTAGCTTTCTTAAGAAATCCTGCATTTATATCTTCCAAGAATGGACAATTTGGCAGGTGAGAGGTCACCATTACTTAGGATCGATCCCACTGTACCCCCAAGCAAGCCAGGAATCCCAATAAGAACACTTTCCGAATATACATGAATGGAAGGTCACATCTTTGTTGAAACCAAACCTCACCCCAATCCAACTCGCTCAATCTGCTAAACGATCGGTCCCGTAGAATCCTGGGTTGAGGGAATGAAAGTTTAAGTTAGACTTTAAGTCAGATTGGTGCGTACACCACTGGTAAAAAAGCACATTTATGTAGCATTTTTTTTACCATTGCTTAAAGTCTGCTTTCACTACCGTTCGCACAGAGCCACAAACAGACAGCATTGTCAAGCACGCCAGGATCAACATGCAGATGGGGTACAGGTTATTCTCGAGGAATTGAGAATCACCTTCCCTCCGAATTCCCAACAATTCCAAAGAACAAAATAAATTTGCTTACCCAGCATTGTTTATAACAATATCTGGAAGAGGAAGGAAAAAAACATGTGAGAGGCCGTAGAAGCTCCACCTCCCTCCATAATGTAGTTAGTAGCAAGTATCACGCAACATAAAAAGCACTCACCTATTCTTCCAAATGCATCTAAGGCAGACTGGATCAGTTTTTCTCCATCTTCGACCGAATCTATCAACCAAAAAACTGACATTAAGCAATCTGAATCTTCACATGCATTTAAATTGTGGGTGTATTCGCAAGGTATAGAGAGACATAGTGAGATAATAGGTATAAATAAATACAAAATAAAAAGACATGCTACTCACCATAGTTGGCCACAGCCTTGCCTCCCTTGGCTTTGATCTCCTCCACCACCTTATCAGCTGCGGCAGAATTCTTCCCTTCACCCTTTGCGTTTCCTCCAAGATCATTCACTAGAATACACAGATAGCATTTGATTTGGCGTATAATCTTTTTAGAGCCAAAGGTTGGTTACTTTATGCCACCATTATCTCTACAGAATAGAATGACGGTACACAAATACATCAGGTTGAACACGATTTAATCTCTAAAGCAATTTAACCAGTTGTTCACAAGTGCATCCTGATATACAGAAGTCCAAAAATACACATATATATATTTACATACACATCATTATATTTTTATATAAAAATGTGTTGAGATGTTGATAGCTCTGATTGAATTTTATGTGAAATATTAGATCTGAGCTATCCAAGTTTCAAAATTAAACATGAGTGCCAAAATTATTCAGTGAAAAAATAAATATAGCCAACCTCCTCTGCATTGATAGCTCTAAAAATATATAAATATGAATATACAACTGCCTGAATAGGCTTCAAATGTACACCAAATACTCTTCTCGCTGAGTGTACACACCATGATGTCACGTCATTGAGGAATTCAAAACAATCCACCAGCTCCGAGCGTGAGCATTGCTGTTTGAAGGATAAATAATTATTTAATACTTGACTTACCCACAACTGAAGCTCCTCTCTGTCCAAATGCTAATGCATATTCTCTGCCAAGACCTGTAGTGGTTGAAAACAGCATTAATTCGATACTCTCCGTCTCTTCCGTCGTTATAATTAAATTAATTAACTAAATTAACAAAAAAATACAAATGTTAATCCACGTAAGACTTTCGTGATGACCTATGTCCCAGTTCCACTGTACTTTGACACTACGTTGCATAGCCTAGCTAGCCTCAACTATAATGTGTTTGATGTGGACTAGTAAAGCCCATATAACAACGACTAATGCTATGCATTCCTATCGATAAGGCGTATGAACTTTAACAAACATTTCAAATCATATTAACAGATTTCTGACTAGATTATTCAAAATAGCTAATCCCATATCTATAAAACTGCCACTTGTTAAAACAACATAATAGGGTCATAGGGTTATTGTCGATTATATCGATTATTTATAATAGATGAATAATCCTGTCAAATGTCTAGCTAGTGTAAGAGGGGCGAAGATATTACATTCAAGGTGTGAAAGTTTTTACCTCCTCCGGCACCTGTCACCAGCACGACTTTTCCATCGAAAGTCAAAGGCACAGACATAACGGCACAATATAGAAGCTGGAACTTGAGATGCAATTTGCCAAAACACTGATGTGACTGCACACTAAACTAAACCAAGTGGTAGGAACA
>NC_079417.1:12953278-12955778 GCF_026213295.1 Gadus chalcogrammus
ATGACATTGACGCGCTCACCTGTGACCTACAACTGGAAGAGGACGGGCTAACGGACAGCTCCAAGACGGACACCCTCAACTCCAGCTCCAGCTCCACCACCACCACCACCACCGTGTCCAGCCTGGAGAGGCTGCGGATGGGCCTGGATGACTGCCTCTTCTTCAGGGTCCCCGCAGTCATCGCGCCAGCGCCCGTTCACCCTGCACCGGTCCACACCGTGCAGAAGAAGGCCCCCCCGCCCCCTCCGCCTCCCAGGCACACGCCGCAGAGATCGGAGGAGCACAACATGAAGCTCCTGCCCCATCCCACGCTGGTGCTATCAGGGAACCACTCCAAAGCCAACGGCTCTCTGAGGAACGGCGGCGGCGGCGGCGGCGCGTTCTCCATGCACCCGACCAGGGAGCTGTTCTCCCCGCCGCGCCACTGCGTCTCCAACGACAGCGGCTTGTCCGAGGCCGGGCTGGTGCCTACTCTGCCCAGACCCATGCCCCTCCTCCGGCACCAGAAGAACAAGTGCCCGCAGACGTCGGGCCGGGAGCCGCGAGAGCGCGTCCGCTTCAGTGAGAAGGTGCAATACCACGGCTACTGCCCGGACTGTGACCTGCAGTACGTGATGGATGACACCACCGACCGCCACTTCCAGGGCGAGCCCGGCAACGCCAGGCTCAGCCCGGTGCACTGCTGTGCCGCCACCTCCCCCCTCGACGGACACCCCGCCCTCCCTCGAGAACTCACGCTGGAAAACGGCGGCCTGCCGTTCAGCCACGGCTATCCGCCCATGGCAGACGGCCCTCTACTGTCGTTGCCCCCTCTCCAGCATTCCCACAAGCAAACCAAGAAGACCATCCTTCGTAAATCGACCACAACCACGGTTTGACACGGATCCCGTCTACCTTAAACATTGTTGAATCATTCATAGTGTTTTCTACTTTATGGGGGCTTTCTACTGAAGCTGAACTGTGTGCGGATTATCCAAACGGAGAAAGTGAGTGAGGGATGAATCAGCCAGGATCGGAGAAAGCGAGTAGAATAGACAAAGGCTTTGCCGTGGGCTTGAAGAGGCATACCCGCAGAGAGAAGACTGTGAAGAGGTGAGTACATAAACTGTGTGTTTGTCAGTGTGTCCTCGGTCTGTGTGTGTGTGTGTGTGTGTGTGTGTGTGTGTGTGTGTGTGTGTGTGTGTGTGTGTGTGTGTGTGTGTGTGTGTGTGTGTGTGTGTGTGTGTGTGTGTGTGTGTGTGTGTGTGTGTGTGTGTGTGTGGGGGGGGGGGGGGGGGCAATGTGTGTGTGCATTCTTGATTTAAACTTTTTAGGCTTGTTAACTCAAACTCAAAAATGCAGCTTATTTGAAGATGATTTGAATGAGAAACTGGACATGAATTTTGTTCTGAAGAAAATGTGTGTGAGCATGAGCTAGAGTCGTATGCCGATATTCTGTGAGCATATTCTCATGCTAATTCTAGCAAGGCTAATGAGCAGGTTCCAAGTCCCTGGGCCACTTTAAAGCAGACTTGTGATTGGTTGAATAATGGGCCTGATCATTGTTGTCGGATTGCGAGTTACAGTATAACGTCCCCCATCTTGCCAAAGTGGGTTGTTGTTGAGTCATGTGCTTCCGCAAGGTTTTTGTGTGTGTACCAACTTTGACATCTATGAGTTGTTCACCTTCGGAATGGTCAAAATCAGCATTTTTGAAATTTATAAAAAATATAAATCTATCCAGGCGGCCCTGGATGTAAAATAAGGCCCAAAATCAAAGTTTCAGAAACGTTTGGCAAACAAGGCAAGCGGCGTGGCCGTTTAGGTTTGTCCACGAGTTATGGCGCCCCATGTAACATATTCAATATTAAATAATATTATTCAAAAAAATGTATCATAAAGAAGTGAGAGTAATAATAAGAAGAAACATGATATCAATAGTGTGGCTTGCATTCAACCATCCCAACAACTCAGCTCCTTGTGCACCTATTGCTTACACCAGGGGTCAGCAACCTATTCAACATGCAGTGCCAGTTTAACATTTTCTCGTTAATGAGTGTCCCTTAAGCAACAATATATTAAATATTAAGCTGAATTATGACACAGTGACCAAAAACATTTCCAGAAGACCTGGAATTGTATTATTTCCATATAGTCCACAATCATGCAGCAACATTTTAAATGTTTTCTTTGTTCTTATATTGGCTACATGGGCTTACAAATTATAAGTACATATGTCCCATCTTAAAACACCACTTTCAGAAACTCATTAAAAAACATATTTGCACTTTGAGAAATGTAAAAAACAAGAATAGATGAGAATGTTGGAACCATCCACATCAATATCTTTAAGACATGTACAGCTTTGCAAAACCATGTGAAGGCGATGCATACGGGCCACTTGCAACAATATTTTAAATATTTACTTCTGAATTTATCCCATTTCATAACACTTTCAGTAACTCATTTAATCATATTTGCACTGGGAGGAAATGCCCAAAACAGAATAAAGTGCAAGAAA
>NC_079417.1:12958278-13130778 GCF_026213295.1 Gadus chalcogrammus
TCTCTCTCTCTCTCTCTCTCTCTCTCTCTCTCTCTCTCTCTCTCTCTCTCTCTCTCTCTCTCTCTCTCTCTCTCTCTCTCCCTCACAAATAGAGACTTCAGGGTTATTTCTATCCAGATTGTTCTCTGTTTGTTTCATCCATCCATCTTGTTGTTCTTGTGGCGGCTCTGTTGCTCTTCCTGAGCTGGGATGACGTTCGCCTCCCACTCTGCAGCAGCTGCATGCTCGCGGCCCCGACGCGCTGAGCACATCCCCTTTGCGCGCGTGTGGGTGGGGTGGGTGGGGGAGCTATTATTAAAGAGCTGATCTGATCCAGTGTGCGGGAAAGAAAGAATGAGCTTGTGCCTTTTTATTGACTTGTGGTGACCCACCCCTCCACACACACACAGATACGTGCCCCCCACCCCCACCTCTTTAACATACACTACCATGGGATACAGTTTTGTTGGGCGATATGTAAAAATCATTGACGAGGATACAAGTTTAGTTGAGAAGCCGGAAAGTACATTGCTTGTGTGTTTGTGTTTGCTTTTGTGTCTGTGTTTGCTTGTGTGTGTGTGTGTCTGTATTTGTGTTTGCTTGTGTGCGCTTGTGTGTATGTGTGTGTCCGTGTGTGTGTGTCTGCTGTGGACAGATTCACCATGGATGAATGTAAAGTAGATCAGTTGGGTCATATTATTTTTAATTCCACATCGAAATCAGAAAACAACTGAACAGAAGAAGAAGAAAAAGCGACCGAAATGAGCTGGCATTGACATCAAATTAACTCAGGCTACAAAAGGGGGATCCGATTGACTTGAGCAAGAGGAGGCCAATGCAGATCAGCTCCTAAGTTATTTTCGTTATCTGACTCAGAGGAGCTTGTCTTTGCTCAAACCGAAATCCAAAACCTTTCTCATTATTTCACTGAGCCTTGGGGATCCTCCACGACCTAACAAGGAGTCTCCACCTAGACCCGTAAAATATTAATTCCTCTTCCATCCGGCGGTTCATAATGCAGGATTTATTAGGGACCAGCAAGAAGGTGGATTAGGTGCAGGGATCGAGCCGAAAGGACTAGAGTGGGTGTGGTTGTGTCATGACAACGTATGAAATACACATATGTATTTCCTCCAGGGAAATGTTTTTGAGCAAATCTATGTGACCTATTAGAGGAAAGGCTAAATAGGGCTGAAAAAACAAGATTAATTCACACAGATATATATATATATATACATATATATAAGGCCTACACATGTTTAATTGCTATCGGAATGGAATTGGCCTTGAAGAGCCTCTAATAGGGTAAGGAGGTGGCGAGAGCCACCTGATTGGCCGATGAGATCCAGTGATAATGCAGTGTGAAACATCTGACTTGGCAAATTTGTTTTGCTTTTCCTCCTGCTTTACTTGCCTACGTGTGCAGCCGAGGAATAACTTTTTCATTTGTGTGTATACAATGAATAATTATGAGGTTAAGACAAATATGGTGCTTAGGCAAGCAAATAGTCATGTCATGCTCACAATTGCTGTGCAAATGCCATGACTATTTGCATCTTGGCAGCTGCAGGGTCTACATTCTCCGATTATGCTGCGTGGTAATTAACATGATGACTCCCAGCTCTCCAGACAACATGATGTCACCGCAGACCACGCAGAGGGTGCATCTGCTGGGGAGGTGTATCTTTTGTGGCTGGCCTGTAGTTGACCGTTGACCCCTCAGTGCAATGCGTTTGCTGAGTGCCCGAAGGGTGATCTCCAAATGCTCTTAAGCATAATTGATGGTGTGACCATGAAGACACATAATGTCACGACAGCTTAGTGTTGCCAGTCTAAATCATAATCAGATCAGCTGATTTGAACACCGCCCTACTTAGCAGCAACCGGAAGAGATGGTCATTGGTCATATAGGATGGAAGCAGTCAGCTAGAGAGCAGGCAAACCTTGTTTACTGACCGGGGGCTGGTTGGCTCGGCTGGATCCACTGACTGGTGATGATTGCAGCCTTTACCTTGGGCTGTGTTGGGCTGGCGTCAGATGTGTTAAATCAATGTCTTGCAGGTGTACAGTCAGTAGGGCTGTAACAAATGAGGATTTTCATAGTCAATTAATTTAATGATAAAATGTCAATTTACACAATTTACAAGAATCCAAAGTAATGGGTTAAATGTGCTTGCTTTATCTGACAGGCAGCCAAGAAACACTAAAAATTAAGGATCAAATGTTTGTCTTTTATAATGACTTTAACGGTTAATCATTTATCAAAATGAGATTGATTTCTATTATTTTCTGCCAATCGAGAAATGTATCAATTGAACGCTGTAGCCCTTGCAGTCAGTGCCAGTTTATAACTCTCCTTTGTTACTGTAAAACCAATTCTAGAGGTTTGTTGAATCTATTATTACTCATGGGTCTTTTCATCGAAGGTGTTGTCTTTAGTTATCGTGCTTGTTTACATTCCAGCGAGGAACACAATGCACAATACAAACCAACAAACATGTCAGCGTCAACAGCAGATTTGCCAATGAATATTAATACGCTTTTTTTCGTGTCAGAATGTTGTTGCCGTTTTGTCATCCCAGATCGTATGTTTGTTTTTGCAAATACTAAACATTCATTTGTATATTCCTCTCCATTGTCAGCACTTCGAAAGGGCTTGAAAGATACAATTTTAAATGCGTTACAGAGACTTAAAGATTGAACACAAGGGAAAGCCAAATGATTGTGTTGTCTACAGCCACAGGCATCACATCTGCACGGGAGTAATGTGACATTACATAAAGAAGGCAGAAAAGAAAACACACTTGACCTACATACTGTACCCACAAGTAAATTGTGCTAGTATTATACATGGATGCTGGCTTGTCTAGTGCACTGTTTTGCCTTTTGCCTTACATGTCTAAGGCAAAAGTGTGTATTTGTGTGTACGTGCATGCCTGTGTGTGTGCGCGCCCACGTCTGTGTGGGCGTGTGTGTGTGCGTGCATGCCTGTGTTAGTGCATGCCTGTCACTGTGTGGGTCCATAGCCACTTAAAAACAAGACATTTTCTTTGACTGTTCAAATATGTGTGTGTGTGTGGTTTCTTTTTTTAAATGAAATAAAATGGGCATGACCACACGGTCCCTGTATGTGAACAATTTGTTAGGCGAGAGGGGTTGTGGGGGAAACTAATTGATCAGGGCCCCTTAACGCTTCTGTGGAGCTTGTTAAAAACACTAAGGTGCATCAGCTGCACCTTGTTCTGGTTAAAGGTGAACCCAGTGTCCCCTAAAGTATCAGCAGTCACTGTGGCCCAGATGGGACCTCACTCCCTCCTGCACTCCTCAGAGAAAAGGCCCACTTCCTGAGCAGCCAAGAGGAAGGCTATTTTCCTTGTGAATTGGAAAGCTTTGTATTTTGGAGTGTGTGTGTGTGTGTGTGTGTGTGTGTGTGTGTGTGTGTGTGTGTGTGTGTGTGTGTGTGTGTGTGTGTGTGTGTGTGCGTGTGCGTGTGCGTGTGCGCGTGCGCGTGAGCGTGCGCGTGCGCGTGTGTGTGTGTGTGCGTGTGTGTGTGCATGCCTATCACTGTGTGGGTCCTTTGCTACTTAAAAACAAGACATTTTTCTGTGACTGTTCAATTGTATAACATAATGTCTTCTGTTGTCCTGCAGAGACCTTGGCAAGAAACGAAGAAGGAAGTTTTGTGAACTGGTCAGCTCCCATGTCGATTCATAAACCGGGACAGGTATTGGCTGGGCACATCCATCTCCTTCCTCTATGTCTTTGGGTTCTCCAACCATCAGAAGAGAAGAAGTGAAGAGCTCTCCTCGCCATGGTAACCACGTCTGCTAATCGTGGTTGGATCAGAAAGGAAAATAGTGGGCTAAGAAGTGTTAAACAGGAGAGGACGAGGATGCAACCACATGGTAAAAACAGAAACATTAGTCGAGGCTCATGGTGTTACAGGTGCACATGAACACACCATGTGCACGTTTTGTCAGGTGCAATAAAGATCATTTTATTGCATTCATGCAACATTATTTTTATTAAATGGCAACAGTTTGTGGTTCTGGAGGCCATGTGCTTGCTCAAGCACAGATTTTCTACATTTTAAATTTGTTTTTGTTTGGGAAATAAGGTGTATTTGTATCTTAAAATACCTTTTGTGAAGAAGAAAAAAAGGTATCGCTCAAGTGTTAATAATGTTATGATAACATCCACAGTTTGAGCAACGACTACAGCTGCTTCTGCTCTCTCTCCAGAATACTCATATATTATTCCTCTCTGAGGAAGGCCCTGCCTGGCTGTGTGGGAAACAGGGTTCTTATCTTAGCATTTATCAGGCCCATCAGAATTATGTCATTATGTGTTGCTCCGCAGTCAACATGATGTGCATTATGATGACTCGACGTCAGAAAAAATAATGGTTGGAAAGCAACGATAATGATGAGGATGGTGATGACAACAATGATGAAGATGATGAAGATGAAGATGAGGCGATGACGACGCAGTCCAGCAGACTATGTTGATAAAGCGTCTAAATACTCACCTGGTGCCACGCAAGCTGTTTCACGACAACATGGAGGGATGTCTTGTTGCAGAAGCTACAGCTTTAGATTAATCCTTTTTACGAGGGGTATTAATTTGCATCAAATTTCCTTTGTATATAAATATAAATGTACATGTGTATTCTATATTTCCAACGTTTTTATGGAGACTTTAACATTTAAAAAGATAATATTTTTGATAACGTGTTAAATGGGAGGGGGGCTAGCGCAATCTGATTTATCATGAGGTACATGATTTTTATTGCAGGGCATAAACAGAAATATATTGAAAGAGGTTATCATCATTGTATTAAATATTTTGAGATAAGTCTTATGTGAAGGGGGTTGAACTGGCGTAAACCAAAATACCTAGTTGTGCTTTATGAAAGCGGGGGCGGGGGGGGGGGGGGGGGGGGGGGCGAGGCATGACTTTGAATGACCGCATGACTGACTCATTCACGTTGTCCTCCCATCACTGTGTTTATTTTCTATGCATCTCCCTGGAGAAGACAGTTGGACAGGGTGACCAAATTTACACATAACTAATGATTAAACCCGTCCCAGTTCCCCCCAATCTATTTCCAATTATGATAAGAATATGGTTACCTTTATTCCTGCCGCTAATCCGATTAATTTTAATCATTTCCTAGGTCAGGGCACAAACAATAGAGAGTAGGGCTAGACACATAATAGATAAGCAATTATCATAATGGGGAAGAAGCAAACTATGGACCAACCAATAAGGCGAGCTGTGCTGACGGGGTCCAAAATGAACATGTTCACGTAAACAGCCGTGCTAAGGAAATGTTGATCTTTTTGAATGCTTGTCCTTTCCACAACTGTGTCGGGAAAAACAATGTTGGTGATGTTGATTAGAGGTGTTTTAATGATATCTATTTTTTTATTGGCTTAGAAACTAAATCAAAACCCCAATTAAGGCATCTAGTTTGACAGTCGCTGTTTCACACAATTCGTAAACGGATGTTTTTTCTGTGTATCTTGGTGATATTTAAAACAAAAGTTTGATTTACAAGGCATATAGGCCTTTAGAATTGACCTTTAGGTTTTATTACGAGTTTTTGGATACAAACAACAAAGTTGGATAGGGGCAAAACATCCAATGGAGAAGAACATCCAAACTAACCCTTCGCAAACACTTACTGAAAGCAACCAAGTAGTTCTCATTGGACACCTTGACCGACCAATCCTGGAACAATTGAGAAGGATCTTAAAGAAGTATGAAAGGTCAAGCAGATATCACTGATGTGTGTTATTGTGTGTATCCACAAACGTGATCAACTGTTGGATATGGAAAATAAATTGTGAGATGTACACACTTTGCACTTAAAACTTGTGTCTGTGTCGGTATGATTGTTTGAAAATGTGCAATGTTTATTGCTGTTATTGTTGTTTTCATTGAGGGGAACCCATTGTAAACTCCTCGTTCTTTATTGGATATTTTTTCATAATACATACACAGCTATTCTTCAATTTGCTCCTTAGTGTGATCTTTGAGTATCCTGTATCTAAATAGTGTTGCTGGATGTTTACATACTTTAATTGCCAAATGTTCCTTTAAACAAATCCAGTTGATGACTTGTTGACTTGAACTGACTCCAGCAGTATCCCAATGATCAATGATGCCAAGGGCTTTCTTAGCATGTTCCAGGAGCAGCACAATACACACGATTAGCGATGGAACACAGCAGGAGCAATGGGCTAATGGGTTTCATTTGGAGATACTTGGGCAAGTGTCCTACATAGTGGCTTCTTGGTCACTATTTTGTAAACCAGCACTTACACCAAAATATTACAATGGAGCTGTGGTATAGCTACAGGAGGAGAAACACACTAATATGTGGGACAATGGAGGATACAAAACCCCCATATTATATAATATATATAATATGTATTATGTCATCATATAGCCGACAACTAACTAATTATCAATAATGCAGCATGTAGTTACTTTAATTAATTTAAGATAATAGTATATTTTTAAACTGAGCGCGTACACTGCCTTGTGCCGCGTCTACGGGAGCGCGCACAGCAGCCTTGGTTATCGTGGTCACGTGGCAGGAACATGATGAAGGGAAAAGGAGGATAAATCCTGATGAAAATATCTGACAGAGAGAGGGAAGACGGCCGCTGCTTTAGGTACAGAACGCCGATTATCTAACGGGTGCTGCGTGACTATGTATGTGAACCTCAATGTAACGTTAAAAAGTAGCAAAGTGGTTGTTTGTAGCGAAGTTCCCTAAAAATGCTGACAGTGTATCGTTATAAAAAAATGCCTCAATATTGTTTTTCGCATGTAGCCATCACAAGCTAGCTAATAATAAACACATCACACAGGATTCTGACCCTGAAACATTTCCAGACTGTGAAGAAGTATCACGATTTATTTGCGGCCGTGTAAGAGCTGATGTGTCAAAAGCATGTGACCAATGATGGTGAATCATATAAGAATGCATTTAACTACTGGGAAACTTGGAACTCTGCGTTCTGTGACTTCAAACTAAATGCGGATGTGCATACCAATAAGAGGTGTGTTGTCTAACATCTTGTCTGCAGAGATTCTGATGCATCGGAGTTCTATACAAAATACTGTTGAGAAGAAACAGACCAGAAAGGATGCGAGATGTTGACTTGTAACGTTACGCCGATAGAATGCCAAATAGCCCCTCGAGAGAGGTGCAGGCGTCAATGAAATAAAGACGTAAGTGTATTTAAACGGTAACATTTGTATTACAAAGCCATTCGTGTAAGCCTATGCCTTTTCTCTTGTGTGGTGAGTAGCGTTTGGTTCCTTATCTTCAGTAGCCAGTTATTGAACCAATTATTTTTGCTTATATACAAGGGAATATTATTTATTTGAATACGTGTGTGTATGCTTTGTAAGCGTATGGGATCATTGGGTTTTTCACATGTTGCTTGATCCAATTAAAGAATGAGATCTATTTAGATTCAAATTCTCACATCAAATATTCACCAACAATGCAATGTTTTGTTGGCCATATATTTACATACATTCATTACAAATTCACAATTATATAACTATAGCAATGACCTTGGCTGTAGGGTGGCATCTTGACCTTGACATATAGACTAACTGAATACTAATCAGTTATTCGATCAATACTTAGGTCAATAGCGCAATAGAGGTGCAATACTTATAAATACGTATGTGGTCAATACGTTAAACCTATGTATTCTTTCCATCAAATCTAGATTGAAAAATCCTCGGAGGCAGAATGAAGTTGAACGAACGCAGCGTAGCGCACTATGCTACTTGTGAGTCCCCGCCTGACAAGACGGGTTTCCTGGTCAAGAAGGGAGAGAGGAACACGGCCTACCACCGCCGCTGGTTCATCCTGAAGGGCAACATGCTCTTCTACTTTGAGGAGCGCGAGAGCCGGGAGCCCATCGGCGTCATCGTTCTGGAAGGATGCACCGTGGAGCTGTGTGAGTCGGCCGAGGAGTTCGCCTTCGCCATCAAGTTCGACTGCGCCAAAGCCCGTATCTACAAAATGGCCGCCGAAAACCAAGCGGCCATGGAGTCGTGGGTGAAGGCGCTGTCCCGGGCCAGCTTTGACTACATGAGACTGGTGGTGAAGGAGCTGGAGAGGCAGCTGGAGGAGATCCAGGAGGCCAGCAGAGGCGATTTGGTTGCGGCCGCTCCCGGGGGGCCGCTGGTGAAGTCCAAATCTGCCAGGCGAAATCCATTGGCCCGCACCCGATCCGGAGCATCCTCTGCCTCCTCCACGTCTTCATCCTCCTCGTCCGGTGGAGCTCTCTCGGCGGCGGTGTTCTCCAGCCAGAGGAGTGTCCAGGAAGAAACCCATCTCCCCTTAGGGCCCTCTAGAGAGAATGGTGTAGCGTGGAGCAAGCCGCCTGCTGCGCTGACTAACGGCTTCGGGGACGGGGCCCTTCCCTGTGTGCCCTGGGACGGTTATCCGGGCTCTGGGAGCGGGGCTGATGGGAGCCGGCCTCCCCCGGTGCCACCCAGGAGGAGAGGAGCATCCCTGGAGAGCCCGGTCTCGCCTGGGACCGTTTGCTTCTCAAAGCTCCATGAGTGGTACGGCCAGGAGGTGGAGCTGCTCAGAGGGGAGTGGCTACAGAGCCAATGATTGAAAAACAAACCAACAAAAAAAACAACACTTCTTTACATGCTTTTGATTTCACGTCATTCCTTCCAACACATTCTACTCCGATGTTCCTCGCATTACAGACATATTGAAATCAAACTCAACCAGAGTGATAAGGGACCATGCCTGAATGAAGTTGGTTTTTTAAAATGATAGGAAGGGGTTTCCTTTGTCTGACACAGAGGAATAAATTTACTTGTGTAAACCCGACCAAATAAGGAGAACAGAAACTTTTCACTTTAACAGCGGTGCCAAGTAAACAGGTTGATACGAGATGCTACAATGTTAGGCACCTTAACTAAAATATCAATGATCTTTTGGGACTGATGAGGACTTTTTATATTTGTGACATCTTTGACCTCTAGAAACAAATTTCCACCATCATATGGTCTTATTCTTACCCAATCAAAGGGCCAAAGAAGATAACATTTTGTATTTTGTATTATTCCACACTTTTTTATATTATTGATAGACAGAGTTCTACTACAACAGCCATCGTTGTGTTTGGTCTTTTGTGTGAGATGGCAATGATGATGCTCTTGGGCTTCCCCCCCCCCACTCCTCTCCCGACACCGGGGGTGAAATGGCCCTTGGCTAACCTCCCTATCAGGGTGAGCTTCAGCCTGCAGGCTATTGGTGCTTACAGTCAGGGAGCGTAACAACTCTGCCGACTCTAGGGACCCCAGTGCCAGCTACACGCCTTGCTAAGAGCCCCGCTTCCCTGGTATTTTTAGCTATTTTTTGCCAGCAGCTACATGATGCCGTGTCCTCAACATTTGTCACTTAACTGCTGTTTGTTTTCCAGTCATCCAAGGCGGTGATGGTTTATGGTGATATTTCTTAACGTGTTTGCTCATTTTAGTGTATGTTTGTATCTTTGTTTTGTAGAAACACTACTGCATTTGTTCTGGTAAATGGCCTGTGGGCGTTAAGAGAATGTGGTTCCTTAGACACACATTGTGTTGTTTGCTTTCATTGTATTCAATGCCTACTAACATATAGCATTCACCTGAAAACTGAAAATCATGTTAAACGACCATTGTTTCAATATATCAATCGCATAAGAGTTTAATAAAAATTAATTAACATATGCCTTGAACATCCCCTCTTGTTATTATCACGGTCTGTGTGTGTGTGTGGGGGGGGGTGTTCATCATTCATATATATTATCCAAGCCTCCCAATCCGCAATTGGTTTGTGACCATAGCTTAGTATTTTCAACCTGCTTAAGTGAACAAAGCTATCAGTGTTTATTATTGGAAAGAGTAGTTAGATGAGAAATAAAATGTGTTTTTGCTTTATCCCAATTAATCCAATCCAACACAAGGTTTCTTGACATAATGTTGGATTTCAGTTTGAATGTAAATGTTGGTGGGTTGGTGAGTGTCTCAAAAGTAACATTTTTTAAATGTAATTTACAGATTTGAAGGTTATCTGGAGTGGATGTGAATTAATAAATAGTAGAATTGAATCGTAAATCTTCTACATGAAAACATGTTTTCAATAATTGTACCAAAAAATATGCAGGGCAATTTAATAGACTAATCTGAACATGTTAATGAAGTAACCAGATCAATGAAGAACAATTAAGATCATTGTCATTGTCTAATTGTGATGATTTACTTGCTTAATAATTGGCTTCCGTCTTAGGTTTGTATTGTAGAATGGCCAAATGAAATAATATTGAAAGGTGGATGGGGGATTCTGGTAGAAAACCCGAAAAATTATTTTAGAACCACAATATTTTGTGCTATTTTAAACAATGACCACCAGGTGTCTCACTTCATCAACTTTAGAGCTTACTGGTTTTGTGGGCATTAACATATTGGTCTTCAGATGTTTATTTAATATTTTTCACATTATTGTTCAGGCTATTGATCGTTTAAAATCATGCCCTTCCTAGATACAAATTATTTATACTTAAGGTATTCAATTTTAGTTTCTTTGTATCTATCTACATAACTTAAATGGGGTCTACTAACTAAATGTCAATTGTTTTGGTAACATATTTTTTTTACTTTATTTGAATGTTTATAATTGTACCCCAATGCGAACGGATCTACGATGTAAATCAGACAATTATAAAGAATGACTGTCAACATAAGTTAATATTGACTAGCATCTTTCTCGTTTTGTCGTCATTGTTCACACATTTGATGGTGGATTCATTGGGAATATGGGAAACGAAATTAGTTAGTCAAGACAACACTTTTAATACAGCCACTACCGCTATGCTAGTACCATTATATACAAAATAAAAGCACTGCGTCGAATTCCTCAAAAAGCTACTGATGAACGACGAATTTTTTTTGAAAAGACAAAACAATATTGTAAAGGCAAAGTATATCCAGAAAAGTTTAACGTTAGTAATACACAAATGAAAGTTAGCTTCCGTGGATTTTTAACGGTACTTAGCTTGATGGACTTTTACTTTGGTAGCCATTTGACGCTATTGAAGCATGAGGAGCGCGCGGACCTCGCGGCACATTTTGACGAGTCGCCACTTTTTTTTTCCGCGCATAAGTTTCCTTCCTGAAAGTTTGGGTGAAGAGGGATCTACTGCATGTATTCAAGGCGATAGAGGTGCTAGCAGAAGATGTAGCATGCAAGTTCCATTTCTATTCCATGTGTATGTCTTCTTCACCGACGACGACGTCTGTTTGAAGTACTTTAAATGCTTCGCAACGCATTTCCGTTATGCGAAGTCCAACTTTCTGGTTTGTCGTCGTGCAGTGGTGGGTGCCTGTCCAAGATAACGGAGAACGTGAGTATGTTGTCAATAGAAAAGCCCTCTGACACAAAGTGCCCATGTTGTTTCCAAGTTACATCTACACGCCGCCCGGGACACTCAAAAACGCCTCTGAACCTTATAGAAAGGCATACCAACGGGACAAACTTAATTTGTGTACAGTTTTAAAGTAGACATATACATTTACTGACCCGCTTATTCGTCGAATTATCTTAGTGTTTGTGTGATGGTGTTTGCGTTTAAAGGGCTCCTTACTTTATAAAAGGTATTGTTAGACCTTCGGCCGTATATTGTAGGCCTAATATCGTATAAAACGTACTGGCCTGTACCCCCTGAGTGATTTTCAACTGTTATTACACAGTAATGCTTGCTTAATTGGCCTTGTTTTCATTATGTGCTGCCTTTTAAGTCTACTGGTCATAACGGGTTTTAGGGAGATTAACTAAATCATCATGGAATTGCTTATATTGGCTATGGCTACTATGTGGCTGTGCCATTGTTTGTGGATAATATATGAATGTTTGTACAGTCTAATAGATGGTTTGCATTGAAAATGATAAGTAAATGTTTTGTACATTTTAGTGAGAAAGTCTTTTCAGTTTCAATGTGAATTTGTAGTAAAATAATCATGGGACGAGTGTGCGCCATCATGTGAGGGTCCGTGTCCCGTAATAGTACGATTGGACGATAATACGCGAAAGCACCCAATCGTCATGCATATCCACATTTAGGATAAAATAGTAAGCTACTAGGTCTACATGTGCGGTTATAGTTCTACCAAAGCACCCACCCACACAAGCTACATTCCATTTCCATCCATATGTGCCTAATGATGAATACATGTGGTTTTGTGCGTGTGTGTGTGTGTGTGTGTGTGTGTGTGTGTGTGTGAGCGTGTGTGTGCGCGTGTGTGTGTGCCAGTGTGTGTGCCTGTGTGTAGTCCTACGTGTGGATAACAGCAGCTAAAACAGTTTGCATTACTTTGTTTAGTATTCCTTTCCTATGGGGTCGAAGTTGAGATGATTTTAACGGACATCCAGTGAGTTTATCGGTTCAACAGCCAGTGTAATTTAAATGCTGATGACCCGTTCATAATAAGCAAGTCAGATTTAGAATAGCAAATAAAAAATATTATTGAAGGATAGGTAACCAAATAGTTAAACTAAGCTTTATTGTTCTTTAAACGACCACTGTCTCCAAGTGACTCGATTCAAAACACATTGCAAAAAGAGGCAATGCAGTTTATGGCAAATGTAGTGCATATTCCTGTAAACACTTTTACCATCCGATCACTCTATACCGCTCCAGACCATAATGAATATGTCCCAGCTCTTTGACACAACACCCAGAAAGTGAAGTTACGACAATGAGATCTGAGATTGTTTTAAAATACACGTTCACACGTACACACAGACACACATACACTCAGACACACACACACACACACACACACACACACACACACACACACACACACACACACACACACACACACACACACACACACACACACACACACACACACACACACACACACACACACACACACACCACAACTCTTCAATACCCTATATCCGGACATCTTTGAGACAGCATTTCAGCCATAAGCGGCCTCTAGGCTAGTTTTTAAATTTGATTATTGAACTACAGACCTTTTCGGTCTGTGTGTGTGTATCGACTCCTTTACAGTTAACATCATCAAAAATATGTGCATGCATTTGTAGAAGTGACGTTGTGCCCCATTCATTCAGATGATTATCAGACTATATACTGTACATTTAATTAAAACAGTTGGCAGCATCAAAATGACCAGTTGTTCTGTGTCTGTTTGATTGATATCCTACCAGCTGACATTTTGTTCTAAGGAATTCTGTCAGGACCACGAACATATCAGAGCCACCGGCAACGTACTTTGGCTTCAGGAATCAGGCCTATTCGATGTCAATATGACAAAAATCCTTTTACCCTCTTGTCGACAATTGTCCTTGGGTGGGGAGGATTTCAAGACCGAAAACTGAGTTTAGGAAATGTTTTTTGATGTTCTGTACGTGACCGAAGATAATGTTGTCGTAAGCATTGTGTGAGTCATTAGCTCTGTCCATGTCCCGTTAACAAAGCCTAGTTCCGTTTTGCATATTTTCAGAGTCAAATAGAAGTTATCAACAGTAGATCAAGCTAAATAATTTTTTCGATTTCATAATTGTCTCTTGACATCGCCAGTACGGAAACTTGATGTTTAACGGGACATAGTAGAGCCAGTGAATTGTATGGTTGTAATGTCTATCTGGTCTATACACTAGGTTTCTCAAGCAAATTTGTGAATATATCTGTAGACTGGGCCATTGGCTTTTGTGTTCTACTTACCTATCCACTAACTGTGCATGTGCATGGATCTGAAAGTTGGTCATCTTTTTTCAGAGTCAATTTGTTCAGGTAGAATTCCTGATCTATGCTGGGTGCTTTGTAAGCCACGACGGCACTATGCCGTTGCCGTATGCCGTATGCACGTTGCCTCATTGCGCACGTACCCTACATACATACGTCACCATTGTTTGTAAACTGTTAAAGAGCCTATTGGCTACGTACACCGCCACAGCCCACAGAGTGTATTGTAGGTTAGTTTTCGGGCAGGTCTTCAGCCGTAGCTATCAGCAGCAGATCATACTGTCACGCATGGCTCTGTGCCTCCGACCGAGATGTTAATCTCATGCTTGCACTTCCGCTCGCCCCCGGCTTCTAGGAATTCCACTGATGAGACCGCCAGGAAGGGACTTGATCCCGAGAGGCCCCTGGGGCCTAAGACAAGAAGAGAGGGAGAGAAGGGAGGAAAGGAAAGAGAGGGTGCGGGAGATGGATAAAAATAGGCAGTAGGAGAAGATTCTGGTCATAGATTTAGGAGGAAGGACCTGGGAGGTCATTTGTTCACACTATTTGTGCACACTTGAGAAAATGATAGACACAAACACATACTTAAAAACAAACGTATGACTCATTTTTAATCTGTATGCAATACTTGACAATGACTCAAATTTCATCGTTATCAAATACATGACAATGACTCAAATGTAAATGTATCCAATACATAACAAGTAAGAGAAGTGTTTGTGTGTGTGTCTGTGCGCGTGCGTTTAGGTTAGTGAAGTCGTTACGCATGAAAGCGTGATTCAGAAAGCTTTTGCAGAATTACGGATGTTAAACGATATTAGCTGAGTAGGCCTAGTGGCTAATGATGGATGTAGACTGAACATGTTTTTTGGGCCTATGTCTCCCACCTATCTCCTTTCCTCTCTTCTCTCCTCTCCTCTCTACCCTCCTCCTCTTCTATCCTCTTCCCTTCTCTACTCTACTATACTCAACTCTACTCTGCTCTACTCTAGTGGGGAGGGAAAAGGTGAGGAGTGGTCCTCTCCTATTTCCTCCTCTCCTCTCTTCAATTTTTTTTCTTCACTTCTCAGCCCGTCATACTTGTATCTTTCTCTGTCATTATGTCTGTTCGCCCTGTATTTCGTTTTTTACTCGACGTGCCAGCGTCTGTTCGGCTAATGAGAGGCTGAGCGACTATGCACAGATATTGTGTATTTGTCATTGCTTGACAGCTGGAAGTGTTGTACAAACCCTTTTTTTTCCTCTGGAATGTAACCAGTTTATACAGGAAGTATCACCTTCCTCTCACTTTAAACAAGTGTGAATAAAGAGTGTGCCTGGTGTGGTTTAAATATCAATGTTGACGTATTACCTTGTTGTGGAAGACTTCTAACCTTTTCCGTTCAATACCCACCCACACACACACACGCACGCACGCACGCACGCACGCACGCACGCACGCACGCACGCACGCACGCACGCACGCACGCACGCACGCACGCACACACACACACACACACACACACACACACACACACACACACGCACGCACACGCGTGCATGGCCTCAGATACAGTTCTCTAAAGTCACAATTCCTTTACTTGCTCAACGTTCCGCATCACCCTTTCAATATGCTACACTTGGTTGTTCCCTGCCACAATTCTGTTTTCTCCCTCAGTCCGAGGCCATTTAGCACAGCCTCTTTCTTTCCCCAATGCGCTCCTTCATTCCCAGACCACAGGAAATGGCCAGAGTGGCCGGGGACTTGTCTCTGTAGGCCTTAAGAATGGCGGCATTGTTTTGGGGTTTGAGCTAGCATTGTTTTGGAAAAGTCGAGGCAAACAAAGGCCCAATGTTGCCCAATGTGGTGTTTTGCTGACATACGTAGTTCTATGTATTTAAGCCATTGACTAGTGGATAGGTAATGCACAAACTTTGGGCCTTGTGGGACTGTAAGGCCACCAAGAGACTGGGGTGGAGGAAAAAGGTGAGCTCATGTTATTAAACCCCATTTTAATATCGTCATCAAATGAAGATTGCTGCTTATTAGAAGAATGGGCCCATGACCTTGGTGCACTCTACGGAAGTCACAACCATAGTTATGTGTGTTATTCAATAGTGCCCCATTACATCTAGGTTGATCCTCCTCCTTGAGAGAGGAGCACTGTTTTCACTCACTCACGACACTCACTCACTCACGACACTCACTCACTCACTCACTCACTCACTCACTCACTCACTCACTCACTCACTCACTCACTCACTCACTCACTCACTCACTCACTCACTCACTCACTCACTCACTCACTCACTCAATCTATCTCTCTCTCTCTCTCTCTCTCTCTCTCTCTCTCTCTCTCTCTCTCTCTCTCTCTCTCTCTCTCTCCCCAGATCAGCTGATGCTTCCCTCTGGCTCTGGGAAGTATAAGGCTGAGGTTATCTTGTGTTTCAGTAACGCTTCCTCCTTCAAAATGTGTTCCTCAATTATGGAGGAAGCTCTGTTATTTTTTGGCTGGAGCGCTCCTTCGTCACTTCCCACGCCTCTGACTGAGCATGTCAGCATGTGACCCTTGTCATACGGGCGCTTCTTCTAGCAATTCCGAGTTTTAATTGATCAGTTCTTAAAAACGTTTGGGTTGTGCCGGTACTGTCCAAATAATTGGAGTATATTTAATATTATTTTAAAAATTTGCTGTCATAGTATACTCCCACGTGCATACCTCTTGTTGTCACAGGTTGGCCCTCAGAGCTCTTGGCTTACAAGCCGATCACCTGGACACTCTCCCTTTTGTCTATCTCTGTTTTCTCACTTCCTCCTTCACTTCCGTTTACTTTCTCTCTCTCTCTCTCTCTCTCTCTCTCTCTCTCTCTCTCTCTCTGTCTCTCTGTCTCTCTCTCTCTCTCTCTCTCTCTCTCTCTCTCTCTCTCTCTCTCTCTCTCTCTCTCTCTCTCTCTCTCTCTCTCTCTCTCTCTCTCTCTCTCTCTCTCTCTCTGTGTGTGGGACACTTCACCTTGCTTGCTCATTATATGTCTCACCCCTCACTTTCGAAAGAAGCCAAGCTGAGTGATTCGAAGAACAGGTTGACGGTTGTAACACCGACAACTCGTGATTTTCAGTCCTTTTTTTTTCTTCTTCCTGGAAAGTCGACTCTTGGCTCTGTGCTGTCGCTAAGAGTCTCAATAGCGTGCAGACTAATTGATTTGAGAGCAACAGATTTGATCCGGACTGAAGTTGGTAACGAGGTCAGCGCTGCATGAAGGGCAGGAGGATGTGGGCTATTGTCAGAGATAATCATTTAACTTCATCACCCGTGTTAAGGCCTTTCCCTGTTCTCAAAAAGCATTTTGCACGCAAAAAGCATTCGAGCAATGCTTTTACTCAAGTATTTCGCTTTTTCAGCAACAGACAGACAAATACAGATCTCTCTTTTACACATACACACACACACGCACGCACGCATGCACACACACACACATATATTTCTGTGTACTCATCCATGCTATTTAGTATTTATATCAGGGTACAGGTCCTGATGACCTTATAATGGAGAATAGGTGAATAGGAGAATGTGTATGTCCACCTCTCTTCAAAGCCTCTAACACACATCTTCCCAGTGGGGCATAGCAGGGAGCAGCGAGTGGTGTGTGAGAGTAGATACCAACCTCAGAGATATAAATAGGTCCACCCTGCAACAGTGCTTCCACCGCCACCACTGATAATTCTCAATCCCCATTTTGCATTTGTGTGTGTGTGTGTGTGTGTGTGTGTGTGTGTGTGTGTGTGTGTGTGTGTGTGTGTTGTGTGTGTTGTGTGTGTGTGTGGTGTGTGTGTGTGTGTGTGTGTGTGTGTGTGTGTGTGTGTGTGCTTCTGTGTGTGAGTGACTGTGTGTGGCTATGTACTGTTATCGTTCTCCATACATTTATTTTGTGTGTGTGTGTGTCTTTCTCTTTATCTTATCTTGTAGTCTACGGCTTCGGTCAGAGCACAGATGTGGACCGCTAGTCGTCATGGTTGTATTTTTTTGGTATGAACCCCCATATAATGGCATGCCATTCTAGTTCTCTGACTCATCAGGTGAGTCATGTCATCGTAAGATAGCGCTCTGTGGAAAGTGGTTCAACAGGTAGACTGCAGGTTGTGAGCCAGATGTGAAACAATGATGTTTAGTGATAGGCACCCGCACCCTCACACATACAGCTCATGTTGAGTCCTGACTTCCGTTGCGTTGGTTAAAGGGAAAATGGGCGCTTGTATGGAGTGCTGCAGGGATTGTTCTCCTTCAATGTGTACTCAAAGTAGTCAAATCAACATGTTTTTCTGTTGTTTTCTAGTGTTTGGATTGACTAAAAGGACGTTGAGTTGTTTAATAATATGTTTCTATCTGAGATAGTTCCCAGGAGTGGTGTTTCGCAGACATAATAGCCCCATTATACGCCCAGTTTATTATAATTTGTAAAATATAAATAGGTGAAATTAAATATTGTAAGTTAATTAAAGTCAAAAGGGATTGATATAAGGAATTGTGATTTGAAAAAAATAAGAGGTTATCGTTGACACACTTTTATAGCAGTTATAAAGCTTTAGTAGTACTGCAGTTATATACTGCAGTATTAATTTAGCCTCTAGCCATGCTGCTTCAGGAATCAGATTTATTGCCAGCAGCCCATTCAAATGAAGCCTAGATTCAAGGCTAGCATATGATGTACATAGATAACGACCCGCTTCCTGTTTGTTGGCTAATTTCCACCACTGCCCATGCATCAAAAGTTGAAACAGTCGAAGCAGCTTAAGAATACGATTGGTCGCCGAAACTACTTCTCAGCAATTTGAATGTGGCCATGGCCTTTTCTCTAGTGTGTGAATTGGCGCATCACAGCTATAGTGTGAAGATTGCTGTTCCTCTTTCCAAGATGCACACACACAGAATGATATACAGCAGAGTGTATGTTCTGCCCTCTCATTAACTATGGATGGTTAGAAACAACCACTGCTCTTGTGTTTTCCTATGTTTTCAAACGATTCTACCATTTAAACCTTCCAGAAAACAGGCAGGAAAGAAGAGATATATTACTATATTATTAAGGAATAAGAGCAGGGAATGCTCACTCTTGGATAATCTGCCTAAATCCAGCCTCGTCTCGACAAAGCAAAAAGTTATACAATCAGCGTCAGATGACCACGTGTCAACAGATCTCCGCCTTCGTGTCTCGGCCTAAACGTGCATCCCCTCCGTCTCCGGCATGCAGCGTCTCAGTGAGGGCAGAAGGGCGGGCTCCACCAACATCTGGGGAGCCCCTATCTGACACACATCAAACAGAAAAAGAAGACGATAAAAAAAGAAAACTGAAAAACCATGGGAACGCAGACCGCAGAACACCCCCCACACCCCCGCGAAGGGATGCAGAGAGGAAGTGTCGTCTTGGGTCTGCACGCAACGCATGCATGTGTGCGTGTGTCTGTGCATGTGGCCATCCAGTGCTGAGTCATGGCTGGGCTGGCCACGCAGATAGAAACCGGCTAGCGGGGGGGCCAGCAGTTGGGGGCGCGAGGAGGGGGGGGGGGGGGCTTAGACTCTGAGCGTGCCCTAAGCCGCACACAGGAAGGGCCTCGCTTGTTGTCGGGCACGACTCCTCCAGGAACTCAGGGGTGGTGACGCAACCTTTCACCATGCCAAGTAGTCCACCCCCAAAAGACGTGCGTCTTCCCCAGATATGCCCGGCGATAATTTAGAAGATAATTTAGAAGTTTAATAAACGTGTCCCGTGACAGCGCGAGTGTCGTCCACATGTTCTTTTTTGTCTGGCGCGACCAGCAAACAACATTGCGTCAAGGAGGGAAGAAGGGGCGATTGGTGAGGAGATAAAAACACGTTTCGCTCCATGTTTGGGCCAGACCCACTTAGACATATACACACACACACACACACACGCACCTCGCCATTAATATCGGGCGGGTTTGCTCTGATCTGTTGGACCACAGTGAGCAAGTGCAACCCCTCCTACCCCCCTCCCCACCCACCCCTCCATGCACGCTAACACACACAAACATGGAAACACACACACGACAAACACGCACACCAACATACACCAACATACACATGCATTGCTACTTCCCTTGGTTAGCATAGAGCATTCTCTGCAGCGCCGGAGGAGGACTTATTGGTATGTAGGCACACATTGACCTTCTCGATAATATTTATCTTGGGATTTACCTTAGGAATAAGCTATGGCGCCAAGAAAACACATCTCTATCTGGGTCAGAGAAATTGAAAGATCTTGTGTTATTTACTTTCTTTTAAAAATATACTACTATCACAATATTGTCCATTTTTTTTATAGAATTCCCAATGTTTTGTTTTTAAACACATTTTACTGTGTCAACATTGTCAAAGTATCAAATATATTTGTTTAAAACAGTTAAGATTCAAAAGGTCTTAAGCGGTCTTCAATACTGAATGCTGATTCAGCATTATAATCAACCATAGCTTCTGCATATGCACCATAAACTCAGGTCTTGCATCAGCCTTTTTTCTTCTCGTCTTTGTGAATGTTTCCTTCCTTCCTCTAATCCCCCTTAACTATAGCTTTTGTCCATTTGTTGTGCCGTGCACATGAGGGAACTGCTTGGGAATGTTAAAACATGTATTTGATAGACAGGGTACTCCCCCCTCCATCTGTTAAGAAGTTAATCTATTTGTTCCTGCCCTTAAGTACATGCTAATGCTAATATGTGTTGAGGTGCAGATCTTGACATTTTTAGACCATAGCTTTCTACCGACACAAGCGAGCCTAAATTTCACAAGTTCACCTCTGGTTTTCCCTCAAAATATTAGTCAGGAATCGGCCCAACACATTCAGAACATGAATTAGTCGGCCGATCAGTGAACCCACTGAGTAATGCAGTTTGACAGTTCTCCAATTACTTGATTAATGTTATACTATTTATTGTGCTTTGGAATTAGTTATATTTGCACAAAACTGTTTTTAAGTGATGAAAATGGTAGCGGTAACATTCAACAACAGCGTTTCCTTTGGAAATTCGGCACTCAGGATTCGAGCGGCTGAAGCTTATCCAATCGGCTGCAACGTATGTTTGACTGACAGACAACGGACAGATTAATTTGCATCAAGTAACACTAACCCAACCCTAACCTAATGAGCAAAGCAATATGGTCTGGTTTGTGAGGCGTTATGTGTGGTGGATTGTTGTAAAAATGAAACTACTATGTGTATCGCTAGTCAGAAAATAGTGTACACACAACCAACGGTTGGCTCTCAGTCGCATGTTGTGGTAAAGGAGTATCGAAATGACAACTGGTGCTGACATGCTGCATAACAATTCCAGACTATTCAAACGAAAAAGATGCTGCTTCGATTTTTTTGGTGGTAAAAACGAGAGGAATAAATGTGTACACTATGAGCCACTACATATGTCTGCCATGTCACATGTTCAACTCATGGACAGGATGCATACAGGTGGGCAGGCAGGCAGTGTGCTCCATTGAGAAATAATCATACCGTACTTCCTCAATCAGGTCCAAATTCAATGGCATCTTCACAGGGGAGGCACTTTCTTGCTAACTAGTGATGGGTGGTAGCCGGCTTCTAAAGCATTCTCTGATATAGAATATTGTAATCTCCTTTTTGCATCTTCTGCAGCAGCAAGGCATTCAGTATCTGCTTGTAGTAACACCATCAGCATGCCACCAATATAGGACACAGTGTACATTCTATTCCAGCTTTTGTGTGGTCTTACTTACTGATTCCACTATACATCCAATAGAAAGCAATATATTTTGCGTAAACAAGTTCACTTTTCACTGCTACATATCCTACCAGTTCTATTGAAACATGCTGAGAGAATGCGTATGTATACTTGTCTCGGCTAATGTTATGTTAAATTTGGTTCCTCTGTAACACCTTGCCTCTCTGTCCGCAGTGATTCTCAGACGGTCTGGTTACTGCAATGAATGGTAACACTGTCCATCCAGCCAACACCACCACCACCACCGCCACACCGGGAGGAGGGGAAGGCGGAGGCCCGGGCCTGGCAGCTCCCCCTAGAGGCTGGAGGGAGTTTTGCGAGCTGCACGCTATAGCCACTGCGCGGGAGCTGGCCCGACACTATGGCAGCTTCGCCAGAGAGCAGCCGCCGCAGGACGCCATCACACCAGAGACCTTCTCCAAGCAGTTCACCCAACTCTTCCAGCAGCACTTTTGCTACGAGGTGGGCAAGGATGGAGCAGAAGCCCTCCACCCCACCGTCGGTTGCCCCGCCGCAAACGAGAGCAGCCCCCCCCCCGCTCCGGTGGGCCTTCCCTTCCCTTCCCCCCCGCAGGCCGTGATTGGCTGCCGGCTGGCAAACAACAACATTAACGCCCTGGACTACCGGGAGGCGAGGCGGCTGAGTGGCGCCTCGCTCTTCGCCGTTCTCCCGCCAAAGGCTGAGGCTCACGCGCCGATTCGGGAGCAGGAGCTGCCCCTGCGCTGTTCGGCGCCCAGCCCCATGTCGGGGAGCCCGGGGGCGCTCTTGGGTCCGATGCGCGGCGGCAGCAGGGTCTTGCCGCTGATCCGCAGCCTCAGCAGCGAGGGGATCTCTGGGACGGAGCGCTGCCAGGCCACCGAACGGTACTCTTGTGACGCCACAGGCTCTGGGCCCGCGCACGCCGAGGTCACACACTTCTCGGTGCGGCACATCCAACAGAGCGTGAGTGCACTCTTCAAGAGCCGCCCCGTCCCCCCGGCGCCACACCCCGGCGCGTCCCCCCTCAGCGCCGACGCCGGCGGTCCGCGCGTGAACGGCGACAGCGTGGGAGGAGTGTCTTCAGCGGCGGAGGAGGAGACCCCTCTTTTAGCCTCCTCTCCAGTCACCTCCTCCTCCTCCTCCTCCTCCTCCTCCGGCTCCAACCCTGAAGCCACGGCCCCCAGCAGCCCGCAGCGCAGGTCGATGGGGGCCGCTCAGTTCTTTGATCGCTTCCGTTGGAGACGCAGCGGGCTGCAGAGGCGCGCGGAGGCGAGCAGCTGTTGTAAGGAGGGTCAGCTGAGGTACCTGCTGGTGGAGGACACCATCTCGGACACTTCGCCCCTCTGGCAGCGCTGCCGCCTCCTGGTCAGGAGGACCAGGGACACGCACGGAGGCGGAGGGGAGCGGTACCAGCTGGAGCTTTATGATCCTCCGAAGGTATGAGGCCTTTATGTGACACACATTATGGACCACGTCCTCAAAGACTACATAGGAGGTGGTTTAGATAACGCTTTTTGGTTCATTCTTTAAGGTTAATGGCGACACACCAAAAACACTGGGCTCTGTCTGGTACCTTGAGGGTTGCTGGTTTGATCGTCCTACTAACTTATAACTGCTGCTTATGATGAGCTAGTTGTCCCCATCTGTGGTTGACAGTGCAATCTGTGTGTGAGTGTGTTTGTTGATAGTGCATGTAAGGCGTTACATTTGTTAAGCACTTTGACATATATCAGTCCAAATACAGTCCATTCATGCATTCATTCATTGATTTGTTACATCTCTCAACATTAATTAAGCGGTATTTTCCTGATTTGAGTTGGTGATGCTACTCCTCTTCTTCAATCTTAAAATTAATTCACAAAGGCTTCTGCACTATGCCTGTGTTGTTTTGGCTGGCTCTGTTTTAGAAAGCTTAGAAAGAAATGTTGACCTATAAATTAATATCAATTAACACACACACACACACACACACACACACACACACACACACACACACACACACACACACACACACACACACACACACACACACACACACACACACACACAAACACACAAACACACAAACACACACACACACACACACACACACACACACACACACACACATTTCCTGTTTCCAGCTGCTTTAGTCTCTGGGGCTTCCCCTCCACCTTCAAGCAATCTCGCATTTCTCTCAACTGTTTAATTTTAACCATTCAGTTCTGCTCATTGATTATACAGTAGGCCGTACGGGTGAGCGGGAAGTGCCAAAAAGGGGTGCAAATGGCCTCGGTGTGGGAGAACAACGATTATTACCATATCTTTGAATCCTTTATTCATTTTTTCTACAGAAGCTTCATGTCACTTGCATATATTTTACTAAGCTATATTGGCATTGCATATTAGACGTTTGGTTACAGGTATGGGTCAAACTAATACCAGAATATAACTCACATTCAAAATAAAATACGCAGAAAAGAATTACAGTCAAAAGTGAATTGGAACATTTCTTCATATTGGCAACTTGTGGTCAAGTAGCTGTGATAATCTGCGAGACAGAATGTACTGTGTATGTGCCTCCTACACAGTTTCCTGTTTGTTGAGGTAACCTCAACATTTAAAAACCATCGACAGCAGACAGCAAACTGAATATTACTGCCCCATAACACAACTCCAACAGAATGCATTATTTTTCACTAGATCTGTCCTTTGGTAATGCGGCCTTGTGCACCTCTTGTTCCGTGTTTGTGTGTGTGTGTGTGTGTGTGTGTTTGTGTATTTGTGTGTGTTCTGGGGGAGGGGGGGGCAATGATGATGATAGCAGCAGCAGAAAAGCTCCTCTCCGAATCAGCAGAATGCTATTTGTGTTATTTTGTTCAACTGTCTGGAATCGCTCCACCCTTCATACAACGCACCACCATCACACACAATAAGTGAATCGCTAGTCTGTGCGAGCGGGTCAGTGCTAGCCACTCTGTGCTAGTGTCCCAGCGGCTCCAGATGAAGAGTGTTTCAGACCCACCCAGTCCCCCCAGATCCTCGATCTAGCAGTCCCACATACAGATCTCACAGATCCAGAAGTTAAGAACTCACAGAACCAGCACTCACAGATCTAGTAGTCCCACATACAGAACTCACAGATCTAGAAGTAAAGAGCTCTCAGAACCAGAACACACCGATCTAGCAGTCCCACGTACACAACTCACAGATCCAGAAGTAAAGAACTCACAGAACCAGAACTCACAGATCTAACAGTCCCACATACAGAACTCATATATCCATCAGTCCCACATCCCTAGTTCACAGTGATCAGACTCAACGCTACCCTGGCCTATACACCATGTACAAAGGTCGTTGGAAGCACAAGTTGTGTCTCTTCAGGGTGTGTGCAAGTTTGTTTTTGGCACGGCATTATGAAAAGGGTATGTGTGTGTGTGTGTGTGTGTGTGTGTGTGTGTGTGTGTTTGTGTGTGTGTGTTTGTGTGTGTGTGTGTGTGTGTGTGTGTGTGTGTGTGTGTGTGTGTGTGTGTGTGTGTGTGTGTGTGTGTGTGTGTGTGTGTGTGTGTGTGCGCGCATGTTTTTATTGGATGAGGCCACTTTGAATGTTGCCCTATACATGTCTAATTGTGTGTGTGACTGTTTGTGTGCCACTATGCACAGTTTTATATTTAGCAGCCCTGCACTCTTTACCCAGCTGCTGCCTTAATAATGTGTGTGGGGTTCAGGCAATGATGGAGACAAGCCTGGCTGTGTGTGTGTGTGTGTGTTTGTGTGTGTTTGTGTGTGTGTGTGTGTGTGTGTGTGTGTGTGTGTGTGTGTGTGTGTGTGTGTGTGTGTGTGTGTGTGTGTGTGTGTGTGTGTGTGTGTGTGTGTGTCTGTGTGTCTGTGTGTGCGTGGGTTTTTGTGTTTGTGTGTATTTGTGTGTGTGTTAAGTTTTGGAATCTGGTCTGTTGTGTTTAATAATTGCAATGTTTTTACTAACAAAATGTCCTCATTTATATAGTGTGTGCATGCATGTGTGTGCGCATAAGTGTGTGTCTGAGTGTGGGGGAAGGGAATCCAGACAGGGTAGTCTTGGCTAGTATATCGCCTTAAAAGGCAGGAGAGCTGTGGAGTAGCTTGCAGACATTTATGCATACAGTACTCACCCTCTCCTTCTCTATCTCTCATTCTCTCTATATTGTGCATCTTTCTCATGAAATGACTCTATCTTGTGCATGCTCTCTCACTTTTGTGCACTCTCTTTGCTATTCTCTTGATGATTACATTAGAACTAGTATTGAATTGAATAGTAGTTTTGTTGTGATGTGTTGAAGCAAATACAGGGATCAAATAACATGGGTTATTTAATGGACACAAATTATGGTGTTTTCCCAACAAGTAAACATAGTATTTGAGTTCCAGAAAACATGTTTTTGAAGCTGTTTGCTGGAAATAGCTTTTAGGAAAAAAAATATTGTCTACCGCTATTCCCCTCTGTTTCAGTCCATTCAGAATGCGCTGTTTCTGGTGTCTGTAGCCATGACTCTCTGAAGTCCATGAACCGTGACATGGAGGAGAAAGGGATTGTACACCGGGAGTTGAGCTGCCGGACTTGCCGCCGAGCTCCCCGCACCGGAGATGCCGGACTGCCGCCGAGACCTACCCCAGCCGGACCTGCCAGCTTCGGCGGCAGTTCAGCTCCCGGAGTACACCGCCACAACTGCTGGACTGCCGAAGCTTCGGCAGTCCGGCGGGGGTAGCTTGGCGGCAGTCCGGCAGCTCAGCTCCGGGAGTACAATCCCTTTCTCCTCCATGTCTCCTCCTCCGGACTGCCGTCGAAGCTTTGGCGGCAGTCCGGAGGAGAAAGGACTCCTCCGGAGTTTGTACTCCTGGAGCTGAGCTGCAGGGCTGCCGCCGAGTTCCCCCCGCCGGAGCTGTTCGTCCGCTGGTCCACAAAATCGTTGCTATGCTCTGATTGGAGGGGAGTGGGGAAGTGGGAGGTAATATTCAACTGGGCACCGAAACTGACTGGCTTGTTTGGTAACTGTAGGTGGGGTACTTTCAGAAAAGCATATCTCACTCAAATAAATGTAAAGACTTTTTTCAAAGTTTGTATGCGTGTGGGAGCTCCAGAGACCCAAATCCCAGGAAAAGAGTTGTTTTCATAATATGTCCCCTTTAACTCAATGCCAAGTTCCTTGTGTTTTGAGTGGATCTGGTCATCTAGGGCCTAGAGGCCACTCAAAAGTCAGAACACAGCAAAAGTGAGCTGGAATAGGCCTGGAATATAGTCCAGCTAGCATTTAGGCCTAATCCAGCTACATTTTGCAGTGTTCTGACCCCCGGATGCTTGGCTTACACACAACATAAATGAGTTATTACGGTTTTAATTATTGGACATAGCATTGTAAAGTCATGCCGAATTTGATGATATATCGCTTTGTATATTTATATGTACATAGTGACATACCTTGTAGCGGTGGTACACTGAAGTAAAGGTTTGGTTCATACCTCGGTTCAGACATCACGGTTCGGTACGAGTTCAGGACAATGAAGGGAAAAGAAAAAACAAAAATACAGAAGGCAATTCTTTTTTATTGTGCATGTCTCATGTTGTACCACCTTGTGTCATACAGTCTCTCCCCTGAGCTAGATTACACAGCTGTGTAATCTAGGATGTAAACAGTAAACAATAAGTACCCCATATCATCTCTAGACTCCATCCGTAACTTGTAAACAAAATAAGACCAGTTAAAAAACTGAAAATGCAGCATGTCTTATTTATGAAAGTGCAAAGTAACCACAATAACAGCCACTACGAGCCAGTACCCCAATGAGCTTTCCACAAAAATATATTTTTAGAGGAGGGTGGGGGTGTGGCTCTGAGCAGCTTGCGTACCATGCGCTCGTGTTTACAGTGGATGTAACGCAATGGAGAGGCGCACACAGCTTTTGGCCGTGTTCTGGAAATATTCTAGAACACTCCGGGTGCTCCAGCGGGACTCCTGGAGCTCTGTATCTAAATAATATCATATTATACAATGAATATCTCTCATACAATATATATTATCACAGCCAAAAGCTGTGTGCGCCTCCAGATGATATTATGAATCTCAAACGACTGCGTCGGGCTCTCCGACGTCTCTTGTTCTTCCAATTCCACAACAATCTGAAGTAGACTGAACCGCGACATTGAGGAGAAAGGGATTGTCTCCCGCCGGAGCACCGCAGCGCCTGGTGCCTCGGAAGCGGGCAGCGGGCTAATCCCTTTGTCCTCCATGTCGCGGTTCATGTACTTGAGGGAGTCAAAGCCGAAGTTCTTTTCCCACATTTCCTTCTCAACCATGGCTGAGGTAATCCCCACTTCGGATCTCATTTTGGAAATACCAGAGACGTCAGAGAACCCGACGTGTTATGCACCATAACACGCTCGGCCACCTAGGCGCAAATCAGGAGTGCAGTTTAGTTAGGGTGACCAGATTTGAGTTTGTGAAAAAGAGGACACTTCGTCGCGGGGGGGGGGGGGTGGGGGCGAAAACATGGGTATTTTTCTTTAGTTCGTCCGTGAACTTACATTTACGTTTACGTTTTGGGGGGGTTGTATCGTGAGCCTACGTACTTCAGTGGGGGTTTCATTCCGTCTATACACGGCACCTTCTCAACGAGCACATGAGATCGGTCGCCCAATGACAGACTCTCTCTACAGTCAGCTCGCGCAAGAAGGTGGAACGTAAGGGAGATACCATTTCCAGAACTTGGAAGGCCGTAATAACCATAGACATATACAATGGTAATAACTAGTAGGTTATGTGAAAGACCCAGAAACACAAATATGCGACGAGGCAAAAAAAAATAAAAAGATAATAATAACAATAATATATATATTTATTTATTTTTGCGACGAGGCAAAATACCGGACGTTTTTGGAATCCCTGCCGGACGCATTTTTTAGGTCTCGAAAAGAGGACATGTCCGGGAAAAAGAGGACGTCTGGTCACCCTAGTTTAGTTGTCCCTGAAGAACTCGCATATCTAACATTAGTTCTGCATTGCATTAATTCATTTGCACAGCAGTTTTATTTAATGTATACCGTGTATTCTCCGTGTAAATCCATGCACCGAACCGTGACGTCCGTACCGATTCGGTTCAATACGAATACATGTATTGTTACACCCCTAATACCTTGACTCCATTTAAACTATAGCTCTATATCATGAATTGTTTCACTTTTCCACTCCATTGCAAGGATTTGCGATCTTATCAGACATGTTTGAAAAGGCATTTTTGTTTACCATGTTTGGATAACATGCATATAGACATAACTGTGTGTAGTTAAACTGATCTGGCATGTTTGGCTGCAGGTCAACATAAAATGGCTTGGTATGTGACGTTATTGTTCAGTTTGTCTAGACAATGGTAAATATATACTTATTTTGCACCACCATTGCATTTTTACTCACACGCTCACATACTCCGTCACTTGCTCACTTACATGCTCAGTCACTCTCTCGTTCTCTTTCCTACTCTGTCTTTCTACCTCTGTGAATTATGCCAGGAAAGTCCTGGTTAGAGTGTGGGCTTCAACAGGCTGCGGCTGTTGAAGCCCTTGTTTGTTCCATTATCTCTAGTTTTCCTTTTTCTTAAATTGGTTTCAATAATTTCTCACTTCCCTTTTCAGACTCTCTCTCTCTCTCTCTCTCTCTCTCTCTCTCTCTCTCTCTCTCTCTCTCTCTCTCTCTCTCTCTCTCTCTCTCTCTCTCTCTCTCTCTCTCTCTCTCTCTCTCTCAGAGAGATCCCACAGTATTGCTTATATCTGTCATTAGGCTAGCTTTTCTGATATACAAGGAACCAAACAAAGCCAGCATAAGGCCGCCCCCCCTGTTTGCTTTGACATTGAAGGCCAGCGTCGGGCAGCAACATTGTTTTCTAAACAATAATGCCAGGTGAACGTTGGTTAGTGTTGATGTGCTTTGGCTAGCCTTGCACAATTAAACGCTCCTCAAACGAAAGGAAAGTGGCTGTGCATGCATCGTATACAACATGTTGATGCAAAACATTTTTGCGACTTTTTGAGCGATCAGAGCTATGTCAAAGGATAAAAGAAAGAGAGGCAAGGAGCGGTTTGAGGCAGAAAGGTGCACAGACCTAAGACTGTAGACAGAGTTTAACAAGTCTATTTCGGTCTCCCTCTCTCTTTGTGTGTGTCTGTGTCTCTATCTCCCCTGAGATCTGTGCATATCTTGCTCCTCGCTCGGCCGAATCCTCTTGATGTGGGTGGATGTACTTCATGTGGGATTCATGGTTGGCCTGGCTTTTCGGAGTATCTTGACGTTCCTCCTTGGATTCTGACTAATCCAACGTGGTTTCTTCTTTTTTCTTTTAAGTGTCAGGGATACCTTGAAACCTACCCAGACACTTTAAAGAAACCTGAAACGTAAGGGAAATCATCACTAGTAACTTGAAGCTTGCTTGAAGAATGTGTAAATGTGCCTCATTTAGCCAACTGAATAGCGTTCTTTAGTTTAAAGTCCAATACTCATATTTCTTCATGAATATTCAGACTCACAGGCAATAGATCGTGTTTCGTTCATTCTATCGCGTCCTTCGCTCACTGACAACGGAGAGTTTGCAACATCAGTGGAAAATATAACCTCTTTTCCACAACCAAACCCCTGTGATCCATCTGTTCTGCGTTATTTGGTGTACTTGAGTCTCTCCAATGGCAACATGCAGCGTTAATTTGGCCCTAGCTGCATACCACAACTGAGGCTCGGAACACATGGGCCCAGCCGTCGCTCTGCATTATGAAAAAAATATGCAGCAATGTACAGTTTTATATATTTGCATAGCTCATCTGAGCACATGTGGCACCGCTGTTATGGAAACAGAAAACGTGATTGTATGGTTTCACTTAAAATCTTGATGATTTATCAGCCTCTACTACACTATACTGATTGTGTGACTGTGTTTGTATATTTGTACAGATATGACTATAAAAAGATAAAATGTGGCCACAAATGTCACCAACTTACCTCTGAACTTGCATTTGCAACCTTTCGTGTGAATTTTTACTGATAGATGTGGTTTATTTTCACTGGAACTGACAACCCGATAGATTTTTTAGATGCCGGGGACCTGAAAATAATCAAGGACACACAACGAGATGCCCCTGTGTCACAAATATATTGTAGCTTAGCAAAGGATTCTGATGGAAAGAAGTAAATACTCAAAGATGTGTCTTTAGTGTTTAAACCAGAGGGAGTGCCCTGTAAATATAAATAAAGGCTGGAAATTTGGACATTTTATCCTCCGGTTATCCATTATTAAATGCCTTGGCATGGTGGTAATTTAAGTCAATGTTGGTCAAAGCAACCTCAGCCTCCAACCTTACAGCGAGGTATTTGGATTTTAAATATAGCCAAGGCCTCGGAACAGAGGCCACAGCTCCACTTGGTTTCAAAGTTGTGCGGTAGCGGCAAACACGACTTGGGTCTTTTTCATCCGACTTTTCAAAGAGTGTCAAATGCCTACAAGAGATTGCTGATCTTCTTCATCACAGATTTCTGTGCGCAGAGCCAAGAGAAACCTTAATGGTGGCATCCCATGTTATTATTTTTTCCATAGCTTTCAAGGAAGCTGATTACCTGATTTAGCTTGGATTAGTGAGAAAGCACAGCTGTTCTGTTCGTCATTGGAACAAATTGCTTTTGGGATTGTTTTGAATTGGTGGACTTTCCCTCGCCGTCTGTAGGCTCTCTGTGATTCCATTCGTTGTCCCGGTCACGCCTAAATGTGTTCTGATGTCATAGAACTAAAATGAATGCAAAGCAGAGGGAATCTGTACTGAACACGTAAGCATCAGCTTGGCAACATGTAGGACCCTGGACCCTGCTTTGAAATTGTAGACTTCATTTTTATATTTATAATTATTATTATTATGTTTGTGCGTGTTTGTGTTTTACTCGGACACACAGAGAGAAGGGAGCCATCTCCAGAGCAAGTGAAATGGTTAGGAGTCAAATGGACAAAATGTGCATGGCAGATCTTGTCTTTGTTCACGTAGTTCTCTTTTGCCCTGCAAAAAACACATGTACTCAGCATACTCTGCATGCTATGAATGCTGCGATACGCATGCAAATATATACGCAACCCAGCTTCCTTTCAGAAGTGTGTGTGTGTCTGTGTGTGTCAAACAAAACTTTAACCACATTTATATTGCACCTGACCTTGCCAGGCAGTCTGTGGAAAGTCCCTTAAGGAAAGTGATCTTTACATCCACAACTCTCTCCTTCCTGCTCATAATAGATAATAGTCATTACATTTCATGTATCCCTCTATAATAAACTATAATACATAACCCACTATATCATATTCCTCTATCTTACATTACTCAGTATATTCCATATAACTCTATGATACATTACTCACTACAAAACATGACTATATAACATTTTAGTCATTACAATACATTTGACTGTGGTCTGCAATTTTCACGTTTTCTTATAATCGAACTGTAATCACCATCGCCTCCCACACGCAGCCTGCAGCCTCTTGCAACATTCAAAGAACCAATTTCAGTAATACCACTATGATACCTTCCAGCAGTGGTGCTGAGGTGTGTGTGAGGTGCACTTTGTTGAAGTGCCTGAATGAGAGTGCATGGTGCCCATGTACGTTTGAATGGTGCTGATGTGCATGTAAACAGTGCAGATAAGCGCAGGGAGGTTTATGTGTGATCATTGATTCCAGTAGGGCACTGGTGCATTCCAACAGTAACACTCTCATACAATGGTATAACAATAAAACTTTTATTATTATTTTATAACACATAGCGATTGCAAGCGCACTATGTGTGTAAATCACATGTTCTTGGCATTAATGTAAGCATTTTATATATATATATATATATATATATCTATATATATATATATATATATATATATATATATAATGGTTTCTACAGTATATACTGTAGCATGGCTGGTGTTTTCAGTTAGCAGTATTTGAATACTAGAAATGTGCCTACCATAGCATAACTTGCCCTAAGCTAGAAGGGACATCCTAAGCCCTTTAGCTTCGTCATTATACTCCACTGCCCAGCCACCCTGGACATTCTAGTTCACCTCCTCATTATCTGTTTTCACAGCAATAACCCTTTCAACTCGTTACTTGGAATCAAATCAGTTTCTCTGAATGTTGTATCCACCATACTACTGCTTTCTTAGGCAACCCTTCTCTCAGTGATTCTGAGAAGTGTGTGAACCTACGATCACGACAGACGTTCTCTGCATTGAGAGGCCATTTGGACGCTCCCTGGTTTCTCAGAAGCTCGCGCAGCGCCTCAGAGACATCCCTTCAGCGGCAGCGCAAGCTCTGCGCGGCTTCAATGACGTCTATCGCTCTTCCTCAGTTGATGCCGCAGAGCGATAATAGACAGATTTAGTGATCAAAATGGGTCCCAGTAATTTAATCGAAGAGATCAAAACCAAAGTGTGGCTCTCCAGATGGCGGTGTATTTTTTTTGGGGAGGGGGGTTGTTTTATTTTCAAATAAAAACTAAAACTAACCACTTCTCTGTACCGTGTTAAGTGAGCCTGCTTTGGACTCCGCTTTGGTTGTAAGGTTGTATTAGTCAGTGATTTTTTTTTACCATTAGCACTTATTGCCGTGCCATACCGTACCTCGCTGAATTGCGTTTACAATACCAGTTTTAATGGGCCAAACTGTGCCGCGCTGCGCCACTGACGGACCATCCTCGAGGTAGGGCCGAAGTGAGCCCGACCCGCCCCCCACTTGGGCTGCGGGGATGTCAGCCATTGTGTCTGTTTGGAGCAAGGGTTAGGGTCGTATCTCATATTGTGGGAATGTACACTTATAAAAATGCAATAACTATGCGTTCGTGTGTATGAGACGTATCGCCAAGCAGGATATATATGGCCAGAGTAAACAACAGCTGGATTAATTATTATTTGTTCATTCCGATAAGCCTAATTAAAAAGGGTAATGAAGGTTTAATAGACGCGCATCAGTTAAAGACACACTTTCAAGCGTAAAGTATAATGGGAAAATGCCAATAGATAGAGCCAGATAGAGCCAGTTGTAGAAACAACCTGTAAAACAGAATAAGTTAAACTCCTTAAACACTTAACATCAGATTATAAACTTGAAATCACACTATAAACTACAAAACTCTTTACATTATACAAAAAAAACGATTACGATTTCAAGGAAAATATCTGGATCAGTACACAATTCGGTGCTCAGTATCTCCAAAATGACACAAAAGCACACGCATACACACCGCATTTAATGATGCGGTGCTTTACACTGACTATGGTAAATAGGGCATAGGCCTTGTTGCAGAATAAAATACCATTGGAGAGATGTCTCACGGTATGAGAGCGTTAAGTAACCAATGAACCAAACAGGGCATAGGCCTTGGTGCAGAATAAAATACCATTGGAGAGATGTCTCACAGTATGAGAGCGTTAAGTAACCAATGAATTGTTTGTTGCTGCCGGTGCTGCAGACTTACAGGTGGTGCTTGGTGATAGCATTGTGGCGAAATTAATGCCGGTGTGAAACAAAAAGTAGCGTTCAAATGTATTCTGAAAGTGCACTGCTGCACTTCCATTGACCTCATGCTGAAAAAAAAAAACAGGGAAGGTGAGGTTGAGTTTTTTGTATGTTTTATCGCTTTTATCAGATTTAAAACAGTACTATTTTAAACTTTTTCCTAAAATAGCCAAGTATACCAAGTTACTAAGTGTACTGGTCCAGTTTTCTTTGTCCATGCCTATCTGCGTGGATGAGACACTAGCAAATACTATGCCTGTGTGCGTGACTTAATGTTTCTTTAAACTCACTTACTCTGCTGTCTTTTCCAAGACCAGTGCGGTATCATCTCATTTTAACACACTAGCACACGTGCACACTCAGGACAGTGTTGGCTACGGTGACCCTCAAAGGGATAAAGGAATGTTGAGTGTCAGTCAGTTGCCATGGAGATGGCCTTGAGAAAAGGACCCTGGGAAGAGTTTTTGGGACTCCAAACATCCTGTGTTTCACCCTTGTGTGTGTGCGTGCATGTGTGCGTGCGTGCGTGCATGCGTGCGTGTGTGCGTGTGTGTGTGTGTGTGTGTGTGTGTGTGTGTGTGTGTGTGTGTGTGTGTGTGTGTGTGTGTGTGTGGTTGGCTGTGTGCTTGTGCATTTGTGTGTGTGTATGTGTGTGTGTGTGTTTGTTTGTGTGTGTGTGACTTGTGCACGTGTATTTATTTGTGATGATTAGTGTGTTGGTAGGTGCATACATAGGATTGACATGGATTTATAACTTTTTTTTGCCCATGAACCCTTTAAACACAATGCTATCAAGATTTTTTTTTAATATGTTCAGTTGGGTGTAGTTGGTTATTTGGTTATTATGGTTAAGTCTATGTCTATCTTGCTTTTAAGCGGGAAAAGTTGTTAACCTTTATCTGTCTGATTCTTGAAACCCTCGTCTTTTTTTCACTTGTTGCCTTTCAGCAGAAACCATTGATCAACCACGTTGATTAACTTTTTCCTCACCTCAAGTATTACTGCCAGACCTAAAAAGAGTATCAGTGCCAAATAATCAAAACACTGCTAAATGCCTCTCCATACGCCCATCCATGAAATTCCCATCCACGTTCAGTCCCCAGTAATTTGTACAGCACATGTCTATAATTAGCTGTTATGACAGTATGTTGGGCCATGCCACGCGCAACAAACGCTGTGGATGTGAGAAAGGAAAAAGCTATTGAAACCAGATAGCGAGAAGGTTGACTCAGAACGAAAAGAGCCCAGTAGAGAAATAGTACGGTATCGACCCATCAAGATGTCGAGGAAGGTGAACTCTCTAACGACATGCCCTGAAGTGTAGTCATTCAATACCTGTAACGTGCCAAATGAGGAACTTCGTTGTCATCTTAAATCTCTGTGTCTCGTTTGTCTCAAATTCCGGTACAGTCATGGTAAAAGTGATCCGTAAATCATGTCAACCTGCAGCCATGTTTATCATAGCCTTACAATACGGGGTTGTGTTGGATTTTTAATAGCTTTCAAATCTCACTGTAAATGGCTTTAGCTCAAAGTTGTGGTTCCCCTGGCTTACAGCATGCAGTATCTGGGCTCAGTTCCCCATAGCAACGCTATGAAGGGCTTCCGCTGATCGTTATACGGCTGCGGTCTGGGAGAAGGCCCCTGGGGGTCCAGCACAGAGAGCTGTCCAGCCAACGCCTCTGGGAATGTACCGATTTATGGTTCCTGATTCAGAAGAAGTTGCCATAAGGTCTTTTTTTTACCATCAGCAGGCTTGTGGTTATTTTACAAAAGGATGCAGCGATTTTTAGTTGATCAAAATTGTTAAAATAGATTAATTGTTCAGGTAATTTATCAAGAACAAATAACAAACAACGCGTATCGGAGCAAAGGCAAGCACACATACACACCAAAAATATATGCGGCTGCTCTTTTTTTAACAATTTACTGCCGCGGTATTTCTTGGTATTTCTTGGTGTCCATGAATTTGTTGGGCCATATCTGTTCACAATTCCCTCAACCAATCAGACGCTTTGATATACAGCCTGTTGTTGCTCTACCAGACAGACATCTGCTGCGTCCGTCTTTTTTTTTTCTCCTCCCGCCCCCTTCCTTCATCCCCGCCCCTATCCCCGCCACTAACACCACCACCCCCAGCACAGCACACACACACACACACATATGGTTCCTCACAAAAACAAAGTACAGGCCCGGTACACACATATGGCCTCCAAAGCCCCTGGCTGAGTCACCGGCCCCCCTCGCAGCACGTTCTCCCCAAGGTCAGGGTCGTCTCACGTGGCCGTCGGCGCTAGCAGCCTTCGCAAACACTTTACCTTTGATCAGTCGACATGCCGCGAGTCACGTCGACCGACGGCGCTTAAGTCTCGACAGAGTACTACAACACCAAGAAAAGTCTCAATGAATTCATTGAGGATTTTTTTTTGGTCCTTGTTTCGCAGCAGCCTGGCTCAGGCTGAGGCTTGCAGCGTAAGTGCACCACCAGTCGCGTCTCCTCTTTGACTCACACATAACTCACTGAATGAGTCAACAGTGCGTTATCTCTGCCAGTCTAGGCCTTTTATTGGTATTATTGGCCAATGTGGTGAGGCAAGGAGAGTTTTCTTTGGAATAAGGATCTTCATTATTGTCAAGAGGCAAACTAATGGGGAAGTGGTTGATGTGTGTATGAAGGTCTACCCTTACCATATTTTTGCAAGTGTGTGTGTGTGTTCTCTTATGAGAGTGTATGTGTATCTGCACGTGTGTTTGTGTGTGTGTGTGTGTGTGTGTGTGTGTGTGTGTGTGTGTGTGTGTGTGTGTGTGTGTGTGTGTGTGTGTGTGTGTGTGTGTGTGTGTGTGTGTGTGTGTGTGTGTGTGTGTGTATGTGTGTACTCCTGGGATTAAAGTAAACGTTTCTCTGGCTCACACACTGTCACACAGAGTCAAATTCATTCAGGCACTAAGCAGGAAGATCTGCCTCTCTCCTCTCCCCCTACTCCCCCCTCCCACCCACCCAGCACTGTGTTTGTCCCTGTCTTGGCCTCTCTCTCTCTCTCTCTCTCTCTCTCTCTCTCTCTCTCTCTCTCTCTCTCTCTCTCTCTCTCTCTGTCTCTCACTCTCTCTTTCTCTCTCTCTAACTCTGTCACCCCCTCTCTTGCTCTCTGTCTCTCTCTCTGTCTCGCCCTACCTCTCTTTTTCTCTCCATGCAGCCCGTAGAGCATAGTGGCTGGGATCAGACTGCTCCATGCTAGGATGGAGTCGGCTTCCTCAATCATCGTGTTGTGTGGTCAACCCAGCTCCTTGTGATGAGTCAATGAAACCTCCTCTGGTTCTCTGAAATTCCCTTGAGATCTCTCTCTCTCTCTCTCTCTCTCTCTCTCTCTCTCTCTCTCTCTCTCTCTCTCTCTCTCTCTCTCTCTCTCTCTCTCTCTCTCTCTCTCTCTCTCTCAGTTGTCAGGCTGCTGGCGATGGTTGGACTTCCGCCATGAAACAGTCAGTGACATTTCACAGCAATATTCAGAAATGATTTCCTCCTCCAAACAAAAAGCAATATACACAAAAAGACAAAATGAGAAGATTAACTGGTTCTGTCTATGAATCCGGTTAGCATTAAAACGCCAAATGTAATAAGGTGGACGCACTTTATTTCCGTTGAGTCTGGAAAAAGTACACCAGCAAGGTTAACCACTTCAATGAGGTGTCAGAAGTGCACTTAGGGTGCACACATGTGTGCCTGTGTTTGTGCATGTATGTGTGCTTATTTTCATTTATGTATATCTGTAGGATGAATGGTTCTGCTGAACTAAGTATTGTTTGTGTGTGTATGACATGTCTGTGTGTGTATGTATCTGTGTGTCTACGTTGAGTTTAGTTAATCATCGTTTCCCTATCTTCATGGATGCAATTACATACAATACTCCATACTGAATAGTTGAATCTCATTCTCACGGTACCTCCAAATTGCAGGTTTTTTTATTCAGTCATCCTTCTACAACAGTCTGCATCTGCGGTCATGTGATCTCCTTTCTAGTTTCCACCCCAATCTGTCCACCAGGGGAGCTGTCGTCCAGCAGAGAAACACTTTTAAGCTTTTTCTGTTTGTGGAATGCTCACACACACACACACACACACACACACACACACACACACACACACACACACACACACACACACACACACACACCACACACACACACACACACACACACACACACACACACACACACACACACACACTTTCACGCACCATTCACACACACAGACACAGAAAAACACACACAAATACACACAAACCATCACCATCCACACAAACAACAACTCACACACATGCTCGCGCATGCACGCACGCACAGACACAGCCAAAATTGCATACACTCAACATGCTCTGAGCCCCAGTGTACAGCTGCTTCCCAGGGCTGGGGTGGCCATCTGGATATGCTGTCCTAAGTTTGGAGCTGGGGGTTGGAATTGGCCACAACATGCATGTTTATTCACGTAAACAAGTCAGCTAGGCCCAAAATGTTTCTTCTGTGCTTCGTGTTGAGTGGTGTGCTGGTCCAGATGAACAAGGGTTTAACCGAATAAGTCAACAAGTCGTAGGACTAATATCGCTCGCACTACAAAGATTGGAAGGTTGGTCAAATCTTTCCAACCATAAGGTGCGATTACATTTTTCTGGCTTAATTTAAACTGAGGTAGCATCTAGACTGCAAAGGATAACTGATAACTCAGTAAGTAATACGGAACTATGAGTAATAGTAGAAATAGTTAATTATTACTGACTGCAAACCACAGTTGGTCATTTAATTGACAACTGTTTGATTCGTTTTTACATGGACATGCATATTTTTAGCGTTGGCACTGCTGCTGTCCTTTATACTATGTAGGGTAAATGTTCACAAAAACAAAAAAAAAATGTTAATTGTCTTTATAAGAGCCCCTCTCTCGAACTTATCTTGTGTTACCTTCTTAAAAAGGGGCAGACACTGATCGGTTTGGTTTTGAAAGGTTTTTAAAAAAAGCTGTTGACTTGAATAAGTGTATGTATTAAGTGTGTGTGCTCTTTCTGTGTGTGTGTGTGTGTGTGTGTGTGTGTGTGTGTGTGTGTGTGTGTGTGTGTGTGTGTGTGTGTGTGTGTGTGTGTGTGTGTGTGTGTGTGTGTGTGTGTGTGTGTGTGTGTGTGTGTGTGTCGCAGGCCTCCAGTCCCAAGCTCTCAGCCCGATGCTCAGACATCCTTCAAGTGAGACGCTGCAACCGGCTGGAGATGCCCGACAATCTCAACACGTTTGTTCTAAAGGTGAGTTCACTTCTCCTATGAAGTATATATATGCGATATATTTACATTTGACATGTTGTTTAACTATACGTTATCAGTATGGTCATTCTGCGATGCACCTTGTGATGCACTCAGTATCGGATTCACAAAAGTATTTACGGACAATTTTTTTTTTCTCTTCTTAAGAACTTAAGAAAAAGAAAGTTGAGAATATTTCTAAACTATAAGATGACAGTTAAATGTCTAAGGGTGGCGCATAAGTTATGCCAAAATTTGGTGATATTGAATTCATAGTTTGAATTGCTTCAAACTATGAATATGTTTTGTCTCTGTAAGGATTTGCTACGCACTGATTCAAATTTCAAATGATGTTATTATTATTTATAGGCTATTAACTACACCGTTTGTTTATCAACTCTCAGGCTTTAACCTTTTTACTATAGAGATTGCTTGTGATTAAATTACACTTATCCACACAATGCACTCCGTAATAAAATTGTGAGAATGGAATAAAACAACTTCTTATGAGGTTAAGTAGTTAAGTAGTAAATATATGAGTTTCTTAGGAAAATATTGAGGGATTGCAGTAGAGAACAATAACAAACTTCTTAAGAGTGATCTGGCCCCTGGGCTAAGTTGTGTTGAATCATGTTCCAAGCAGAGGCTTTTAGAAATACATCTCCTCGCAACCTGGTGCTGTCTGCAACTGACAATAATTGTTATCGTTTTACATCTGCTACTAATTGTTCTTCTTGTGTATAGTCTGTGACACATTGGGAAATCTTTAGGGTCCTCTCATATGAAGACCTATGGACGTCCCAACCTCTTTAGCCTCATAGGAGAAACGTAAGAGAAAGGAACCGAAACGGTAGCCTGGTGCTGTTGAAACGTGGTCTACAGAAACTGTCAGTGTGAGACAAACAAACCAGCCGGTTCTCTTTCAAAGCCAAGCTCAGCAGTTGGGTTGATTCCTCGGGCAGCGTGGACATTAAGGGACATTGAAACAAACACAACATCTCTGTCTCAACAGGTTAGTCACTATCCAGGAAGTCTGATATTCGAGACGGAAAACGATCAGCAGGTCAGCTCCTGGACCACAGAGCTTAAAGAATGTATCAGCAACAGGTGGGATTACCAGCACACACACAAACACACGCACACATGCACACCAGTTACAGCTGAGCCATAGAAGGGTGTCTTGCAGCCGTACTCTCTGTGCTTTCTGTGCTTTCCACTCTGCTTATTCATGCGAGCGGGAAAAAAACAAAAAAATTGTATTTTTTTGCTTGCAGCTGTCTTTCACAAATCCTATTTTTCCATTTCCTTCTTTTTTGTTATTGTGTGTGTGTGTGTGTGTGTGCGTTTCTGACCTTACCACTGCTGGCTAATTTATAATTAGAACAACATTTTTATACTTAATTACAGTGTGAAATGATTCATTGTGGAGGCATTGAGAGGTCAAACAGATTTGTATAATCTTATCTATGTGGGAATCATTCAGGCTCACAACGATTATTTGCATAACCACTAGCAGCTTTAGAGCGTAGGCTCCCAGAGACCAGCTGTCACATTTGAATAGGCACTACATTACTTAATTTGAACAACAACATTGTTATCATGGAGTCATACATGGAGGATACATGTAAACCTAACATTGACATAGAACACTATTTTGAATTTGTGTGTGTAAAGATCCTACAGGTACGTTTTGGTCTGATAGATTGTTTGATTGCAGTCATAAGTATAAATGTTGTTGAATCGCTGAAGGGACTGCTCTGAAGAATCAGTTATTCCTTCTCATTAACTTGTTCGTTGCGAGCTCTGGAGTGTGAGCTCCGTGGGTGGAAACAATAACAATCATAAACTGCTAATTGCTCAACCAATTATTTGTTACAATCATAAAAGACTGTTAGTTATAATCAGACAATGGGAATGGTGTGGGTGGGTGGATATAATGAACATGAAATGTACAAATTAATAGAGTTCTGAATGCCACTCTCCTTTATGAAGCCACAGATTATTCTACTTATCGGAGAGAATGGTGGAAGGTCTAATTTAATTGTATATATTTTGATGGGCTTCTCTGTGCCATTATGGAAAAGACAGAGAAGAGGGACAGGTTATGGATGGAAGAAGAGAGGGAATGACGTTCCATAGGACTACTGGTAGGAAACAAATCGCTACAAAGCACATGCTGTACGTGGTTAGCTCACTAGCGGGATGAGCCAAAGTCACATTTTTCAAGTTAAATAACCTTTATACTTTGGCAATATGTATATTACATTATGTAAAATTCCCACATGTATTCCCTTTAAAGCTTTCATTGTTGTCCTGTACATAAGCTAAGAATGGTGGTGGCAATGCTTACTATTCCTGACAAATATGAACAGAACAAATGATAACTATTAGGAAGAAAAAACCTTGAACACAACCTTGAAGAAACATTGTTAACTGACCAAAATAGAGAGTCTAAATCAAGATCAATCGCATATTTGAAAACCTAGGAAAAATACAATGAACATATGTCTGAAGGTCTTTACAATCGTAACTCAGGGCCCTGCACTAACTATGCAAAACTCACCAATGTAGTTCTTAATATTGACCACAGTGAAGAGCGCCGTGTGGCAATATGGAGGATGTCTTTTATTCCTTCTCGTCACTTCTTCTGAATTCATGGATAGGTTTTGGAAGAGGTCCACAATTCAAAATCAGGCCAGGAAGTCCTCTTTATCTCTTCGGCAATCGGGCCTTTTTACTTCAGCTATGGTGAAAATGTAGATCAAAAGTTTGTCTGTGTTTGTATCTGTGCATGCGCCATGCGCCTGTTCGTTTTTGTGTGTTCTCCAGTGTGTGTGTGTGTGTGTGTGTATAGGGGGGGGTAACCCTTGTGTGTGTGTGTGTGTGTGTGTGTGTGTGTGTGTGTGTGTGTGTGTGTGTGTGTGTGTGTGTGGTGAGTGTGTGTGTGTGTGTGAGTGTGTCTGTGTGTGTGTGTGTGTGTGTGTGTGTGTGTGTGTGTGCACAAGCGTACTTGTGTGTGTGTGTATGTTGTACTCAGTATGAAAGGAAGTGTGGGGGACTGGAGTGTATGAGCCTCAGTTGGGGGATCTCAGGGATTATTTTAATTTCGACAGACGTGGGGAATATTCCGACACACACACACACACACACACACACACACACACACACGCACGTAAACACGTATATTAGACACTTATCCGTTATTCTGTCCTCTCCCTCTATCTCTCTCTCTCTATGTCTGTCACTCACTATCTGTCTCTGTCTGCAACTCGCTTCCTTCTCCTCTCTTTTCTTTAACTTTCTCACTCTACCCGTTTTCTTTGTTCTCCTTATTTATTGTAACTTTCTATCAAGAGTTTTTTTAGTGAGCGTGTGTGTGGGGGAATTTTGTGAATAGCTTGAGTGGCTCTCTACATTCAGGTTGCGGGGAATAAATATGTCTAAAGACTTCACTCGCCGCCTTTGTCTCTCTCACACACACACACACACACACACACACACACCCACAGACACACACAAACACACACACACACACACACACACAAACTCAGGTAAGCTGAGTCTTCCTGTTATGCAGTGTTGTTAAGTCAGCATTTTAGCCGGATTTGGTCAGGCTTCCCTTATCTAACCATTCTGCTTTCTGCTGTGTGTCTGTGTGCATGTCCGAGTTAATGCGTTTGTGCATGCGGCTGGGGGGGAATATGATGAGTATTCTACAGCAGAACATGAAGGCTTAGTTCAGGTCTTAACTGGACTTATTTCCGGTCCGGCCAAGTTCCTTTGTGCTGGTTAAGTCATTCCTCATACACTCTTTCTTTCTTTCGTTCTTTGTGTGTTTGTACAGCATGAATAACTGTAGCAAAGTCTAAATCGTGACTTATTCTTTGTCAGGCCTTTAAGTCTGGATCAGGAGCCCCTCCCCTCGCCATCAGACAACTCGGTCCCAGCCAATCACAGAGGGAACACGGACACAGGAAGTCATGGTGGGTAGAAGTGCAGCGGTTCACCATCCATCCATCACAAGGGGCTGGAGCCTATCCGGACATTTCAAACATTGTTGAAGGAGCAGTCATCGCACACATCGTAAACCACCCAAATGTTTCCTCAGGCCCCTTGACCTTCGCCTTGCCAGGGCTGTTGTACCACAAGACGGATCACTTTCTGCGTCCCTACCCATGGTTCCACGGGCACATTCCGCGGGTCAAAGCCGCCCACCTGGTGCAGAACTCGGGCCTAGAGGGCCACGGAGTGTTCCTGGTCCGACAGAGCGAGACCCGCAAGGGGGAGTACGTGCTCACGTTTAACTACCGGGGCAAAGCAAAGGTACCCTCGTCTGCTCTCTCTCACCCTCTTTCTGTCCAACTAACTCTCTCTGTCTCTGTCTCTGTCTCTGTCTCTGACTCTGACTCTGACTCTGACACTCACTCACTCACTCACTGACTCACTGAAGTAATATTAGTGCAAAAGTCTAAAGTATGTTCAGTGTGCACACAACAGACACAGTTGTGCACACACATTTTTCTGGGACCCTTCTCATCTGTATGGTTTACAATATTTACATTTAGATTCATAGTCGGTTGAAGTGAATTTCCCAAACAAATCTTTTCAGTTGAAACCCCTCTAAATTTGAGAAGAACTCCTTTCATTTGTAACTCATGTATTTTATTTAAAAATGACAACAAGCTGCTGACTTTGTTTTGGAAGAACAGTTTTACCATTACAGGAGCCAGATAGATAGCAGTTGTGAACCAGAGAGCAAGTCTGCAGTCTGGGTTGGGTTGTGCCACCAACACGCCCACCATATCCCTGCGTTTACCAGGAGGGATATGAAAGGCATATTGCTGGGGAAAATCCCCTTGAACTGGCCAAATTCAAATACTCCCGATTGAGAAGGTCTTGCCTGGCGTGAGAAGCAGCAATCCCCCCCCCCCCCCCCCCCCCCCCCCCCCCCCCCCCCCCAAGCGTCCCCTGCTCACCTCCCCCTTCCTGGTCCCGGCAGCACCTGCGTCTGTCCCTCACCGAGCTGGGCCAGTGCCGGGTGCAGCACCTGCACTTCCACTCCGTCATGGATATGCTCAGCCACTTCCGCGTCTGGCCCATCCCGCTGGAGTGCGGCGCCGCCTGTGACGTCCGTCTGTCCAGCTTCGTGGTGGCCGGGTGCAGACCCGCGCAGCAAGGTACGACCCCCCTCGCACTGCAGCACGCCTCACATCAGGAGGGGATTCAAGAGTCCAGGTCTTTATTCGACACACGCATAGTACAGTGAAACGGTCCTCTGACATTTAGGAACTAAATCACTTTTGAAATACAAAACTGTGTTATGAGTGTCGATTATCGCGCTCGCAACTCAAAGTATGATCGGGTTTATGCTTTGGCTATGAAGCCTGTAATTCATAGTATATCAATAATATCAGCCTTCAGTCCGCATGTAAAACTTAAGGCATGTCGATTCAAAAGAGGACACAAGCTGTCCCTAGAGGTGCAATATTGATAAGATATCAGTTAAGATCCTACTGATATTTTCACTATGCAGACACTATGGAGGGAATTTTGACTAATAGGTCGCAATGAACGAGCTGAATTATAATGCAAACGACCTTAAGTCACTGGAGGCCAAGTTCCACAGTGATCCTGGTTGATCATTTAAATGTTGCAGCAGAAGGGTTATGAAAGGTGATTGTGGTTATCTGTATCGTGTTAATACGATGACGATGTCCCGTGTTGACATGGAGATGGTTCCGCTGAAGCATCCTAGAATTATGCAAATAAAAACATGTCAGCCCACTTACCTGTTTTGCATAGCTTTATCCTCTGGCCACCCTGTGCACCCTGCAGCAGCTCCCATCTGCATCTCACTACCAGCCAGAGAAATAACTGTCACTGCTAGTCACAGGAACGCAGAGAAAGAACCGTTGGCATCCGTTGGTCCCGGTGCCGTGGTTTAGGCTTTCCTTTTGTTTGCCTTTGACACCCGACACACAACGTCCTTTGAAGAGGACAAATATTGACACATTTGCATGGTGGACTAACTTTGTTTTAATGACACACATGATATCATTATATTGTTAAATGTGTACATATTCTTTTTTGTTGTGAAGAATTATAGATATCTTCTTTAAAAGATCATGATAATATTTTAAACATCTTTTTTGTGGAAATGAAGAAAACAAATGAATATTACAAATAAGTATTCTTTTCATTTGTTTCCTTCTTTTCCAGGCCAGGTCTCTGGTGTGGTCCTGGTCCCCTTCTCCCTGCATCGCTGGAGCTCCGAGCCCAGCTTGGCTCACTGCAGCCTGGCTAGGAGCCCCAGCCTGCCCCCTCCACTGTCCTCCAACGCAACTACAACGGCCGCCCCCGCCGCTCCTAATAATAATAATACCCCGGGGGGCGGGTCCCAGGCCAGCCAGCCCCCGGGGCCGCCACGCCCGGCCCACCTGGGAGCGGCCCCCACGCTGCCGGCCCCCGGGCCCCTGAGGAGGAGCGGATCCATGGGACGAAGGCCCCTCCTGCGTCACCCGCACCCCCCCCTCTTCCCCCAGCGGGACTCAGACTATGAACTGGAGCCTGAGAGAGGACGCAAGCGTGCCATAGACAACCAGTACATGTTCGTCTGACCTAATGACCCCCCGCGCTGCGCCGGGCTTCACCCACACCCGACAGAGCATCACACACGACACCTCACAACCACCAACACCACACTTCTTCCTGCCAGCCTTCTGGGTGCATGCCTGTATGTACGCTGTGTTTGAATGCATTTTTATTTTTTTTTTCTTTTTGTGTATGTGTGTGTGTGCGTGTCTGTGTTTGTGCGTGTGTGTCTGTCTGTTTGTGTGTGTGAGAGAGCGAGAGAGAAAGAGAGATATTAGTTCATATGAAATTATCGTTGTTCACAGCAACACCCGTGAACTAGAGCTTAAATCAAAACAAAAAAAACCTAATCAATAAGCAGCTTTGTGTCCAACATGACCAGTGTTGCCACAGTTACCTTGAAAAAGTAATCCGATTACTGATTACTAGTTACTCCTTAAAATAGTAACTTAGTTACTTAACTGATCACTTTACCCCCCCTGTCAACAATTGCTTCCCCCCCGTCAACAGCTGGTCTTCCAACCCGGTCAGCAACTGGTCTTCCACCCCCCACCCCCCCGTCAACAATTTTGCGCAGGGGGCTGGTAGGGGGGCATCAGTACGTCTTGTATACAGGGCCCAGAATTTGGTGCTACGCCCCTGGGTGCACACCCTGCTTTTCAACCTTTAATGCGTAGACAAAATATCACTGCGCTTTACGAGGCGATCACCGGAAGCAGCTCCACACACACACACGCACACACGCAGCACCGCGCGACTAATTCCGCCGCTAATAACAACTGGTGGCGCGTGCTCTGGAGAATCAAGGTCGACACACGCCTCTGATAGATTGAAGTCTTTGGAGACTTACGCTTCCCACGCACATGCACTCTCACACAAACAGACGGACAGGCAGACAGACAGACAGACAAACACACACCACTCCATCGCCCTCAACGCCAATCGGTGATCTGGTAAAAAAATAGTAACGCACAGTGACTTTAATCTGATTACTGGTTTGGAAATAGTAACGCGTTAGATTACTCGTACTGATAAAAGTGGTCCGAGGCCAGTAACGCGTTACTGGCATCACTGAACATGACACACACACAAATACACTTGGTGCTGGGTGTTAGTGTGTTTCGGCAGAGAGTTGGGTACCAACAAGCTCTATCAGATGGGTCCACAATGAATGTACCTTTTTTTAAATTGTATTATAGCAGGGAATATATTCCTGTTTTTCAAGGATACTGAGGTAATCCAAATCTTATGTTGAGAAGTTGATCAAACACTGGCTCAGCCAATCATCCTCTGATGTCCCTCTCTTCTGTCTTAAGTCCTCTACATAGTGGATAGTATTGTACGTCCCCTTCAGGTGTGTGTGTGTGTGTGTGGGTGTGTGTGCATGTGTGTGTGGGTGACTTTAGCCTTGCCAAACACCATGCCTGCAAGCCAGTCACCAATGTCTGGAGGTAGTTCCCCTAGCTCTACGTAAGCGATACAAATTGAAAATCTCTTGAGGTAATCGTGATGGTCACATCACACTGCCAATTCTCACACCCACATCACCCACGTGTTTGTTTGTGTTTAGCTCAGACAGCATATGAAACACTCCCCTTCATTAAACAAATACGCAATTACGCTATGAACTATGGTGGAGGCGGCCGGGGAGATAAAGCCAAGGAAGTCTCACATTGCCTTTTTTCAAAACGATCAAATATATCAGGGATAATCCTCCACGCCAACAAGACGGAGTGGCACTTAAGGTGCTCGACGCAACTCTCTGGGCTTTGTACAGCGCCGCTGTGTGCTGCCATTTTTGTATGACCAGGCAATCAGTCACAGTATTGATCAGTCACAACTTGGGTCAAGGGTGTGAAACAAACACACAGCGCCCTCATCTGTACCGTCTCTCCTGTTGTATTGTTTTCTCAGTTAGCATAATTTTTGTCATTGAATGAATGCACATGATTCCTTAACAGTGGGTGTATAGAGGGTTCCTATAAACAACATGGACCCTCACTCCACTCCAGGGACTGTTGGGAGTGTTTGACCTGTGTTTGACCTCTTCACACCTCTAAAATGTTTCTGAAAAGCATCTACAATGTTTGATTCCAAATTCCAATGAGGTGTGTTTTATTTTCCCTTTGGCTTCCAACGGCTCCTATTCCACCTTCACCTTAGTTTTTATTGTCTATTTATTGTAGGGAGCAATGGGTCACACATTATGCACCTACCAGTTTTGTTATAAAACTGAAGTAAGTAAACAGCATTTAAGGGGGTACTGTCTGTAAATGTGACTCACAGACTAGATATATGCCTTATATAAATGTGCCACATAGAACAATAATAAATAAAATGAATGCAGGTCCATTTGGGCGAAAACTCTGGACATAAAAAAGTGAACAGGAAGTTTTTTGCAAAACCATAACAAGCGCTTTTCCTTCCCATGTCTCTTAGTATCCATCACCCTCACCCCCCTCGATCCACAACGCTTAACACTAACCTAGCTCGATTAGTAGTATATGCTTGATTCATGATGAAGCCTGCTCACTCACTGTCTCTCTTCCCCGCCGTGCAGTTCTTAGGTCAGGTAACTCAAGGTCCGTGTTCTCCGACTGGCTGCCCGTTCTTTCTATCACACATCGATGTTTACTTAATGAATCGTACAATGGTTGTATTGTCTTAAGTGTTTTTGCTCGTCATCACAATTGTGAGTGAAATCGTTCAGGTGTTTGTAACATTGGGAGGGGTCGGAATCAGAACAAAGATGAGTTTGGACAAAGTACGGTTGTCTTCCCTTTTGCTGCGCTTCATTCTGAACGCCCGATGGATCCTCGTTTGTCTATTGGGTATTTTCTCTGCATAAATGTTCAAAAGGAAAGCAACGGTAGTGACACCAACAGCCTTGTGTATTCCAATGCCTTTTTTTTTCTTTTCTTTTTTAACAAGTACATTTTCCTAAACCATGACAGACTTCCAATCAAGCTATATAGAGAGCTGATCATTTGTAGCATTATTGTATATATTGGAGGACATGACCTAACCATGTGAGTGTGGTTAGTTTTAAACTTGAGAACATTCCCACATACTAGGGTGTTGACGTTCAGGCTTTCAGACATTTTGCCCTCTCCAAGCTCCTAACGGCAACCTTTGGTCTGGTGTGCGACCGTGTGCGTTTGAAATGGTCCAGTTGATGAATGTGTGTTCTCAATACTGTTCATTCTGTGTTTGTTATTCAGCACTGTAAACATTCCACGTCATTCTTCCCTCCTAAACAATGACATGTCAAAGCTTTGTAGTGGTTTCAATAGCTTGTGTTCACGTCCCCTTTGACTTCTAAATTATATAAATATATATATATTATATATACATAAACTGTATATTTGACGTTTTGTAAAATAAAGCTAACCAAAAATCATTGATTGTGGTTGATTTTACCGTATCATTTTTAATTGTCCTTTTTAAAGATTTTGTAGATAATAGATTTAAACCGATTAAAATGCATTATTGGCTAAAGTAATACAAGTTACTTGTATAAGAATACAGGCACATGTGGTTTAAAAATGATCAGTGTTGCCAGTTACCTTGAAAATGTAATCCGATTACAGAGGTTGCAGAAAAAATATTTTATTTAAACGGCCACAACCTAAGGTCAACGACGTTGCGAAAAATAAGTCATCGTAATAATTGTTCCTTATTAAATAATGTAAGCATTAAAACAAGGATCACACCGACACAATAATTCAGTTTTTAAAACTTTTTTATTGTTTTTTTATTTTTTTTACTGATTTTTTAAATTATTTATATTATCTACAAAGTAAAAGTTTCTTTTTTTAACTTAAAAGTTACATAATGGTCGGGTGAGAAGTGGGATCCAATCACCTCGGCCATCATCGTTTCATAAATAACTGTTCTCCTCGTCTTCGGGCGCCAAAAAACGACTTTAATAGTTGTGATTTGGTTAGAAACTTGTCATGTAACTGGAAACAAATGCAGCACATAGCAGCAGCAGCAATAGTTAAACAGTAGGATTAATACTGTCTAGAAGTTGGAAGATTTTTTTTTTCCATAACAAGGTGCAGACAAATACGTTAAGTTCCAGTTCTGTTATTTACTCTCCGTTAATTGCTTACTCTCTCTTGCTCCTCGCTCGGCAAGCTGACTCGAGTTTAAACTCCGTTAGGGACCCTCTCAAAAATGTGTGTCGACGCTGTTTTTCTTTTTTAACGGTTAAGTCTGTATGTACTGCATATCTGTGTCTGTATGCCCATATCTTGAACAGCTAACAGGGCCATAAAACAGTCGGTTCTTCCCGTTAAATATTAATCTTGTTAAAAGGTTTCGTCACTGCATCAATCTGTTAACATTCTCTTATTGCCTAGACTTGGAGGGGAGGGTTAGGAAGAGGGGAGAAGAAAAGCTGATGAGTATTATGTCATGTGTGGATGAAGAAAGGGGAGGAGGAGGAAGGGGTGGGGGGGGGGGGGGTCGTTTTCTTCAGCTTCTTCTGGGTAACAAGTGCGAGGCCGAGGGTCCTTCAGCTCACCAGCGCCCCCTGTCTACAACTGCTGCTGGTGATGAGCCTGCACTGCAGGGAGCACACAGGGAAACCAAACGCATTAGGGTTCAGCTTTAGTGACGCCACATGTAGAACGTACACAAAGACCTGCAACTTCTAGGTGCATTGATGAGCACCGAAAATAAAAAACCTAGTCATGATATCGCACAGTCAATAGATGTATTTATCTAAACCAACACATTCCTCTCTCCCCCAGGGGAGTGGACCCAGGAGCCAACCTTGTGGGTGTGCCAGGTAGGAGAAGTGCGTGGTGGAGGAGACGGGGATGGGGTTCAGGGCGTTCTGGGGCATCTGGGGCTGGGGCCCCCCTGGGCCCTGCGTGGCCATCAGCATCATGGGGGGGTGGCCGGGCGCGCCGTGGTGGGACTGCACCATGCCCGACTGCATATGAGCCTGGGGGACAAAGAGCAGGCTGTCTGTTAGACGGGGTGGCTGAGAGGGGCAGCGTTTGTTTGCAAGTGAGGGAGAAAGAGAGGGAGGCAGAGAGGAAGCAGAGAGGGAGACAGAGAGGGAGACAGAGAGGAAGCAGAGAGAGAGAGAGACAGAGAGACAGACAGAGAGAGAGGAAGCAGAGAGGGAGACAGAGGAAGCAGAGAGAGACAGAGAGAGAGACAGACAGAGAGAGAGAGAGAGAGAAAGAGAGAGACAGAGAGGAAGCAGAGACAGAGAGAGAGACAGAGAGAGAGACGGGGGGAGAGAGAGACAGAGAGACACAGAAAGAGAGAGAGAGAGAGAGAGAGAGAGAGAGGAAGCAGAGTCAGACCGAGAGAGAGACAGAGAGAGAGACAGAGAGGAAGCAGAGACGGAGAGAGAGACGGGGGGGAGAGGGAGCAGAGGGTGAGACAGAGGGGGGAGAGAGAGACATTTATTTTCTTTGCTTTAGCGTATGGCGAGACGAGGAGCTGATGTTTATGCATGTAGCAGACTTGTCAGAGCAGCGGCACCAGAGTAGCTTAGCTTGGGGCACTGTGGATGTAGAGCAGCCATAAGAGCAGCACTCGCAACCAGACAAAATGGCGCCCTCTGGCAATCCATGTATTAATACAGCTCCATTTCTGAAAGCCATGAAAAACAATTACAAAATAAAATAGTGCAGAGGATATGTACAGAGAAAGACAGAGGGGGGTAATAATACCCGATAATAAATAATGGTACCCAAGGACACTACGTGTGCGCAGGAAGGAGAACTGAAGGAACTCCAATCAACGGGACATGGCTAGAGGCACTTTATTGGCTGGGAGCTGACTGGTGGTGTGTGCGTGTGTTTGCGTATTATTATTATTTTTTTAATAAATAAGTAAAGGTTTCTTATTTTTTTCTTTTAAGTTACATAATGGTCGGTTGAGATGTGGGATCCAATCCCCATGGCCATCATTGTTTCATCAATAACTGTTGCGGGCGCCTAAAATGCAGGGCTCCAGAGTGCAACCAAAATATTTAAGGGTGAGACTAATATTTTTTATAGGTTGCACTGTTGCACCTATCGCTGCCCGGGTGAAAAAATACATTTCCTTCGCAATCGCATCATCTCTCTGTGTTCTCCTGTAATCAAACTCACACTCATGGTTAGGGATGGGGATCGAAACCCGGTTCTATCAAGGCCCCGGTTCCACTTTTTTCAAAACTCGAAAATCATTAACGCTTGGGCTTTTTTTGTCCCGTAGGTTCTGTAACGTAATGTTGTGTCTCTTAAGTCGCGTCACAGCATTTAAATCAAATCCATCCAATCACTACAGCGCGTCCACCAATGTTTTGAATGGAATTGTAAGCAAACAGGTATTACAGGTAAAACTAGTGAGGTCTGGCAGTTAACTTTGCTCGCGGGGATAGCTGAATGGGCGAAAAGGGGCGAAAATCATTTTCTGTAAAGGGGGGAACACAACCTCAATGGCCAAGCACATTAGCATTGTGCATCAAATACAGGCCAAATGCAGTACCTTCGACTGTCTCCGAGTTGAGAACACTCTGTCTCCTCCTTCTCCTGTCGCACCACAGACGGGCACGTCTTAATCATCCACTCAAACTACGAGCGGTAATCGCACACACAGAAATTTTACACAATTATTATTATTATTTTATTTTTTTAGGCTCAAAACAAAGAAGCAGTAGCCTGACTGCTATGTTCAAGGCAGTATGTTTGTATGTTCATCGTTTAATTGCACTATAGGCATTTTTTTTGTATCGTCCTGTTTCGATCAGTATATGCCAATGTTGTTATCAATAACAAAACCATTTGCACAAGGCAAGCCGATGCACTTCTCCATGTTGATAAGAGCATTAAAATGAGAAAAATTAACGGGACAAAGAAATCAAGGGATATTTAGCATAGAAAGAACATTTGCAGTTAATCGCGATTGCTCGCGTTTAACTGAGTTAACTATGACATTAATGCGATTAAATATTTTAATCGCATGACAGCACTACTAAAAAAACGCTTTGTATTTCCACCAATTAATAGAAAAGTATCAATAGTGGTATCGATAAAGACTTGGAGCGTTAAGGAGTACCGAAAATGGTATCGACATCAATAAATATTAATGATCCCCATCCCTACTCATGGTAGGATCATATCGTGGTCTAAACCAATAACAGAAGAGTTCTTTGCCTCTGATTGGCTCTGGTCCTGTTCACTGCTTGTGTTTTTGTTTTTTTCTTGTTTTTTTTTTATAAATTGCAAATGACCTGAGTAACTGAAATAGATAAACGAAACAAAAGAGGGGGAAAATTAAGCGAGGTAAAAACATAGAATGTTTTTACATTCAAAAGAACTAGGCCTACTGTTCCAACCTGCCCTACTAATGAGAGTAGTTATTCAGAGAGTTTGAATTACCCGTACAAGCACTTTTATTTGGAAATGTTTTATTTTGCTTAATTTTTTAGTTTGAAATGTTCCATTTCAGCTCAATGAAAAACATTTATCTACACCTCATGCTGCGTTCCAGGGACTTTTTAGTCCGTGAGTTACAAGCTGGAACAGGGAGTGAATTTTGTCTGCCGTTCCAGGGCCTTTTCACAGGTAGAAGGTTGTGAAAAACACGGGTTACGGGTTGCCTGGAACGCACCACTATTCTTGTTCAAAAATCATTCACATTATATGAAAGTTATGGAGAGCGTGAAAAGGTGACCTTATGGCGTTAAAGGCGACGCAATGAAAAATTTGGTGCACCTACATTTTGTGCTGGTGCACCTAAAAAAATAAGTTAGGAGCACCAGTGCAACCAACTCATAAAATTAGTCTGGAGCACTGAAATGACAAACAGTTGTGATTTGGTTAGAACTGGTAAGCCAGGGTGATGGAGGCTGAGACTCACCTGTTGGACGTGCGCCATGTGGTTGGGGTTGTAGCCGTGCGGCACCTGCTGAGGGTGGAGGTACAACGTCTGCTGGCCGGTGGGGAAGGTGGCCTGGGGCGACTGGGGGTTAGGGCCCTGGTTCATCGCCGGGTTGCTGGGGGCCAGCGGCGAGTACATCTGCTGCTGGGGGGCCTGGTTGGCCATGTGGAGAGCCTGGGCCGCCGCCGCCGCTGGGAAACACACGCGCACACGAGAACACGCACACACACGGAAAGAAAGCATGCATAAGAACAACTGCTCGGCAAGCCTCTTCGTACGGAGATTCAAAACAACGCACAACGAAGAGCCTCCATTCTGCCGGACTCCCAGAAGGCCGAGAGCCACGGGAGACAGTCGATAGGCGTGACTCGTGTTTAGAAATGTAAAGCGGTCCGTCTGTAGGTCCCAGTAAAGGCCTCAGCACACCAAAGCTCAGAGCAGAGCGCAAATGGAAGCCGAACTTCCTCGTGTCCTCGTCTTCCCACGGAAGGCGTGTGAAATCCCGCACGCTTTCGCTCATCTAGGCCAGTTAAATGGATCCGCTCAACAAGAAGGTCGTAACAGGCTAGAGGAGCCTGCGGCAGCTCGGCCTGCGGCGGGGAAGTGTTGATTGATTAGCGCGGGGGTGGGCCGAGAGCGGGCTTGGTTGACGACTGCGCTCTGGGCGTGAGCTTTGGTGCGTTGGGGGCGGTGCGAGGAGCTACGTGAGGCGCCCGGGGCTCGGGGCGGAGCTCGGAGTCACCTGCTGCCGCCTGCTGGTGCTGCGAGTGCTGGACGGGGCTGGCGGCCTGGTGGCTGGGGGGCCCTCCGTGTTGCCCGCCCTGCGGGCCCTGGCCCGTGGGCGTGGCCGAGGGCTGAGGGTGCTGAGGGTGGGGGTGGAGGGTGGCATTGGGGTGGGGGTACTGCTGGGGCATGGGCCCTGGCGACACTGGAACACAGGCACGTGCACGCACGCACACACACACACACAAACCACAGAGCGGAGAACGTCAGCGCCGGAACCCCAGGCACCTGAGGCCCGCGAGCGGCTCTAGGCGGCGCGCGGCTAGCCTGGTGACCGCGGCGACCGGAGCCACACAGGAACGGGTGAAACCCCATCAGCTACCCACCCCTCACTGCCGCTTCGTGCAGCGCCCGACACACACACACACACACACACACACACACACACACACACACACACACACACACACACACACACACACACACACACACACACACACACACACACACACACACACACACACACACACACACACACACACACACACAAGGTGGGGACCGGATGGCTCGACTCGCCCAGCACAGGGAGTTATCATTGGGGGGGGGGGGGTAGACCTACCATACATGGTGTGTGTCTGCTCAGCGTACTGCGTGGTGGAGGACGACACCATGCCGGGCTGGCCGTGGGTGGGCGGAGCCATCATCCTGGCGCTGCCCTGCATCACCGGGTTGAACACATGCTGAGCCTAGCGGGGGGGGGGGGGGGGGGCAAAGGACGGACGGACGGTTACAGGGACCCCTGACTCAGCCTTCAATTGCAATCAGGCTCGGTCATGGTGGAGGGGGGGGGGGGGGGGGGGGGCGCTGCCTGTTCGCATGGAAACGCCCCCTTCAACTCAGTTTAAATAAACCGAGGGCAAGTCTATCGTATCGACGCCAAGTCAGCAGGGGACAGGGTAAATCAGCCAATCAGAGATGAGGCGTGCAATAGCATGGGTTTAACCTATAGAGGGAGTCTACAGCTTCAGTCCGACAGCTGGGCAGCCCTCAGGCTGTGATGTCTTATATTGACATGTCACATAAACATTGTCTTAACCTTAATCCTTTAATACATATTCTTCTTCATAATTGAGTATAACTTTTACTTTTGCAGATAATTGGATTGGATGTGTATATGATTGGATACGTTTATTTGTCAGTAATACTATAACCCTGTGATACACTTATTGCTTTCTACTATGATCCTTTGTAAACCCTCCTACAGCACTACGCCCACAGACGGTGGTCGGCGATGCCTCGTCCTGGGGATCCAGGGAGCCCTGAGCCCTGAGCCACGGCGGCGGCTCACCTGGGCCTGGTAGTGGGGCATCTGCTGCACCAGGGGCTGGCTGGCAAACTGCTGCGGGCTGCAGGTGAAGTACTGCGCAGAGTAGGCGGGGTTCTGCGCTACGAGGGGCGGTGCCGCCGCCGTGACCGGGTGCATCATGTTGGGCGTGCCGGGAGGGTGGTGCTGGTCTGACCTCTGCTGGGGCATGTTGGGTACTGGAGACAACGGTGGGACGTGGGGCAGGGAGGGAAAGCATTTAGTGGTAGCGGTGGTTTCATCTCACCTCCACATGAACGCAACGGAAAGTGAAGAAGCGTTTTCGGCAGCGTCTCAGCTCTTTAGGCGTATACGTCCCGAGTGTGGAGATGAAACGTTGACCTGAATGATGGGGCTGTGCTCACCTTTACCTGGTCTGTAAGGTTTGGACTGGCTGACCGCCATGTGGGGCATCTGGATGTGGTACATGGCCGGAGACTGGAGTGGTGGAGAAGGAGAGAGGGACAGGAGGGGTGAGACACAGGACACCCGTGGACAGAGTCCTCCCCACTCATTCCCACTGTCACTCAGCTCATTCTGCCCTCCTGATTCAAACACAAACAGGAGGGAGTGTGCCCGGGCCATTCACAGGGAGATGGCCGGGTTTGTTTTGAATCGAGGACTGCGGGGGAGGATATGGCGCTCACACTCGGCTCGCCGTGCGGTCCCTGACACCCAACATACACACAGAACTACAACACCGGGGGGGGGTTGTGCGTGTGCGAGTGCCGACACATACCCACACATCCCAGCATGCCTTTTTGGGGCCACGGTTTGAGAGTAGAAGTCTAATCCCTTACCTTGGGTTTCATGCAATTTCACTCCTCCTCCTGCTGAGTCTATCTCGGGAAAGCTACACCGCTGTTTGAGATGCACTCTGTCTTTTGACACTATCACCCGAATACAACGCGTGTCAACTCCCTGTCTCAAGTGTGCCATGCATCGGTGGTAAGCCATCCCACTTCGCTGCTCATCAGCGACTGCATCCGTTACGATGACAGGGTGACAGCGGAACACTACGGTAATGGTGCCCCCGGTAGCTAGGATGCAGATGAAAAGGACCCCCCCGTGAAAAAAAAAAGAAAAAAAAAAAAGATTGTTTGAAGGAACTGCAGAAGGAAGTTGGCAAGCCAACCTCCGACGGGCATTACTTCGCAGGGCAAGCAAAAAAAATGTCAATGTGGATTTGTGTGGAGGAAGAAAAAAAAGAAAAAGATATAATAGAAATCTTAGAAAATGTCACAAACCTTCCAGATTATGCTTTTCTAATGGAGAGAGACAGAGAGAAGATTGAGAGGAGAGAGGGAGTGAGGAAGAGAGGGAGAAGGGGGGGAAAAAAGAACCAGTCTTTAGTTTGACACCCATGTTGCTCATTTGGTCTTGACTGATGTTGGATCATCAAGTGTTCCTTAAAGCCACTGGCAGCACAACCAGATATTGACGCTCACAAGCTGTGGGTTATCTGCATCGGTGGAGCCGTAGGCTGAGGCTTCAGCCGGCTGTTGGCTCGAAAGACGAATCTGCTTAATGGGCAGTTTTTTTTTAAAATGGACGGATTATCAACTGTTAAAACGAACACGCCTACAGCAGCCTTCTAAAGAAAGTCGACCGTTTTTAATTTTTCCATTGATCGATTAACTCGCAGCGCTTTTCTTTGACGGCTCGCGGGGTCGGGGTGAGGACGTAGGGAGGTTGGTCAGAGGCCCGTGACCACCAGTGAAACACCAGGATGTGTTCCTCGCGTTTGGCCACTCCATGACCGCAGCCCTGGTTCAGTTGTATTTCATCTCAATCCTTTATTATTAAATGATGATTACCTTTTTGATCTGATTATTGTCATGCTTTTTCCAAACGGTGAATTGTGACGAAATGTTTTTCTCACTACGAGTTAGGGTAAACAGAACACTATAAAAATATCATCCTGCCATGGCTTACTCAGGGAGTGTTCCCTTTTTGCTGGGGACGTATATTCACGGCGGTGCTGTGGAGTTAAGGGGAAAAGGACAATATGTATATTGTGTGCATGTGTGCGCGTGTCAGATGAAAGAACAGCATGAAAAGAAGCAGCATCTCCTGTGCATTAAAAAAATGATGGAAGGAAAACAGCTAAAAACAAAACAACGCATGCAGGTGTGTTGGGGACATCGAGTAAACAAAGTAATGATCAAACCAAGGGAAGCGCCATTCTCCTGGGTGGAAACAAACAAGGACAGAAGATGGACGCACAGAGAGGAAAACGATGGGTGAGGTTTCAAACGTGTGGAGTATGGGAGACAGAGGGATTAGGGGAAAGAGACTATTGTGGAAGCATGCTGAAAGACGTGGCGTTGATAGAGTGGGAGTATGGTCTTGGTTATAATTGCATTCATATCAATATATTGCGTGTAGAGAGTTTTAAACACTGATTCGAAGGATCCAACGGGCGTTAAGTTTAAGTTAAAAGATAAACCTGAGCTTTCTTCCAGCGTACTCCATATTTGGGGACTTTGGTTCTTTATACACTTTATTCCTTTTTAGTTGTTAATGTTTGACTTGCAGGCATCAGTGCTAGTGTTTTTTACTCAACTACGCAAGCGATACAAACAGTTTGATTAGGACTTTGGGCGGGAGCCATGGTTCCGACCGCATACTTAATCGTTTTTTCCCGTAGAGTTTCTCGTTCTCGGTGCTTTACGCCACGGCGACAAATCCCTGATCCGCGGGCGAGGGCCGTGATTATCCCTCATCTGAGGATCTGTCGTCGCACGACTACAAACGAGGCTTGGATCTGCCCACGGGGGTCTCTTTGTCCCAGGCGTCTGCTGCCTCTCACCTGCACTCCAGGGCTGACGGGCGTGAGCGGGTACATCTGGGGGAAGCAGACCTGGCTGTACACCGCAGGGGGCTGCTGCACCACGATGGAGGGGCTGGGCTGGCCCTGCGGCCGTGGGGGCGTGGGGGTGTTGGCGGGCTTGGGCTGGAAGGGAAGCGAGACACGTGCTGAGTACGCTTCACATGTGTGGGGACGGTTAATGCCATTGATTCCCCTCAAACGCCCGTGCCCCCCTTTGACTGACCTGGGCGTTGAACCGAGGCTTGAACTCGTGGGCGTTGGGGTTCAAAGTGGACTTCTTCACCTGCCTGCATTGGGGAAGAAAAAAAAAAATGTAGACAACTCTAGCAGCGCTCCCTCCGCTTCCACTCAGGGCTCGCCCCTCCTCTCCTTCCCACTCACTCGTGCACCGCCTCCTTCTTCTCCTCCCGGCCCTCGGCCTTGGTGAAGGTGGAGGGGGAGGTGGTCTGGACCCCCTGCGAGGTCACGTCCGGCCCTGGCCTCTTCTGGTCGGCCCCGGCGGGGGAGGAGGAGGCGGCGGCGGCGGCGGCAGACACGGCGGGGCTGCCCGGCTTACCGGCTGAGGCGGGAGGGCCCTGGGCAGAGCCGGGGCCCGCGGCCGCCCCCTCGTCACCGCCGCCCTCCTGGCCCAGAGCGGAGGCCTTGTCTAGGGGGGGGTCCTTGGGCTTGTCCCCGGGTTTCATCTGGTCGAACGCAGGTTCGGCGTTAGAGCTGGACTGCAACTGGACATGGCAGAGAGAGAGAGAGAGAGAGAGAGAGAGAGAGAGAGAGAGAGAGAGAGAGAGAGAGAGAGAGAGAGAGAGAGAGAGAGAGAGAGAGAGGAGAGAGAGAGAGAGAGAGAGAGAGAGAGAGAGAGAGAGAGAGAGAGAGAGAGAGAGGAGAGAGAGGAGAGAGAGGAGAGAGAGAGAGAGAGAGAGAGAGAGAGAGAGAGAGAGAATCAGCATTTGGGGGAGGCTACATCAGATTGCTGATGAAAACGGGAGACTGTGTACAAGTTGTGTTGTAGTAGCTGGAACCGGCCTGCTTTCATGTCCCACTCAGCATGGGATCGGTACATGGGAGTGTCACAGCACTATTGGTATCTCAACATGGCTGGCCATTTTACTTTAGAAGAAGAAAGAAAACTCTGTTCAACTTACCCTAAAGTCTACGCTAAATTTCTTTAAATTGTCTATTTGTTTTCTGTGGTCTTGAGCCATGGAAGGTGGTCCTGCAGGAGAATAAGAGAGGAGACAAGGATTGTGGTTCAGCGTGATTCAACTCGTCAACAAGTCCAATGTCACCGAATCAGATGAAATGCATACAGCGACTGCACGGTTGAGTTCACCTTTACACACAGCTCTAGTTATACTAGGGGTGCTGTCAAGGGGCTTGATGTTCTCCTTATTCGCCGTGGGCGACGTCTGTCTCGTCTCCTGGACCCGGCTCTCTTTCCCTTGAAGAATGCAGAGCGCAGCGCGAGTGAGTGAGTGAGTGAGTGAGTGACGAGTCCTGCCTCTAAAAGCAGTGAACAAACTACCTCACACAAGTAGTGAGGGGGAGAAAGGCAACAGGGGAGGTAGAGCGAGGGTCTCACCTTCTGCAGCGGGACCGGCCCCCGTGCCAGGGGTGGGGGTGGCAGCGGCAGGAGAGGACGCCACCGGTGGGGGGGCGGACGCCTCCATTGGAGCTGCACCTGCCTGGGCTGCGGCCACGGAGGCGGGGCCTGGGGAGGCTCCGCCCATGTTGTTCTGACGGGGGGAGCGAGGTCTGTGGACTGCGGGGAGCACGGGGGTAGAAGGATGGGGTTGAACAGAAGCTACCAATTCGTAAAAAAAAGCTAAGTACTTCCTTTAAAGTACTTGGCAAGTAAAAGCATTTATGGTTTGGATCCAAATACTTTTGAGACTGCAAGCTTTCTTTATTTATCGAACAGATTTATAAAATATTAGCAAACAGCAGTTATTTCAGATGCGGCTCATTTATTTGTTCTGCTAATTAAAAAGTATAATATAATATAATGAAAGGGCTTTAAAACAAACGGAAAAGAAAATGGGTAAAACCCATAACCCATGTGCCTTACCTCCACTGACCACAGAGGACCACGTTCCGCCAGAGGAGCTACTCCTAGACTGCTGGGTGACGGGAACCTCTCCAGGGGCATTGTGGGACATGAAGTCCACTCCTGCACTGGTCCGGCAAGGGGGTACTCTGTGGGCGCGGGGAGTCCGCTGGGACTTTGGAGACATCCTTGGTGGACCTGAAGATGGAGAGGAAACCAAAAATACAAACGTTAAACAAAATAAGATTTTAAAAAGCGGACTAATTACCCCAACGGACTGATATCGCAAAGCTACAGTCTTCTCTGTCCCTGCGCCACCTTCTGGCAGATATCTAACAAATCCAGTCACAGCCTCTGGGATTTAGGGCTTTTATAACTGTAGGAGCCGGTGCTCTACCCGTCTGACGCGCACACACACACACACACACACACACACACACACACACACACACACACACACACACACACACACACACACACACACACACACACACACACACACACACACACACACACACACACACACACACACACACACAAGGAAGCAGTGGGTGACCCCGTGTGATGCCACAGCACACTGCACACACAGCAACCGAAGGTGAATGAAGCAAACAAGCAAAACGGGAAACGAAAAAGATGCGGAAGTGGTTGAAGAAGAACAAAATAAGCCATTGGACAATGGGTGGGAGCCAGGAGATAAAAGTGTGGCAGAAATACGGACCTCTTCACAGGTCACATGACAAAGCTAATGAGATTTAAAGACGACATGTTAACGGTCTATAAAACATCTGAACTAATCACCCCGGTTGTGCTTCAGCGGGTCGGGTGTGAATGGTTGAAACAAAGAGGTGCAGCTGCAGACCGATTCATTCTCCATCCATGCATAGCCTTGCATATTGTGCGAGGCGCTCAGTAGATTTGGGATAAACGTTTCGGCACCAATGTGTCGTAGAGCAAACGATCGCTTAACGTTGCGCCACAATACGTGATCGGGTGATAAAATGTCCAGCCACTGTGGACCTGTAGTAAGACTGTGGCATCACCTCCGCTAGACAGAAGGCTCTGCAAAAACTGGGTGACACTCTCATGCAAAGTGAAACAGCCTTATGCACCGACAAAAAGATCTGCTTCTCACTACCAATTGTCACGCGACAGGGAAGCGGCTAAACTGCTCTTAGGTCAGTTGTTTTGTTGCTCCACTGTTTTGTTGCTCCACAGTATATCTGGGCCAAAACATGTTTCAACAAGGTGTGTCACAACCCTGCGTTTAAGACACCGTCGCTTTCATTTTGCTCATTCTGCTCCAACATCAATGCATGTGCCTTGAGCTAGTGTTTTTGCCCGGGACTACTCCCCACTGCAGTGGGTACCTTCCGAAGACATGCGTTTGGGCAGAGTGGAGCCTGGCGGCGCCAGCCCATGATGGGCCGAGGAAGATGAGGAGGAAGGATAGGAGGGGTAAGAGGAATGGGAGGAAGGTCTGGAAGGTCGGGAGGGGGGTCTGGAAGGAGGCCTGGTGGGCGTGGCGGCCCGGGGAGGCAGGGAGGATGCACCAGACTGGTAACGAGAGGGGGGGCGGGAGGAAGGAGATGGACAGGGCGAGGGCCAATGGGATGGACCTAAAAAGAGGGATGGACAAATGATAAAGGATAATTGAAAGGAGAGAGGAACCAATTATTGACGACCATACATCTCACTAACACAATGGAAGAGGAGGATGGATAAATGGAGAGAAGCAAGGCAGCAACAAAATTGACAAAACAATTTATAAAAATAAAAGCTATTCTACGATTAGTGACAGCAGTGGTTGCTCAATGGTAAATGATTACAACAAGTGTGCAGATGTCTTTAAACCAATGACACTCTGTGTCAAAACCTAAACTAAATGCATTGCCTTATTTGGAAGGACGGTTGGGTTGCATTTTTTGTCAATACTGATCAACTCCACATCCATCCATACCTCCGTTGACCACACGCTGATCCGCCCCAGCGCTGGGGCTGTAGTCGTGGGCTCCCGGGCGAGGCGGCGGGGGTCCGGCGGAGCTCTGGACCAGGCGTGGGGAGTTCTGACGCCCCGCGCCCCAAGACAAAGCCTCTCTGTTCCTCTGGCCAGGGGGAATGTACTTGTTCTCTCTAAGCGAGCACACGGATGGCCACGGCCGTCACCAGGCAAAGGTGCAAGACACACGCGTTAACAGTTCTGTCAGTATAAATTCTCGTCAATATAGCGTTTGGCACACTGATGTTGAAAGTATGCGTTACGGAAATGTGCAAGTGAATTTGCACTTTTTCTAGTGCTGAAAGTGAAAAGAAGGGTATATTCTGTCCATAACAAAAGCACGCATGCCAAAAAATATAATAAGCTTTTTTTATTTACACATTTCCGCACCAAGTGCACATGTCTGTATATATAAGCTGTATATATTATATGTTGAGGCCGCGGTGCGTGCGTGTGCGGCGGTGCGGTGGGGGGGCGAGCGTGCGGGCCCTGCTTCACCTGCTGAGCGCGTGCGCCTCCCGCTCCCCGCGCATCACCGCCGTGTACTTGTCCTCCTCGGACCGCTCGTCGTTCTCCAGCGCCACGCGGGCCTTGTACGTGGAGCTGGCCTCGATCTCGTCCGCCAGCTGGGCCGCGCGCGCCTCCCGCTTCAGGAACTCCTCCGAGTTGTCCCGCTCCAGGGGAACCCTGGGGGTGGGGGGGGAGAGAGCAGCCGAGCCTCAATAGGGAGGCCAAGGTGCTGCTCCGATAAGGTGGGAGCTAAAGTAGTCCCTCCAGCTACCCGCTGCCGGCTTTAGCCTGGACTTAGGTTTTACTTTTCTTGATAAAAATAGGCAGTTTTTCGTGTTTTTTTTTTTTTAAATGAACATCAATGTCATCCCAGATTGATTAAAAACCTACAAAAATGAGCAATACACACAATACATGAACAATATACATAAACAGGGGTATATCGTCAGTGGTTTAATAGTCGATTTACCAAGCATTACATTTCCTTTCCAATACATTCATTTTATGACATTTGCTTCTATTTTAGGACACTGCAATTAATTAGCTCCGTTAGTACTGATGCAAAACAGAAGAGACGATTTTCTGTATCTGCTACTTGAGAAGTGTTCCCAAAAATGAACGTTCAACACAAAACACACAAACACACTCTTTTTTCAAGAGCATAGCAGCAGTCGCTCTCCACAAGCAGCTCTTCTCTGTCTGCCTCAACGTCGTTTTCAAGCCCAGCTGGTCCTACCAAAGCTGATAGTTCTCCACGCACACCCAGGAGCATGATTCAAAGCACATTACTGTTGTTTCCAGGTGGCAATACTTGGCATAACAAGTTAAGATAGATACCGTGATTTATTTAGAGAACCCAACTGTTTGGATACACACAAGCTCCAGTGTATCTAAGACTCAATTCACCGGAGTCAAATATGCTCCTGCCTCTACGATTCAGTGGTTAAATGAGGCAGGGTTTAGTTTAATGAGGCAGGGTTTAGTTTAATGAGCTGGTTCTCTCATATTGGGCTGCTATGAACTATTGAATGAGGTACTCTTTTTTGTTGCGTTAATATTGGTATTGAATAATTGTCAAATAGTTGGCAGGTAAAATCTGAATACTTATACAAGTTTGGTAAATATTTCAAATGAATGAAAAGATTCATAAGTGAAGCAAAATCCATGTTTCTCACCAAACTAAGTATGTGCACCACCAATTTAATGTTTACGTGAAATAACATGCAAACATACATCATTCATACATAATTTAACCGTTACAATCTTAAAAGGGGGTACTCTGTTAAAAAAAGTTTGAGAACCACTGAAGAGAACAAGCTGTCGCCACTCCTTAAAAAGCTGAATCGTGGCAAAAGACAAACAAAGCTTTCAAAACCCACGACATGCACGAAGTGAGAGGGACGGCTCACGTGTATGTGGAGAGGCTGCTGTCGTACGTGGACAGCACGCCATACTTCTCTTCGTTGTATTTGAACATGTCATTGGGATCCCAGCCGTTGGACTAAAGAAGGCGAAAAACAAAGAGGCATATCCCGTGAGCTCTCTTTCCTTAGCATGTAAAAGAAAATAAAACATGTAGAATGCTATAAAATGTTACATCGCTCCGAGTGCGTGCGTGTCTTACTACATCCGTGTCCAGTGACTCCAGACTGCCGGAGGTGTGTGTCTCCCCTCCGTCCCAAGGTTCCAGATCTTTCTCCTTGTGCTCCCCGTTCACACGACCGCTCACCGCGGCGTCTGTAAAGTTGTCTATGGTGCACACACATACAAAGTTATCCATACGCTCCTGTGGAAGCAGTATGTATGTTTGTGGGCACTATCACTACGTTTATAGCAAGGCTCAGTGAGTCAGTTCTGAAGTGCCTCAGCATTGGTCTTTTAGGAAGCCGAATGCCTATAAAAACACTGGATTAATTGCCTGAACCGGCCAAGGTATTACTGAAGGAAATTAGACATATTATGGCCTCGTAAATACAGCCCTACCCACTACTAGCCCTGATCACTGTTTTGATTGTTTTTTTGTTTTGTTTTGTCTTGTTTTTGTTTTATTTATTTCTTATTGCTTATGTTTATTTATTTATTTATTTATTTATTTTTTCCACAATGTCTTGTTTTTTTTAAATATGTATGATGACTATATGCTCTGTAAGGTGACCTTGGGTGTTTTGAAAGGCGCCTCTAAATTAAATGTATTATTATTATTATTATTACTATGCCCGTCAAGGAAAAATTGACTTCTTCCAGCGGAGAGCAGAAACCACTTTATTGTATTTTTTAACCGTTGTTAGAGGTGAGAGATGGGTTTTAAAAAAATAAATAAATTGGTTTCAACCATTCAATATTCTAGCTTCCATGTCGCTAACATCCAAATTATAACCTGTATGAAGTTATACTAATTTGGCCTCTTGTTAACTCTCACATTCTTATGTTCCTACTTTGGGAATAGTTTAATTAAGCCTGGCCAATCAGGGAGGAGGGGGGGGGGGGAATCAAATGTATTTGCAAGGAAATCTAATCTCAGTGAACCCAGGTCTGATCTCATTCCAGCACTGGCACAGATGGGCCGTGTGCATAAAGCATTCCAGGCCCCTGGGCAGATAATATTCAGCTTTCCCACTAGTCCCCCCTGTTCAACCTTCTGCCATTAAGTGGAAGGGAGAAGGCTTGATCCATCACACACATGAGCAGCACTGCAAGGTGGGCTCACAGGGCCTGACCATGTCAAGCTCATAGGTTGGAATCGTGTATTCACACAGAATTGTTGTTGTGAGTAACAAATTAGGCAAATCAGCAGACAAGCCAAATCAAAGATGGCGCTTCTTCGGTGGGAGTAAGCAAGCATGCATTACAGTGAGCTCTTATACATTCCACATTTAAACCAAAACAATGCAATTGGAAGACATTGCTTTGAAACTGGAATTGACTGAGAGAAAAGGCGCATCATCTTTAAATCAGTTATCACTGTCCAAACCAGGAGGGAGTTAGAGAGACAAGGACATATTAGAGGAGATAAACCGGAACAGGACATTCAAATCAGCAACAAAGGAAAAAATAAACGGAAGGATTAAAGGCAAGCTCAAACAGTGCGTATTTATGAGGAGTTCATACCCAGCCTTGTGTCAGCTCATGCAGGTGAAAATACAGCCAGGTAACAGTGCCACATATGTTTGTTTCAGAATATGGAAGAATAATGACCCAATACATGCATCTTTTTTTGTATCACTGCTTGAATAGCAGCAGAGCTCCTAGGAATCTCCATCATACCCAACATGAAGCTTAAAGTGGCAATCTCAAAGATCTCCAAATATTCATATTACGGTCAGTTAAGTCACCATCTACTGCCAATTGATGCAGCGCCATGGTGATTGAGCATCTCGACTACAGATTGAAGCTCTTGCATTAGGTTTCACAAGCGGGCAGTTAGTGGCGCGTTTTCCACCCCCACAGAGAGGGTATGTTGGAGCTACCTCACCTGCCTCGCTCTTCAAGACACTTGTGTGTGTTGCTCAGATTTTCCGCCATAGTTGGCGCAAAAGAGAACAAATTGGAGATCTTTGTGATTGCCCCTTTAAATAGGCTACAGTAAAGTCAAAGGAAGATCCCATGAAATTGATCGAAACATAGCATCAGAACTTGTATCCATGCATGCCTCAATCCAAACACAAGTGCCTTTTTCCCCAATCATATGTTGTTAAATGTTAATAATTATATTGTGAGGAGCTAAGGGTTGTTCACAAGTCTTGAAATGCATTTCCGTCTTTAAACAAAAAAGGTGCATGTGAATTATAGGAATGTACAATGACAGTAAACAGATATATTACCTGCATCTGATGAGACTAAACCAAGGGAGAAGAGAAACAGAAATAGGGTAAGAAAGAGTGTCAGAGAGCAGACACTCTACCGCACAGTACACAGTACCGCACCAACTCAGATGAGGATTTACCCTCATCTGAGTGGATTGATCAGTTATCACTGACTAATCTATCTAAACATTCCAGGTATACAATACTGCACATCTTACTGAATGAGGTCCTCAGTCTGAATCTCTCATAGACATTGATGAATGCCGTGTTCTATATACTGTATTTGAAATAGGATTAAAAATGTATACACTCCAAATAGACTTCTGAACCTGAAATATCTTAGTTGAGAAACCTGCTCACGTCGTAAAACAATACACAATTCGTCACTTGATGGTGAGACAACTGATCGCATCATTACATTTCTGGATGGTTTAATCTTTGATACATGCAGTGTGCCTAGTCACATTGGTGGCTCCTTGTCACGTCCATCCTACATAGACCAGCGTATTTCAAGTGAGAAGCTGTGCAAATCCAGATGAATTCTATGAAGGAGGCTCATTCAGTCTTTATTGAGTGCCCCTGCTGTGCCAGGGAGACCTTTGCACCGATCAATAATTCACATTACCTTTCAATGGCTGACAACTCTAACCAGACGCGATATAACCGACTGCTCGCACTCTTTGACAGCAATGGTTGTAAATACAGACTAAACTACATCAATTTACACAGATAATTATTCAGTTTTGCATTTGTTTTGTTGCATTATATAATAACGAGACAAACTATCAATGTATGCGAATGTGGCGAACAGATGCTGAAAACAAGTAGAGCAGGAGCCATCCTGTTTTCATCCTTTATACCTTTCCGTGCAAAATTGGGGTCCACATCTTTGAAGGTCACCACCACCACATCGGAGGCCTTGAATATAATGCTTTCCACAATATCTTCCTTCCGTGGACCCCCGGCTGGCTCGGGACTCTTTCTGTGGGCCGCGTCCAACACCAAGTCACACTAACGGGCAAAGGACCATCGAAAAGGTTATGTTGTTCTTTCCTCACAAATGTATTAATAATGAACGAGAAAGCATATCAGGTCAGTCCCTTCACAACACCTCATTAAGGTAATAACCGGATATGAATGATAGATGAAATATAAATTAAAATGTTTAAAAGCTGTTATAGATATTAATGAAGTACCATGAAACTGCATCAAAGCCAAGCTTTGCAATTACAGCTACTCTGAACGTCATATTCTGAGGCTAGGTTAAGTTTTTGTACAAACTGCCACCTAAAAGGGGAGGCATTGGGAAAATAAATCCCCATAAAAGGAAGAATGGAGGGACCACATACCTCCTTTCCTTAAAAGGAAATATGCAGAGAGTAACCTTTATATAATCCACCTTAGAGGTGAAGCTGCATACAAGTGCTGCCTAGGCATGATCTTCCCTGATTAGCTTCCACTACTGCCGTTATTTCACTGGAAAATTAAAGTAAAGCACTGCATACGTTAGGGCCGAGAAACGGCCCTAACGAAGGAATTTCAAGTCATCCTTACCTCTGGACCGTAAGTCTTAAACACTCCTTCATAAACGGCTCCGTTCTTCACCTTCAGCTCACACTTGGTCCCCTGTGAGAACAAGATTACATTCATATCACAACAGTAGGACACCACGACGACGATTGGCTCCAATATCAAACCACGCGCCAAGTCCAAACGATCTACAAAGCTGTTCTCCGGAGACTAAGATCAAATCTTTGATCGTATATCTGCTTTGTTTTCGCAAACAGCTGTTTTCTAGCAATTACACAGCTTTTGTTTACTGCGGCGCAGAGAACCGCTCCGAAAGGACAGCATGTGGGGCATGACAAGCTGTTTGACAGACTGCATGACATGCTGCGGTAGGAGATTCATTTACACTAAGCATAAGGCGGATGCAAACACGGGCGTCTCTGCAGTGTGCAGGATACTCTCTTTGACTCATAGTGGATATGCCAATTGACCGATGCATTTACCCCAAGTGTGTTACAACACCATGAGTGCATTGATTCTTAGCATGCATGTCTCCCCCACCCATAGTGGGAATCTAACTACCATTAGGAGCTAGACAGTACCATAACTACAACTAGCTCAGCATAACGGATACAACTAAATTATCCAACAAATGCAGTAAACATACCACCACTGATGTCAACACGTGGACCATCCTCATGTTTGCATACACACCATTGAAGACAACCTCAAGAGAAAAGAAAATTCTATAGTTAAGGTTTAATTGTGTAACTGGGTTATAATTAAGAAAACGCCCAAGATAGAAATGTATATACATAGGCTAAATGTCCCTGTGTATTGTTTACACATTCATCTGGGTATAGTAAAATGTACTGTGTTTATTTTTCTGTCTTGGTATATTCAGTGTGGTCAACACATTGTTTACTCCAACACAGATTTATCAGGGAGACCGGTCAATTCAGACTATTTCAACCAGTTTGTAGACATGTTCTTGACTTCACTAGACTTGTTCTGAACAACGCAGTATGCAGGAACGAGGCCCAATACTGAAAAGCTTTGTGTTAAAGTAACCTCAAGCCCATCAAGAAATATCTAGTAAGTAAATTACTTACTGCTGCAGAAGGTCCTTTGCCACTGTGCCTTCCTCTGAAATAGAATGGGAAATGCTTTTTAGATTGATTGGCAATTGAAAAATAAAATAAAAAAGGTTAAAAGTATTTCACATTCTATGATATTTGGACAATATGCTTTAATAAGATAGTCATTGCTCTTAAAAAAAATCAAACAAAAAAGTGGGAGCAATATGGGAGCAGAAGTCCTGTGTATGAGTCATCTTTGAATCAAGAAATGAAATGAAATTTATAAAAAAGGATAAAAATTAAAAGAATCATCAAAGATCTATTTTAATTTCTGAACTACATTTGAAAAGGGAAAGCATCCCTCGTGAAAGATGGTTTCATTCAGACATAGCAAGTACAACTGGATACTGACGATAATGTTGCTCTTGGAAGAAAATAAACGTAACCTCGATCTTTAACTATGTCCTGAGATGCACCTTGTACAGCCGCTGGAAGGGCCGATTTGAGTCAATGAACGCTATTCGCAGTTCCAGCGAATACACTTAATGCCTAATAACGGAATAACTTCATAACAATTCCGATGAACCATCATTAACATCATGATGGAATACAGAAGAATAAAAGACAACCCATCGTTTCTATCACGATTGAACCCCCTCGACATATTGAGCATGATTCTGTTGGAAGACTACGCAATTAATGCGAACTACTGTCGGGGACCAATAAAATGAAGGCTATTCGGAACACGCCAATGCCACGCACTCGCAATATGTGTGCATAGCCTGTAGATTTGTAGTATTGGTTAAAAATGACACATGCATAAATGTAATACCTCAAGGACACTTTCTCACATATAGACCAACGGCAACGTCAAGGTTGAAAGCCATCTGCTGGTTTATCCTCTCTTCTACCCCATAGCCACCCCCGCCCATTTATTTCATGCATGCGCCTACACATTTTACATCAAATTCTTGGCGAGTCAATGCCACGTTGTGGCGATATATAGCTACGTGCCTGTCCCTATTAAAACCAGTTGTGTTTCGTTGCAAATCGGCGATCATCATGTTGGCGCCGCACCAACCCCAAATGAGCATGATATAGAAGCACGGACTGTCAATCGGCTAATTAGCTGGCTATCAAGCCATGCACTTCGTGCAGGGCAACGTGAGGTTGAAGTAACCATTAATAAATAAAGGAACCACCCAAATGCTACAACCTCACACCAAAGGCACAATCGTACAGGGAATGCAAGACAACATACATGGGGTGATGTCAACAGGCGTGGATCTTTTAAAGTACATTAATGAGGCATCATCTGGTCGAAGTTGCAGCAGGCCAAGCTAACAGCAACGCTAGGTGGCCAACACATACCAAGGCCCAAATACGTTCTCATTCATATACATAGTTTTCCCCAACGTTACAAACTGTCCCCATTTAAAACGTGTGCCGTTCCCAGCCATTGTAGTAATTTGGGAATACGTTGCATTTGCATCACAGTCTCTCTAATTACGCACATGCATTTTTTTCACTGACCTGCCCAAATTGTGTCGGCCCCCGCCGCTTCCTCCGGCACTAGAAGCGGTGGCACCGCCGATGCTGCCACCGCCGGGCTTGCGATTTCCACCGGCCTTCATTGACATGGTGATCCCATAAACGACAACGTTTGCAGTGTTATCTAATGGTTCAAAACGACCAGCTCCACGCTGCAGTTCGGCGGCGATGTGACAGCGTCCACCTGCGTGACAGCTCGCTAACAGTCTAATGGTAGCTAGCTAGCAAGCTAATGTCAACCTGCTTATCTACCTTGGCTTCTTGAGAACGATGCTAACAAGCTAGCTCTCTAATAAGGGCTAACTAAATTAGCAATATGTACAATCTCTATTAAAAGGGGAAACGGAATCCTTAAAAAAGGATAGCGAGTGCCAATTACTCGTCGGAAAGTAAAGTGTGTTTCGCACCCCTTGTCAATTTGTAATGTTAACGCAATAATATTTTTCTGATTATCTCAAAATCGGGTTTACAGCTATCTCGGGTTCTCTCCGTTGCTAACAGCGAAAAGACCAAAACAGTCTGAAAGGAGACAAAAAGCCGCGGAAGGATATATGACAGGCGTAATAATACATCTTCAACGAAACATTCCTATAATGTAAATTGACACTCAAAACACTGTTTATACTTGTAATAATGATTACATTTAGCATCAACTGAGATAATGGAAAAGTACATTTAGACCTATTTGTAACATATAACAGAGACATACTACATGGCACTATTTACAGGAAGTACACTAAATGTCGGCGGCTGTATCGTAGCATCCACGTGAGCCGGCGAACACACTGACAGAGAGTCGCACGTTGCCGTAGTGATTGTGTGTGAATGTGTCAAATCTGGTGTCCAATATTTTACAGTTAAAACACACAAAAAACGGGTTTGATTTGACAAACAATAAGTACTTAAAATTTCTAATTAGGTGACAAGTGCATCAAAGGTGGAAGTGTGTTAATCACTAAATACCCAATGGCATACAATTATGCAACTGTTGAGAACCGATAATGTAGAGTTTGAATACCCAAAGTATAAATAATAATAGAAGGAAAATCAGCAAAAAACACAGATGACGCTTGAAACCTACAAATCGAATTACTTCGATACTGCTGATATTTAGCACACGTATGATTTTATTAAGATGAAAACATAAAGCAATGGTGAGTAGGCCATATTTAAGCCTAATAGCAGTTCGTATAATGCATATGTTTTTATAGGAGAGTTTGCGAGAAGCCTAGCATTGGAATGTCTAAAGTACGCCATGGAGTTTATTTACAACGACTCCACAATGTGGAAGTTTTGTTTTTAACATGCTTCAAATGTAAGCATTTCAACTCTTTGACATCACATAATAGATATGGTCCTATGTTCCAAAATAACATAATTTGTCATCTAAATTCTTCAAAAAATGTTATACTAAACAACATATTTTATATTTATCAGCCTTATCAGCAGACTGTGACGTAAGGTTTACAGCTACAACAACGACATTATTGATTATTGAATGTAATGGTGAAGTCTTTGTATCTATTGTTATTATAATTAGTAGTAATAGTAGTAGTAGTTCAGTTGTATATTATTATTATCATTATTATGCATTTCCAAAGATGTACGCATTGACCCATCTTTGTTTAACTCTTATGAATGTGCCCAGTAGTTGTTTAAATTATTCCGTTTGGAGGTGAGCTCACAGGGTGAGATCATGGATGAGATCAGTGAGGTACGTAGAGGTAAAATGCCTGATTACCAATGTAGCCTGCTGTATTTTCGTCAGGCGTTCGGGGCGGCCAGCTCTCGCATAGTGTTGAGTCGGTGTGTGACTGTGAACAGAAGCTCAAGCCATGAAAGAAATAACAGGGTAGCCCAGCGCTAGGAGCTTTTCTTTGGTCACCTCCACGTACATAAGGCTCCTCCTGCCGTTATATTAATACGCCTTTAATGTACCCCTGGTCGTGGTAACGGCACAAATTTTTGACTGCGATAAAGTGTCAATGTGCGTCGTTTTGCATGTTGCTGCTAGCTAAATAACTTAGCCACCACAGTGAGCTAGCCCGTTCTACGTCTGTGTATACAAGCCTTGAATATGATATAACTTTACCTTGTTTCTTTTAACACTAAATATATCGTATATAACAACTCAACCACGCTTATCCTTACGTCTCTAGCTTCGATCGGATCATTTGGTCCAATGATCCATCGTGCCAATACACTAAACTATTTTCTATCTCAACGCTAGTGTTTAGCCGGTATCCCTTCTAGTCCAAGAGTCGCAACGTTAGCAGAGCGGTGTAGCGGAGTCCTCATTGCACCGGCTATAAATATACGATTCTGATTCCTGCTCGGCGCCACACCAAAAGTGGTGGGTTAGGTGAATTTCGCTTGTACTAGGACTTTTCTTGCACTCTACATGGTCGCAGCAGTGAGTTCAAGACGATCGGAAGAGCGAGTCGGGACCCGAGGTTGTGAGCCAAGCTGGCCTGACAACTATACCGGCTGGTTGGCGTTTACATCGGCTTCAGCAAGTAAACGCAGCCGACTGTGGTCGCTTGCCGGTCGAATATTAACTGGAATCCATAGCCGTGTCCTATAACGAGTAATTACATCCTCGTTGGGGAACCTAAGGCAGGACTATCTGGAGAAACTTTTAGAGGTCAACGTCAAGCAGTTTGTTATTATTGTAAACCCTATGAGATCGCCAGACAAGCCCGGCAGGGACCATTGAAACGCAACCATGTCGGAGGATAATGCAGACAAATTCATCAAGGTAATAACGAAGGCATCTCTCTCGCTGTACTGTCATGATTGCACTGTAATTCAACTGTTATAAATGAATTGAAATCCCTTGATTATGAGAAGAGATAGGGACAGTTGATTCTGAATTTGGCATCATCTTCTGGAGGTTTACATTTATATTCGTGTATTATAGATGATTGTTTATAGACTTTATATTTCTGGGATTCTCAGATGCTAAACTATATAATGTGACAATCTCCTAACCTATCTGTTCTTGGTCAGATAAAGGCTAGGTAAACTTAACTATTTTGATCAAAAACCCAATAATGTCAAATCAGATTACTTTTCCTCTTTAGGTGTTGGACATGAGAATATATATACTTATGTGGGAAACCATAACTCTCATATATTCCCACATTTATTTATGTTAACAATTCAATTCCTTGTGGCAATTTCAATACTTACTTATATCCAATAAGGTGGATTCATATAAATGTAAATTTCAATGTGCTACCCTATCTAAAATCCTTTTTGTTTTTGTAGTGGCAGTGGTAAAACATTTATATGGTCAGTATTAGTGTTTATCGCAATTCCTTTCTTTAATGGCTTGCCTTGAATACAGGCTTTTCTAAAGTTGCTTTAACAACAACATTTAACCCAATAGACAAGGGAAAGGGAAAAGTGAGGATAGGAAAGTGGTGTTTGAAGGCAGATCAACAAATGTCTTTTCAAATGTCAGAATTAAAAAACCTGATAACCCCGCCTCGATTTCTCCATATGTGATATCACTTGTTGATTGTGTGGTGAATGGTGAACACCATTAATTATACTACTTGTGGTAACAGTTTGATTTAATGTTTAAAAGGACATTGTAAAACCAAAAATGTGAGTAAGCCCTATTGACTGAGGTGACGGAAGTGGAAATATAAGTTGTGTGTGCGTAAATAATTCTGATATTTGTCAATGCTTTGACTCTGGGGGGTCCATTAAAACAAATTAATCCTGAAAACATAGGATTTTGATGTAATAATACGAAAAAATAATAGTAGGTCTGGTGAAAGGTTTTAAGGGTCAGGGTTGGACTTTGATCTCACTGAATTTGTCTAACCAACAAACATGCACCCTGGCATAGATCTGCGCCTGGACGTTAACGTCATCCTCAGCATTATAATGTGATCAAGGGTGGCCACAGCTGGACCTTTGAACACACAACTTAATCAGAATACATGGGAAAGGATTGTGTGGCAATGGTCGGGGGGGTGGGGGGGCTGTCTGGCCTGTAAATTGGGCCAGACAGGATGTCGTTGGGCACAAACCTCAGGCTACTTCACCATCCACTGCTGTGGATGGCCACCATGCAGTGGACACTGGTGTGGCTGAAGCACTGGGCAGTAACAGTATGATGTATTAGTTTTTGTGCAAAGGGGTTAGCGATGTTGGATAAACCGTCCTCTATGACGTATGCTTTGTTTTGTGAGTTCATGGTAAAGACTAATCTTTGTTGAAGGGTAAAGAGAAAAACCTTGTTTATAGTTTTTTTGAAGGGTACAGAATAGGTCAAAATTGTTCAAAGCCAGGGCATCCTATCTTTTTATAACTTTTCTATTTCAAGTCTTTGTAGGAAAGACGTATACAGCACATGAGATTGGTTGCTCCATCTTTGCTTTGGTATTGATCTGTAATTTAATCACGTTAATTATATTCTGTTCTCTCAAGGAAACATCCATTCTGGAGGAATACAACATCAATTGGACCCAAAAACTGGGAGCTGGCATCAGCGGGCCCGTGAGGTGAGCAAGGTTGCCGAAAACCTCCATAAGTCCATACTGAAAAACTCACTTCCCATGCTTCACATCTTCAGGATAGAACTAAACATGGAATACCTTGATTTTCTATCATCTGGATGGCTAGATTATTCATTCCCATTTTATTACAGCTTCTTCTGTTGACCACCCATTCCAGGGCACTTATCGCAAAGAGTAGGGGTTTCCCCGGTGTCCTGGACCAACCAGGCTAATTCCATCTGGCCCCCTAATAATCCTCCTGTATAATTGTCTGACTCATTAATTCGTTCTAGCGTTCTGGCGTAGATTGGCTGCCGTGCATCACCCAAGTGGCTGATACACACTGGTGGTGGTTAGTGAGGTCCCCCCCCTTCACTGTAAGCGTCTTTCTTTGGGTCATTGAAAAGCGCTAAACAAAATAAATAAATGTATTATTATTATTATTATTATATTTAGCTATGTTTCGATCCAACAGTTGTTGATCCATAACGTAAACAGCTAACATTTGGGACTGGAAATGCTTTTAATGAGTAACTGCCATGTGAAGGGCTTAAGGAGACTTCAAGTATTTTGGTATCCTAGCAGCGAACAGTTAAGTGAAGTTATGGAGACCAATTATGTGGATTCTTAACAGATGCAGGGAAAAATTGTCTAACTAAAAGAGGCTGCACAACAGCTGCTTTACATATGTGCTTGTCATTTTGAAAACATGCAAAAAAATGTACCGTCTGTCTTGAATGTACTTTCCCAAAAGAGGGCAATGATTGTGGGTCACCTCAGCGCCTCAGATAGCAAGAGTACCTGTGCTCCAACCACAGCTCATTTCTTAGCATATGTGCACGACCATCTATTTATGCCGCGTTTCCACTGCAGGGTGCGGAACGGTTCGGTTCGCAAAGGTGCGGTAGGGAGCGGGCAGTATAGCCCAGCTCAGTTCCGAGGTCGCGTTTCCACCGCCGACAGTACCCTTTAAGGTAGGCCGGATGTCGATCGCCGCGGCAGCTACGTAAACATCGTCAACAACGTCTTCTTCCCCAAGAATGCAGAGGAACGTCTCCACCTCCTTGTTCGCCCAAGCAAGTGTTTTACGCGACATGTTAATTGTAAAGAATAATACCTTGGCTACTGTTTGTTTGTTCTTATCCCCACGTCGCCCGGAAGGGATGATTCTGTCGACCAATCAACAGAGGGGATGTGTAGCTAGAATTTCCCAGGACCCTTTCAGGTGTCTCGTCTCGTTTTCAGTACCCCAACGGAGGAGTATTGAAAACAAGCAAAAACTGGTGCAGCTAAGTCCGGGTCACGCCCACTTTTGGCGGTGGAAACGCAACCCGTACCGCACCTTTGCGAACCGATCCGTTCCGCACCCTGCAGTGGAAACGCGGCATTACACTTCCCTCAACAGCTGCGGTTATCTAGTCCTAAACTCGGAGCACATCCAACACCTGTATGTTTACACTCACACTGAAGTAAACAACATTCCTGACACACTCCCTCTTTGGTGTTTATTAACTTTGCATATCTTTTTACCCGTTCATCGGTTCACATCGGTATTCGTCTCTCAGCATTTGTATTCTTATCTCTTGAAGAATCTTATTTTTTGTATTCGCCTCTTTTAAAGCAGACAATAATTTTTCCAGTGTACTGTCCCAATTTTGAATAGTAAGCGCTGATCATTTGTCATGCATGTTGAATCGGTTCCCAATAGTACCTCACGCTCCTCTTTATGGTCTCCTTACTCTCTCATTCTCTACAGGACACTTGTCATTGCTCACTGAAGGTCAACAAGTAGAAAGGACAGACAGCCAGTCCTCATGCGTCAGTTAGTTCTTGCATGTTGTACCCCCCCTTAAGCACTGATTCAACAATTCTTGCTCCTTCATGCAAATGTTCTTTTCTTTTTGTACCCACGCTTCCCGCCGCTCTCTATTTTGTTCTTGCTGCACTGTGATTCGTTGGGTGCTTGGACTAAAAGGGAAAAGCTCTGACACACTTTTATGATTCACCCTTACTCACCTCTCACAATCACGACACATTCATGTCCTCAACCACCCACAGACTGAGGCGCACACACACACACACACACCCTTGCTCATATGGGCGGAGTTACTCTGCAGTAGGCGAACTTTGGCCGAGACAGGATGTTCCTTGTAGTAGAGCTTTAATTGTGTAATCTGAGTTTAAGGGCCAGAGGGTTCACAGGCTCACGTGAATGTTGACAAAATGTCAGAACTGATCGGTCTAAACAGATGTGTCAGCGAAAACATGTTAAACTGGTTTGGGAAAAAGTATTATGACAGCAATGTTGTTGATTTTCGAGAAGCAGGGGGGTGGGGGAGACGGGGCTACATACTGCATAACATGCCGAAGATGATGCTGTTGACTTAAGTGTGCCTTATTTCCCTCTCTTCAACAGAGTTTGCGTGATGAAATCCTCTCAGGAACGCCTTGCCCTCAAGATACTTATTGATCGCCCCAAGGCCCGGAATGAGGTTAATGCCACACTTCTTGTTTATCGACGTCTCCTCCCGCCTATTTCCATACCCCTGTACCCATTTCCTTCATTTTTTTTGCTTCTTTGGGTCTCGAGTCATGACTTGTCTATCTATATTGAAATGGCTGAGTCAGTCTCTCCATTGTATACCTGTGTACGGGCCTGTGTTTGTTCCCCTGTCTTGCTCTGGGTTATAACATGTCAACCGTCTACAGATCAGCCGGTCTGTGAGTCACTCAGTCAGGACAGACAGTGCAGACCTCCTCGGTCGGGACACAAGTCGTTATTACACACATACACCGTCTAGAAATGATGTCTCGGTGGAACTGGGTCTGTTCCATACGATTACAGTATTTGTAAATGTTCTTGGGAAACTGTGAATAATGTACAGAATGTATATAGGCAGCCATACACTCGGGACATTCACTGAATCAACACATTTTCACTCATGTACATTGCAACTAAAATCAGGGAAATAATTAAATGGCCAGAAAAGACAAAGTGTGATCTATTTTTTTTTAAGTAATTCTTTCCTCTGCCATCTGCCATCAGGTCCGTCTTCACATGATGTGTGCTAGTCACCCAAACGTGGTTCAAATCCTAGAAGTTTATGCCAACAGTGTCCAGTTCCCCCATGAATCAAGTCCAAGGTATGTACGTGTGTATATGCGTGTCCAGAATAGACATAGCAAATGATCAAATTGATCAGAAGACATCCAAAAACAAATTCAACACATTCTTAGATTTAGACTTAGATTATGTGTCTCTTATTTCAATTACCGGTACTCTGTAACCTACCCATATTCCTTTTTAGAGCAAGGCTACTAATCGTTATGGAGATGATGGAAGGGGGGGAGCTGTTTCACAGAATCAGCCAACACAGACACTTTACAGAGAAGATGGCCAGCCAGGTCACTAAGCAGGTATGTGCGTTTGTTTGTTTGTATGTGTGCATGTATGTGCATGTGTGCGTGCATTAAATCAGTGTATTACTCTGCCATGTCTCTGTGTTTAGATCGGCGAGGCGTTGGAACACTGTCACTTCCTGAATATTGCACACCGGGACCTGAAGCCAGAGAACCTGCTCTTCAAGGATAACTCTCTCGTGAGGACACTAGGCCACACACTGTGTTCCTGTATTAGACAAACTAAGACTATAAAATATAATACTCAAACCCTTACTCACTCTCACACACTCACACTCCAGAACTCTTCTAGTGCCTTACTAGCCTTCCTTTTGGAGTGCATGATTGAGAATCCCCTCGGTGCCAAAGCGCCAGATTTGACCTCCAATAGCACGGCAGGGCTTGGAGGCACCCCTCCACCTGGAACCCGGTGTGTTACCAAAGAGGCCAAGCGAGGCACAAGACACTCTACTTCCCCCGTTGGCCGGTCCACGCATGACGAGACGTGCTAGCAAACAGAAATTGACTATAAATTGATGACGATCACAATCACAACATGTAAATTCATGGGCTATCGTAGAATCCCCGCAGCGTGCCTATGGCCGCAGGTCAGCGTCTGGCTATGGTCAGGCCCGTCCCGTACCGCGGTGGTCACCCTCTGGTCCTCTCTCCTACACCACAGGACGCACCGGTGAAGTTGTGTGACTTTGGCTTTGCCAAGATCGACCAGGGCGACCTGATGACGCCTCAGTTCACTCCGTACTACGTAGCACCTCAGGTAATCGCGCACGCAAACGCACCCTAACCCACGAAAACAACGCACGCCACAGACCCCGCTCTGCAGCAGCCGCGGGTGGCCGCTGCCGTCATGGTTTCTAACACTCAGGGTGGGATGTTTGTCCCCAGGTACTTGAGGCCCAAAGAAGACACCAGAAAGAGAAGTCTGGAATCATACCTACCTCACCCACTCCCTATACCTACAATAAGGTGACGCCTCCTTCCTTCGCAACTCCTTTCAAACAAAGTGTCCCAACGATTTGAATATGTTCAAAGGGTCTCTGTCGCACGACCACGTGTGATGTAACTATGGCCTGTAAGAGCTCATCAACCTCCCACCTGGTGGCCCTTTCTCATAACAAAACTTTATTGACTATTTCTTCATTCAACCGGTCACTCCATCACTGTCCTGATGCTTTATCTTCCCTGCCTCCTCCCCTGGTCTCTAGAGCTGTGACTTGTGGTCTCTGGGGGTGATCATCTATGTGATGCTCTGCGGCTACCCTCCCTTCTACTCCAAGCACCACAGCCGTACCATCCCTAAGGACATGAGGAAAAAGATCATGACGGCCAGCTTTGACTTCCCAGAGGACGAGTGGAGCCAGATCTCAGAGATGGCCAAGGATATTGTTCGCAAGTGAGTCTCTCTCTCTCTCTATAGCACATCCGCTCGCAGGGCCTGCTCTGCCAATTGCAATATTTACTGTGGACATGTGATGCCGCAGAGGGCTCGACGTCCTAGTTAGGGATCGAATGCACCGCCAGACACTACAGTACAGGCCTGCACTTCAAAGAACCTCTTGGAATTGCCGTTTAGGATAGACTTGATTAGTTCAGATGAATTACGGGCCCGGAGAGATTTTGGCGACAGCCAGCATAAATTAGATTCTTGAAAGTTTACTTTAGGAAAAGGGTTAGTGGTTCTCTCTCTCTCGCTCTCGCTCTCGCTCTCGCTCTCTGACAGTGTCCAATCCACAGTGTGTGTGCAGTGTATTAGTGATACGCGGGTTTATCCAATAATTGTTAGTGTACCCGCGCACCATTGGCATGTATGCACGCTTGTCTCTGTGCGTGTGTGAACAAGAATGACAGGGAGAAACAGTGCCATGCGGAGATGAATAAACGGAACGATATTTATATTTCTAAATCACGTAACATAAAAAAAAAAAAAAGCTGAATCAATTTGTGGCGCTTGTGTTCATTCTGTTGCTGTTGTTCATTCACATAGACCACACTTTGGTCTATGTGTGGGAAACACTGATATGGTGCGTTTACCAGTGTTCTGGTAAATGGCTTTATCTGTTATCTGAAGGACAGATTGGTATCATTACTCTGTTTTTCGACAAGACGGTAGGATGCACTGGTTGCGATGATGTTCTTTCGGCCCGCGTCTCGTCGGTTGGTTGGGGGAGCTGTCGCTCTGCTAAAAAGCCGGGTTGCCTCTCGCCAACCCAGCGAGAGGCGTTTGGTTTGTTCTTGTTGCTCCGCTCTCGATCATCTCCTCCTTCTGGTTACAGCACATTTTGGTTTATAATAATGTTTCGCCCGAGGACTCCCACTCCGGGCATAACATCCTCTCCCCTTGCCCCCATTCCCTTGACGCTGCCACTGCCCAGGCTGCTGAAGGTGAAGCCAGAGGAGCGACTGACCATCGAGGGAGTCCTGGCTCACCCCTGGCTCAACTGCACCGAGGCGCTGGACAACGTGCTGCCCTCTGCCCAGATGATGATGGACAAGGTGGCGGAACGCCTCAAACACAATTCTTTCTTGTGGATGTGTAATGTCTCGCTCAAAACCAAGAAGTCTGTGAGGGAGAGGGATGGATAGCAGGCAAAATTACAGTCACTCTTAGCAGCACTTTTGTTTTGGACCGAAACCAATTGAGTTTTTCTCACAAAATGGGCCCAGAATGGCTACGCTCCAGATCCCCGACTGAGCAGTTTGTGTGTGTGGTGCGACCCCATGCAGGCGGTAGTAGCAGGTATCCAGCAGGCGCACGCGGAGCAGTTGGCCAACATGAGGATCCAGGATCTCAACGTCAGCCTGAAGCCTCTGAACTCCGTGAACAACCCAATCCTCAGGAAACGAAAGCTGCTCGGGTAGGACAATTGATTACTGACTATCTTAGCTAGGCTAGGCCATTTACTTTACAAGCACTTTTGGTTATATCACTTGGAATTCCCTTGACATCGCCACAGCGATCGATAAATCAAATGCTCGGACAAAGAAAATAAAGAAATACGGTATCTCCGGTTGGCTGTAGGCAGGTCTGTAATAAGCCCTTCCAATCAATTCAGTCAGCCAAAATGACATGATTTGATAGCCTACCTACCTGTCCAGCCAGCTGCGTGCACTCTGCCCGTGCTCCCATTGAGCAGGACCACAGTCTTCCACAAGGCTAAGCGGACATATCGCTTAAGCTAGTAGGCTTTTTGCGTGTATTGCGGTGGTGGCATTAGAGAGAGTCCTGAAGGAAGGGATGGTATTCTTTTTTTTTTTAATCAGATACTTTCAAAATGTAGCTTATTCGGGCTGGTTCCTCATAATTGCCTTCCCAAGCTTTAAGGATAATTAGAAATTGGTTCTATCATTTGATTGATCATTAGATATCTTCATGTAAGAATTTAAAAACTGGACTGTGTCACGTGTTTTTGTCTGTCCTTGTACATGTTCAAGCCCCAAGCCCACTGATGGTATTTTCATCCATGACCCTGAGAATGGAGAAGACTCAAACGTAGCACTTGAAAAACTAAGAGACGTCATCGCTCAGTGTATACTACCGCAGGCTGGTAAGCACAAACAAACACACAGACACACAGACACACAGAGACACGGACACACAGAGACACAGAGACAGAGACCTGCATACAGTTGGAATAATGGTTGACACACAAGCATACACATGGGTGACTTAGGTGGACTTTTTTGAGAGCGGGTTTGATGTGATGACGTACTACAGCAATCAGGTTCTCAACTACTTAAGAACGTCATTCAAACATAACACAATGACTCACTCGGTCGGTCACTGAAGGTCATGCGTTGCCTAAGGCGTGCAATGGGGAAAACCCTTTGCAGTCAAAGCACGCCTTGCTGGAGGGCACTTGACTCAGCCAGGGGTAAAGACGATAAACGTCAAGGTCAATAAGACAAATGTTTGAAGTAATTTGAATAACCACATCAACTGAGGGGATGCATGGTTTGAAAGCGATAAAACCTGCCAGCCATCCACAAAAGATAATGTGCAGTGTGCGTTTGTCAGTCACCAACCCAAGCATCAGTGCATTTCTTGTGAACAAGAACATTCAGGCTATTCTAATGCAGTGGTTCCCTGTCTTTTCTTTGACAAACCCATGTGCACATCAGGTGACTTAGTTGACTGACCCTGCTCTATAATAGAGCCGTAGACTTCTCAAAATGCTGTTTTACACCCTTGTGTAAAATCTACGTCCCATGATCCAACCCAAACTGCTTAACGTCTAACTGATATATGTACTTTACAAAAGGCTTGTTGATGTGATCTTGCATTATTGTGTGATGACTGTGATGTGATGTGCAGGGGAGAATGAGGATGAGAAGCTGAATCAGGTCATGTACGAGGCCTGGAGGTTCAACAGAGACTGTAAACTACTGAGAGACAGTCTACAGGGGCTCAGCTGGGACGGTAGGTAGTGCTTCTCGACACGTTTGCCGGTGGGCCTTCATTCATTGGCGGCCATCTTGGTTCCAGCTTGGTTCCTACACTTTCCGCATTCACCCCCCCCCCCAGCTAGCAATAGAAAACAATTTGGCCGATCTGTGAATAAAGGCTTAGTTATGCCTCGTCGACGCAACGCAAAGGGGTTCAAGAGACCTTTACGTCCTTGCGGATCCTCCATGGGTCTACCGCAAGGGCCCGACTTTCGCCTCCCAAAAAAACCGACGCAGAACCAAAACAGGTTCACGACTGCGTCGAAGCGTCTGCGTGATCACTGTGTTGCGTCGACGTAGAACCATAACTGAGCCTTAAGTGTTTGTCACACACTGCTTTCATTGTGTCTAAGACAGAAGTCTATTGTGACCATGTTCTTTGAGCTGTATTATTTTATAGCTGCGTCTGTTATGATACCCCTTGTTAATGAAAGCAACTGTCAGGTAATTCCTTAGAGATTAGTGTTTAATTCGCGGTTGAATCACACAATGTTCTGTTGTTTGTTTCAGGACGGGCCTTTTCTGACAAAGTAGACCGCTTGAAGTTGGCTGAGATAGTAAAACAGGCAATCGAAGAGAAGACAAACCTTGAAGAAGCTCATTAGGAACTGTCTTTATATCGCCCTTTTTTATATGGTTTGTTAAGCCTTTTTAACCAAGAAGTGTCATTTTTTTTATGTATATTGACAAGCTACTGTGTCATTTTTTTTTCTCCACGAATTCATACAATATTCACATATTGTACAGCTGCAGATATATTTCAAGGTGGAAACATTGGTACTATAAATCTTTTTAATGAACAACGGCAAAGAACATGGAGATAACAAATCTATATTTTTGTTTTTCAAAAAAATGGAAACCTTTAAAGAATTCAAATCAACAAGAAGTTATTTTCTGGGAGGAAATTTTTACTACTCGTCATGTTCCCTGTCATTTTATTTGGTTATATTTTATTTCTTTTAACTATTCTATGAATATTTATTTATTTGACGATATAATTCCATTGTTTAATCTTTCTTTTAGGCCGGAAGAAGGCTATAGACTACAAAACTACTTTTTAGTTCACTCTTCCATACTCCTCCTCCTGGATTGCTTTTGAATTGTTTGAATTATTGTTTTATTCATATTTTCTCTATAAACTAAACTCAAAACTTATAACCAAGTTCCAGAACCGTGAACGAATATTTTCAAGGGAAATGAAAAGGTGGACTGTGATTCAAAAATTATTCCAACGCAGCCGTAATAAATTAATTTCCCTCTCTGGAACATCCGTGTTCATAACAAAACAGCAAAACATAACAAAATCTAAATCTTAAACTGAAACTGTAAACTAAGTCACCTGGCTGTTACCACCTGATAGCTAACTACAATGTTGACATGGTTGAGGCCTGTCGTAAGGTCTCATTCTCACTCATGTCTAAAGTTCTAGTTTTTCCATGTGTTGAAACTGCTCCGCTCTCCTAGTGTTTGAAGTAGGAGTAAAAAAAACGAAGAGACAAAACAAAAGTGATCCAAGATGAAGAGTTCCATGCCAAATAAGATCTAATTTTATTTTATTTACTTGCTTTTCAAGTTGATCATCTTGACAATTTCAATTTGTTTTCAAGTGTGATTTGTGTAAATAAGTTGAGATATTTAAGTGTCTGTTCTGGAAGGTTTTTTGTTCATTGTATTTATAATCTCAGTCAGATGGCTGCTGTTAAGATCACCTGGGATGCTTTACTTTAGTTGAACGTACTATTTAGTGAAATTCAGCAGTTGTCTGGTTTTCATCTGGGAAAAACCAAAAGGAACTACCTGCTCTAATGTACTTGTCATGGTCCACTTCAAACTAATGAACTGGTAGCTTATTTATATCTACAGTAAAAAAAAAGCATTCTGCCAGTCAAGAGCCAAGAATTGATCACAAACTATATGCACAACAATACATAGCTGTAAAAAGATTATTCTGTCTATCCCCAGCCGGAGAAGGCATTGAGTTTCATTATGTCAATGCAGTTTACTCTTGTCAGCTTCACGGTGTTCTTGAAATCACTTAGCAATAGCATCTGCCTGAGCTGCTAAATGTGCAATAGTTACATGTATTGTTCATAGTGCATGCATGTACATGTTGGATTTCTATGAAGTATGTTGTCAGTATTAATGACCGAGCCGGTCCTTCCCTGGTTAATGTCCTTAACTTCATTAGTGGGTTTAACTCAACCCCAGAGTTGTAGCAGATTCACCATATCACTACACGTTTCTTTCGCCCGTTCTGATTGGCTGTCCTTTAGCAGAGTGGTCAAAAGAGGAAATTGTTATCAGTCTGAGGCCATGTGGAATGGGTGGTAGAGATGACTCTAAAATTGTTCAGAAAATGTGTTTAGACGTACTTTGCATTTGAATCTTTTCTGTATTTAGAGATCCACCTTCGTTTATAGAGAATCCCCTTGTTTTTTGTGTACATCTTGATATCCTTCTAAGCCAGAAGGAAACTGCTGTGAGATCTACATCTCCTTACATGACCCCCAGGCACTGAGGCCTTCAGTGACATGTCACGTCCTAATGGGGTTTAAAACAAGCAAACGTCAAACTCAAACGTTTGTATGCGTTTGCCTTGTGTCAGTCATTGTTTCATTCCACCTCCTGTAGAACATGGCTGATGCAACTCAGAATTTGTATCGTTCGGAGCATCGTATGGGCCGGTTTGTTTCAAATGAATTCTTAAAGGCTCAGAAAGCTGTTTATTTTCATTCTTTCTGATTTACTAATTTGTTCAGTTTCTTGTGCGGCATGGCCTTGGTAAATGGTGATGTTTCTCAGGCCAGTAAAGCCACTGAACAACCACACCGTGCCTTGTTAATCATGGGATAGGGTTAATCCTTGAGAGGTACTGTCTCAAAAAACTACTTGACAAAAGTGATCCCTTCCAATCATTTTGTGCAGTGATTGAGATAACTCACAACAGAGATAGGTGTGTATTACGGAATACAGGGAAGTACACCTGGAGGTAATGTGCTTTGTTCCTCCTTACTGTTGAATTTAATTTTGACTTTTTTGTTTTTGGTGAGTCCCATGTGTGTCTGTTTGTGTGTGTGGTCCCTAATGACCAAGAAAGCATGACACATTTTGTCATTTCTATATGTAGCTTACTTCCGTGTGGGGGGGCTTTCAAAGTGAATCAAAACTGCTTCCTGAATCTACAATGTTGAAGGGATATCCCCCCCATAACCGAAGAGGAAAGCGGATGGTGTGTTGTATTTATTGATACACAAAGGTGTGAGCTGGCTGGCATTCAGTGTAGCTGCTTCGCCTATAGCACCGTATCCATCTGCATGGTTCACTGATCAGCTGCTAGTTTATTCGGCCGCTAGATTGATGTTGTGGCTAGGTCCGATCTGTGTTCAGGGCCTTGACTGGCTAGGCCTAGGCCATGGCTTCCTATCTGAACATGACCTGGTTTTAAAAAACACAAAGTAGCTCTTTGTCTTGTGTTCTGTCCGCTACGGGTAGAAAGTGACTTGAGCTGTTACTGCCAGGGATGTACATGAGTTAAGTAGGCCCATCCTCAATAGTGACCTCTTGATACATTTCTGTCTTTTATTACAGCAGACCTCGGTTCATATATATTGGGCGCTGTTGCCTCATCTTCCTTTGCCCGGCACTTGTACAAAAAGGCTTGAGAGAAAATAATTAACATTTCCCTTGTTGAATCTTTCTGTAGGAAGCTGTTTAAGTAAGGCAGTTAAATTCAAAGTAATTAAGTCAAATTCAAAATAGGTGTATACATTGGTTCGGTTAATATGCTGTAGCGGGAAACCACTTTGAAGTATCGTCTTTTTCTTTCATGATTCAGATATGTTCTTGTTTTCCAGTTATGTAGCATGTTTTGTATCTGAACCAATCAAGAACACGATGTACTTCCGTCCGCATCTTTCTCTTGCCCTTTCTGCCTTCTTAGAAATGTCATCATGCTGAATTTGTAATAAAGGACAAGTTCGGATTTTCTAAATGATCATGTCGTGTTTTTAAAGTAGAACCCAATTAGCAGTCCAACTAAAGTATGGTTACTTCGTTGTTGACTAATTAAACGACCAAAGATTTTTGTGAAAGCCCTGATTAAAACCACTTATTTGAGGGAGGCTATTCGGCATGCACCATGTATTGTACCCATTGCCTTAAGTGCTTTTAGAAACAATGCAGTGAAAAACAAGACATGTTACTGAATTTGAATGTCTTGAATTATTATACTATTTGTAACTATATATAGTGCTTCATATATAGAAATACATATGCTGTTTAAGTAAAGAGGACGTTTATTGCATTTTAAACATAGAAAAATGCAGAAATTGAGAACAAAAACATTCATTTCAAGAAACGGACAACCGTCAGAGATTTCGCCATGCTTTAAAAGGCACTTCTTTAGAGATCATTCTGGAAATGTTACAAGAAAATGGTTCATGGTAATTCAATCAAGTCAAAAAAGACTAAAGATGTTGTCCATGTTTAGCACAGTAAGCTCTGACGTTTAGGAATTGTGGAATGGAGTAACTGAAAAATCTCGCATGACTAAATGCAAGCAGTGCAGAATGTAGTTCGATGATAACCAACGCTAGGTTAGAAGAATAAGAAAGCCAAAGAAACAAAACGATATCCAATTGTGTCCAGTAGAACATATATGCAGGACGATCAGCAATATATTACTTTCATCAAAACCTTTCCCAATCACTGCCACAGTGAGTTGACAGTTGCAAAATATTTTTATTCTGCATAAAAAAAAAATCCCAAAAGAAGTTAAATATAAATCAAGATTATGTTAGTCGGGCTACCATGCTTTATTCATAAAATAATCCCACTTGAATTTGAACAAAGGAAATGTTTTGAATTGCGTTTTGGATAATTTTTATTCCGGTCCAGATAAGGCACTTATTCGATAAGTTATCTGCATAATTGGACTGTATTCAAGTTAAGAGTCTTCTACGTTGATTATGCTTGCTATGTCTCTCTGGGACCACTGTGGGCAGAGCTAAAGCCCCAAGAATCCTAGACTTCTATACGGAAATACACCCTAAACCAAAGGGTCAAACAGTAAACACAGTGAGTTAAACACCCAGAGAGAGGGCGAGAGAACATGGAGGCAAGAGGTACAAATCACAAACATAGTATAGAAGGAAAATATTCACAACTGCCACAGGGATGGGGAATCAAGGGGGGGGTCATAATTCAACCGAGCTGGTCCGTCAGAGAAAAGACATAACGGCGAGCTCGTCATTTGACCTGGAGGAAGATCACCTCAGTCCGAGTCTTCGTCGTCCAGGTACTCCTCTGCGTTGCTATGCGAGCGCGTGATGTCTGAAACACCAACCACAGAATGGAGTTAAGGTCTGCACTAGAGATCTGGTTGCTATACATTTTTTGCAGCGGTTAATACTGTCTATCTTATATCTTATTACAGTTTTACATTTGGTTATAATTCTCACTAAGTGACGCAAAGTGGAAATCTTAAAAAAAAAAACGTAAATAAATGCCTGTTAGGACTACGTATCTTTCGTCTTAAGGTTAGTTTCCCCAACAGAGAATGAAAGTAAATCTACAAGATGGTCACTTTAACGAGTTAATATCTAATAAAATATTATAAACATTATGAATGATTCCTCTTTGGAACCGCTTTGTGTGACTTCCTTTCAGACCAAGCGTGAATTTAAATAGAAGGTAGCCTTTTTTTCTGATTTTTTTTCATAACAAGGCTGACCCCTGTTGGCCAAATATACGTACTGCCTCCTTGTTTCCTCTTGATCAACGAGGCACATTGAGCATTGGTGGCCATCTCCAGCGCCAGCTTGTTCTCGTTGTTCTTGACGTCTGTCCTTGAATCTGGAACACACAATCACAGATTCACTCACCCTGAGCAGTGCATTGAGCTGCATTTGCAGAGAACGAAATAGGACAAACATCAAGGTGAAAAGAGAACAACTCACCCTTGTTGAGCAGCATTTCTACGATGTCAGAGTATCCTTTCCAGGCTGCAGCATGGAGGGGAGTGTCCCCCAGTTTGTTCTACAACACACAAAAAGATCAGAAACATACTCATGGATTCAGGTTAGCGCTGACTTGTAACAGTGTTACATGTGATATGAAACAGCAGAGTAAATACATAGCAGTCTTCATCGTCTGCAAGTAAAAACCCACTAACAGCATTTTGTTTAAATTAGCTTACACACACACACACACACACACACACACACACACACACACACACACACACACACACACACACACACACACACACACACACACACACACACACACACACACACACACACACACACACACACACAGGGGTCTGACCTGCTGGTTGAGCTCTATGTTTGGGTGTCCCAGCAACAGCTCCACCACATCTGGAAAATAGAAACCGTCCTCTAATCACATGCTTACAATTATACATCCAATAATGGACCGGAAACGCAATGTAGCAAGCTACCCAGGTTTAATGACAGTGGTTTGGGTTTAAAAGACCCAAACAAACACACTGTTGACATCTTAGCTCCAACGTCTGGTTCCGATACACAAATTGAAACAGTGTGTATTGTCAGTGAACTAGGGCTACCTCCATGCACTCCATGACCTACCTCTATGTCCACCGTGACAACCCCAGTAGAGGGCCGTGTTCCCAGCCTTGTCCAGTCCATTGATGCCCACCTTGTTCTCCAGACATTCTCGCAGCCAGCTCAGATTGCCTACACACACACACGCACACACACACACACACACACACGCACACACACACACACACACACACACACAATGAGGTGGCTCAAATCAGAACAAAACAGGAGAATAGAATAGAAGGACATGAATAAATAGGAACAGACTCCTTTCTGGACTTGCCTCTCTTGGCTGCTTCATGCATCGGGTTGTCGATAGATTCCGCCTGCTCAGCAACTGTAGATGAGGTCAAATAGTACTTGTGGATGTGAATAATGAAAGAAAACAAACGGCCACACCTCATTTTAAAATACATTTTTCATGACAAGTTCGCTACTCACCGTAGTTACTGGGGATGAGTCCTGTTCGTCCCCTGCATGTCCCCTTCCACCAATGACTGTCACTCTGAGTATGACACATACACACACACAAACGTCAGGTCCCATTGGCCAGCTCATGGTTTGCAACAACAGCAGGTGGTTCAATAGAGAAGTTATCAAGCTGGTGCAGTTTTATAATCATAAAACATTTACATCAAGTTTTGTAGTCTAAATGAATTGGATATGCCCTAAAATGGTCCAAATAGGAAATTTTAATGACATTTGAAACGTATATATACTCTCACATCAATGCAGATACCTAAAGAGATACAGACACATGGACAGGCAGACAGTTGTAGTGTTTTAACTTACAGTGTCAGAGATATACAATATATCTCCTTCTTCAAAGTACAGCTCATCAGGCTGCGAAAACAAACAAGAGAAACAAAAAATGTTGTGCGTGGAGGTATATGCAGATCCTTTTTCCAATGTTTTTGCAGAAGTGCAGACCCAAAAGTCTTCCATTCACCAGTTTTACCAGTTATTCAATTTGGCACAGTTATTTTAATTGATTTGCGTTCGCCTGTTAATAGTTATCAATAAACACAATCAGTTTTCATATATGGTTGACTGAATAAGCTCTGTGAATTTCCATCCACTACAATTATGTAACTAATATAACCACTGAGTGATGACAATGTATAACTTCTCAATAAGGCCAAATAGAACTGTGTTGGGGAAGGAAATGAAACAGAAATAGATGAACGCAACCGAAAGTCATTAATAATTATCTTGACATTTTTACTCACAGTTCTGGGGTCAAAGGTGAACATTGCTCTGAACACCTTTACTTGGCCTGAAGGAAAACAGATGTTGATTAGTTATGACACTACACATCACCATGTGGTGAATGCCAGCAGAGATGTACAAAGTAACGTGGGTTCAAACCCCAATATCCACAGTCCAGTAAACTATGTTCACCAAGTTGCCTTTGATAAAAAAAACATCTGGTAAATAAATGACGAGTAAACGGTTAATGTTATTTTGCGAGGGTGTATTCCCGCACATATATCCACCATATCTTAACAAACACAGCTGGAAACATTTGTGGCAAATGAACAATCCCTTGGGCTTGGGAGTTGTCCTACAAATATCCAGTGGCGTGCATTAAATAAAACCCCAACTCTAATGTGAGACTGATCAATATAGAGCAGCGTCTAATCAATGTGTTACACAATGGTCTACACACACACACACACACACACACACACACACACACACACACACACACACACACACACACACACACACACACACACACACACACACACACACACACACACACACACACACACACACACTCTCCTGTTTTTTTTTAGGCCTGTGGAGGTTGCCCTTGGGGATTCTAATGACATGTTGTGGAGGAGGAGGCAGTACAGCTCTGTCTGGAATGCCACACGAGTGGCTGGCTGTGGTTGTGGCATGCTGAACGTCCCCCAACACACATTGAAGACAGGGAGAAAATATTTTTGGTTTAATTTACTATAACAAAACTAAATGCTCAAAGTTAATGGCTGCTATAAGCACATTCAAAAAGATAACATATCAAAGCCATGTTAGGGACGTGTGCTATGCAACAAGATCCAAGTGCAATTCAGCTTCCATACACTCATTGAACAAAGTGACAGATTTCAAGGGGGCTGGTTTTTGCAGAACAAGATTTTCCATCAACAGAAAATGTAAGCAGAAATAGTTCACATTGCAGGCTTTGTCACCTACTACAGCATTCACAATTTAAACTTACAGAAACACATATTGTCGTCAGTCATGCTGCCGTTTCAATATGTTGGGAAGCCCTAGTTACGGCCTACATGGTGTGCTTGGTTGGTCGGTTTAAATGTAACTGCCATTATAAACAAGTGCCCTCTATAAGTAAGACTTCTCTAGAGCGGGAGAGTAGGTAGCCAGACAGTATCCTGGCCCAGCCCAGAAGTGTTTATTCATTCTAGCCCACATGTTGGGACACACCACGTCTGCAGAGTCCCACAGAACAAACGCCCCGCAGTAGTGTAGTGGAATCAGGGGGTCTGTCTAGGGGGTGGGACAAGCCTAGCTCCGTTCCACATTGCCGGGGAAGTCTGCGCTACACGTCTTGTCATGTCCCGCTGAATACACAGCGGCCTGTGCTAACTAGCCCAGGTTTAGAAGTGTCGCTCCATTCTGGTACTGAAGCTCTGCTCTGCCCATAGATCTAAATGGCTCCCCTGTGTGTCTGTGTTGGCTATTTTGTATGTTTTGGTTGGTTTTGTTATTCAGTGTTGGTCCTACACTTGCAGAAACTGCAAGTGTTGACCCGTGAGGGACTTCACACATCTCTCTTGACCCATACAAAAAGCACATATACAAAATACTAAAGAATAAAATACACTCACCTGAAATTACAAGATAAATAAATGGGCAATTATTAAATCCACCCAATGAATCAAATAAAAAAAGAACAGTACACTCTGTAGCATTACCAACAACACACATCGCAATGAGGTGGGTAAAGATTGCCAGCAAACAGTAACATTTGTTTGCCTGTAATTCGCAGCTTAGCTCCAGAACTGAATCATAAGAGTTATATTAGTTTATATGCTCCAGAGTCTGAGATTGCGTATTGGAAGTTCTGGCACGTACATCGATGCTGAAACAGACAACATGATGCATCTCATAGCAGCAACTAAAATTGAAGAGTTGAACAACTGTACACACATCAGATGTGTAAGCTAGTCATGTATGACAATACACACGTTATCATCAGGGCCAATGCCGTCCTATTTATATGATCTGTTAAGGTAATCCATAAATAGGCCTAATACTTCCCCCCTTCATTCCCCTCATGTAAGAGATATGCAAAGCCTGTTTCCCAACGAGCAGAGGAGGAACCTCGTGTGTTGTGCAGAGTAGGACAACTGAAGCGTTGGTTAAGCTTCAGGAAGTAGTGATGACGCTTCATCATCACTTTGTGATGCTATATTCCACTCTGCTCAGCAAGATAATTCTCCCGAAATGCATGTTGCCTAAATCGGGAAGTCCATGGGTCGACATTGTAATTTGGTACTTAAATTCACACATGCCATTTCATTGCAACATGTGTGAATTGTTCTGGGGAGCCCAAATAGAGGTGTTAATGACATCTGACAACAGAATACAATTTGTCACTCAGTGTCAGAAGAAGTGTCCAGCCTCGACGCCCCCAACCTCCACACATCAGCTTTTATGGCTGCCAAGGTGTGTTGCTCTCGGAAGGGACAGGGATAAGTTCTAGCAAAAGCTCCACAAAGTTAAGTGTTAATTCTCACCTGGTTTGGCCGGTTTTGGCGGTGGCTTCGACATTGTATAGATGACAAATTCCCGATATACGTGAGTCGATGGAATATAGTCGATCACGGTCAACGAATGCACTTTCTCACTCAATGAGGAAGTTGACAATCTCGAGTTTACGGAAAGGTGTCGTGTACGCATGCGCCAAGTGCGGTCCACTTTCAAAGTGTTTTCCCCTACATCCATACCTTCTTGTCAATTCTTATAATACATCCATGGTTTACGAATTTTGGTGGTTTACTCGAAAAAAAAGGAAGAAAATAATAAAAATTATACATTGAGATAATTAAGGCATGTAAAACCCTATATAATATTTATATGTCAGTGGTGAGTAGACTATTCCAGTATCCAGCCGATTATATGCAAATTGCTCATCCCTCCCCCCCACCTATGACCTCAGCTACGGCGAGGCCAATCACTGAGCGACCTCAGATCACATGTCTTCATGTGTGTTTACCGCCCTTCATGAGTCGGAAAAACGCTATTTTCCTTGCCGTTAACATGAACCGGAGGCTACTCGGCGTTATGTCATAGAATAATGCTTGTCGGTAACTGAGAGTCTGCTCTGCAAAATCTTTCTTATTTTATTTTCAGCTACTGTCAACTGAAATGAATACACTTACTTTAGTTGTTGGAATAGGAGGGTAAGGGAGCTTTATCGACCCTTTTTCATGATTCGTTCGCTGTAATTATGCATCAGTGTCTTCTGGTATCTAATGGTAATAACGCATTTATGATTTGTTTAATTTAGGGTGACCAATGGCGGGAAGTCCACGTTGGCTACCAATCTACAGAAGAAGCTGCCACACAGTTGCATCATTGCACAGGACACATTTTTTAAAGTAGGCCCTCAAAATCATTTGCCACCAGAAATGCAAAAAGTGACACACACACACACATTTTAATTCTTTATTTGAATCCACCAATCACATTACAAGAGACAGCCTCAAATGTTTCAGAGATGAGATAGGTGTTTGTTCAAAGGTACAAACAACATCTCCTGCGCCAGACTGCCTATCACTGCTGATATGGAGCAGAACTTTAGCTAATAGTTTCGATTTTCTGCTGGAGAGCCCTGCCAGCCTTAACCCACTGAAAACACAGTTGTGGACATGCCTCAAGCTGCCAAAAATAAACACTATTAGCTTGCATTGGTAGCCTAGGTCCCTTAGTAATTCCAGAATGGGCTGGTATTTTTAATTATTTTATCTTGAAAGCAATTTTCATGTACAGATCATACACCTATCTCAAGTAAGAGCACCTCCCTTCTGTCTCTGTTAAAAAACACAACACCAGGGGTATTTGGGATGTTACAAAACACATCAATAGAGCTGTTAAACCATTCCGGCATGATGCGTGAATGTTTGTACATGAGACTGTGTGTGTGTGTGTGTGTGTGTGTGTGTGTGTGTGTGTGTGTGTGAGACGCCGGTATGCCGCACCAACAAACATACAAAATAGAACATCTCGCCTGTAGAACTGCCATCTTTAATGCAGCAAAGAGATATGCTTAGACACTAGTACCTCACTAGTGACACACACACACACACTCCAGATGTTTTGTGCATGTTTTAAGTAATTGTGGACTCTCTTCTTTAGGATGACTCCGTGGTACCTGTCGACAGTAATGGATTCAAACAATATGACCGTAAGGGACATGAATAAATTATATTGATTATTATGTTGACGGTCATATAGGACACATGACCACGTTTAAAACAAAAAAAAAACTTTTGGTTTTACTACACCTTTAAGTTAAACTACAAACTGTTCATTCATGTACAAATCCTACTCGTAGTCACTTAAACTGTGTCTAATTGTTGAATTAAAAGATTTATAATAGCGATGTCCTTCACATGAGTGTACATGTAGAGATTTTCAAACCTTAATGATGAAGTGTTGCCTGTAGTGCTGGATGCTCTGCACATGGACAAGATGATGGAGGAGATCTACTCGTGGTGGCGGGACCCACAGTCCTACCACCAGTCAACATGTGCCACAACGGAAGCTGGCCGCACGGAGGTCTTTGTGGTGATCGTAGAGGGCTTCCTCATATTCAACCACAGGTAGACAAACTGAGGCGCCATATATGGATATGGTTCTTTGGATATTTGGTCATGTGAAACATAGAGATCATAAATCCTTTGGTCAATTAATTTGACCAGATACTCTGTCATCCCCTATATATTGAAATTAGCTTTATGTTATATATTATTATTATGCTAATCATAGATATATATATGTTGCTTCCCGCCCTTGTAACGAACTGCCTCCTTTAATTAGAGACGCTTTTTCCGTCACATTTTTAAATCTAGGCTGAAAACACCCCTCTTCTCCCTGGCCTTTCCTCCCCTTTTATGATATGTTATTTTTATGTTTTCCATGTACTGTCCTTATTTTAAATCAACTTTAATGTTTGTATATACTGTAGGTATGTGAAGTGGACTGTGTTCTTTTATATGCCTTTGTTTGCACCATGTACGGCACTTTGGCCAGTGAAAACTGTATTTAAATGTGACTTATAGATACATTTTACTTACTTACTTTACTGTTTCCTATCTTTTACTTGATGAACCTGGGAGACGGAGAAGGTAAAAAGAATAATAGAGAAGAACTACATTGGGATATTCACATCTGTTTGTATCGATTCACAGGCCTTTGAATGAATTAATGAACAAAAAATACTTCCTGGAAATCCCTTATGATGAATGTCAGAATAGGAGATGGTAAGAAAATCAGATATATATATTTTTTAAATAATGTTATTTATGTTGTTAATAACTTTATACATTTCAGTGTCATATTATATATTTTATGTAGAAGGATAGAAAACTAAATTGGTTTGTAAACCCAAAAATTCTATTCAACATTTTATTTCTAAAATTTTTCTCATTTTGCTCTCCGGCAGTTCAAGAGTGTACACGCCCCCAGATCCGCCGGGGTATTTTGACGGACACGTTTGGCCGATGTACCTGAAGAATCGTCAGGAGATGCAGCTGCAAGGGATCGGTAATTAAAGTTACAGTTAGTATCTATAGAAACAGCAACTGCTGTTTTATCTACTCTTCACATTGTTGTCTGTGAGGCCCTAATGTATGAAGAGGCGGCACATGTTTGTCCAGGGCTCAGATTTAATGAAAAACTTGGTTAAATGTTTTTCAAAACGTAACCTGACAAGAATGTATGCACAGACTATTTATCATAACGATAAGGAGTCCACAAAGTGGTATTTCCGGTATTGCTTAAAAACTGGTATTCTTATATAATTGTGGCTTAAGGGGGACATATTATGAAAACAACGCTTTTCCTGAGATTTGGGGTGTTGTTTATGGTCTCTGGTGCTCCCACACGCATGCAAACTTTGAAAATAGTCTGTACAGGATTTTTTGAGTGAGATATACATTTCTGAAAGTACCCCGCCTACAGTAACCAAACGAGCGAGTCAGTTTCCGCGCCCCCTCCTACGTAGGAAGGGGGCACAGTTGAATATTATCTCCCACTTCCCTCCAATGAGATCATAGCTAAGATATTGTGGACCAGCGGACTAGCAGCTCCGGCAGGGGGAACTCGGCGGCAGCTCAGCTCTGGGAGTACTTTCTCTGCCGGACTGCCGCCGAGCTCCCCCCGCCTGAGCTGCTGGACTGCCACCAAGCTACCCCCGCTGAAGCATCGGCGGCAGTCCAGCAGCTCCGGCGGTGTACTCCTGTACAATCCCTTTTTCCTCCATGTCACGGTTCATGGACTTCAGAGAGTCAAGGCCAAATTTCTTTTCCCCCAATTCTTCTCAACCATGGCCGAGATATCCCCCACTACAAGTCTTTACTTGTTGTGGAAATACCAGAGATGTCAGACGCAGTCTTTATGATTCATAATATCATCCAAGGCGCAAATATCTTTTGGCCGTGATATTAGATATATACCCATACATAATATTATAATATTAAATAGATATAGAGCTCAAGAAGTCTGCACACGGCAAAAATCCCTTCTCCATGCTGTGGTTCAGTCTGACAGCTCATTGGTCAATGAGCAGCAGCTCATTTGCCTTAAAGCTACATACACCAGAAACAGCGCATTCTTAGAGAAGCCCCTTACTGCAGCCCGCAGACGGTGCTCAATGTGGTCAGAGTCAAACGTTGAGCACAGCCACCCAAGTACCCCTGACTGGCTTCTCCAGCTTCTCCAGCCTTATTTTTTCAGGCTTTCCGTTTGATTTCAGGTCAGAAACTTCCAGAAACTAATAGGGGCTAGAGTATTGTCATGAAAGAAGGAAGAAGGTACGGTCTTTTGCTGTTCGACACATAAACCATGCAACCGCCTAATAATATGACTATTAGGTGGATACCAATACCCCCCACTCCCCATAAACCCAAATTGTTGTACTGCACCCAAAGGTAATCTCTGAAATCAGATGCATCTTTTTTACCCTTGTCTTCTGCTCTAAAAATGTTTACTTTTCCACAATTTCATAGAAAAGCCAAACGTCCACAGTTTCAACCTATTTTGCCTCTATGACCATTTTTTTTTTGCATAACTACAATAGGGCTATCATTAGGTGGATACCATTAACAGTGCAGAGTTTCAGATCTGTACTATTTTAAGAAAGCCCTTAATTCTCTTGTGAAATGTGTGCTTGGAGTTTTCTTGATGTTGTGTGCTTATCAATCGACATTTTCATACTGTGAATGAGGCTTTATGCAGTTCAGGAATGTCAGTGGCTCAAACAGGATAATGCCTTAAGGTTGAGTTTGAATCCTGATTAGAGCATTATGAACAAGCTGTCATTGCCACTCATTTAAGAAGCACAACAATGAACAGCACCTGAAATTTATCAGGCAATCAACATTCCGGCCCATTCGTTTCCAAGAATCGGACTGCCAAGACACAGTATGGCATTAAGGGGAACTTCTTCATTTCATTCCATTTTTCTTCATAATTAACTGTCATATTTATTTATTTATTCTGTCAGTGTTCTTGACTACAATAGTTTAATTTCCCCAGAATTTCAAAGATTTTTCAGGTATATACTTTTAAGAAAGCCCTCAATTCACTTGAGAAATGTGTGCAGACATTTTGACCATGGGGATGGTCAGAACCTGAACTGCAGTGAATGAGGCTGCAGTTCAGGTTTATCAGTGGCTCAATGGGCACCTAACCTTGTACAGGTGATCCTTAGGTTGAGAGTTCGAATCCCAACTATAGTATTATGAACAAGCTGAACATGACATTCGGTCATTGCTTTGCAGCTCACCTGAAAGCCGAGGCACAGTATTGCATCAAGTGGAACATCTTCATCAACATCTTTCCTTCATAATTATTCGTCATATTTATATATCTTCCATTAGTGTGTTCTTGACTTAATTTTCCTCGGACCCCATTAATCACCGCTTGTGGTTATATATATATATTATTTTTTTTACGTATAACTAGTGCTAATAGTGAATGTTACGAGAAAATGCTCACGTAATCTCTTTTCTACCAGTTTTTCTGGATGGATTGAAGTCAGAAGCTGAGCTACTAGGATATGTATATGATGATATAACTACGGAAATCAAAAACCTCAGGGTAAGTATTGGGAATGCATTTGTTTTTTATACCCCCCATAGCATTTTTGTGACAATCTTTTTCCTTCATATTTAAAGGCATCTTTTTCCATTGAAAACCAAGTAAATTTTTCCACTTGTATATATTCTTATGGCTTGACCTATTGCAGCCCGACATTGACCTTTATTTCTGTGTTCTATTCACAGGGAAAGACTGAAATTAATTCAGTCAATTTGTAAGGATCAAAGCAGATGTCATGGAAGTTTGTCAATTCTCCCTGCTGGACCAAATGTTTTTCATTGCAAAGACTGTTATTTTGGTATTGAGGTTTAAGCCCTTTTTCACTTTTATACGTGGTGCTTGGTTCATTGAACGTTTGAGCATTAATATGCAAGTTATTAAGCCAATAGGACACCCAATATGCTACTTAAACCACTCTGTATTTTAACGTCTGTTATGCATTGACAAATTCTGTGTGATGTTTATGTACTGGTATTTTTTATTCCATACTATACTGATAAAATAATTATTGTGGTACTTGTTACAACATTGGTACATACAGTACCAATGTTTTTATCTTTCAAGCTATCTGTCTTAATCATTAATTAAAATGTGAAAAATCTATTTGAAAAGTGGACTAAATAAATATTAGGATTTCCATACTTCCAGGGATGTACAAGTGTGGGACTGGGTGTGGATAATGGGTGGTTTGGGCAGCACCTACCTGGCCGAATCTGATTGGACTCTTGGGCTGGGTGACGCTGCACAACTGTTGCACATTGAGTATCAGTGTGCAGTGCACAGGTTAAACCAGCAATCTCCAAAACACACTTCTCCTAGATGGCAACATGTAACACCAGGACATGGTTAATTTTGTGCAAACTAATAAAACAAAAACGGATTCAACATCACCAACCCGTGACCTTTGTCTGGAGGAGTCCAATATAAGTCACTTTTGTGGAGTATGGCAGCCAACTAGGTGGTGTGTGTAGCCATTGGCTTTGCTTAAATAAGCTTACAATTTTAAGCAAATAACACAAGTTAAATTCTGCATCAGCATTCAGTTACTTTTGTCTGGTTTCAACAATGGGGAGAGGCAGCTTATTTTTGTTGTTCTTCTTTCTCCTTATTTAAAGGTGAGGTATCAATTCTGTCTTACACAATGCAGGCCATGCATTTCTTTTTAAAAGACATTTGTTTACTATGTCTGTTCCTTTACAGTCAACAGCTCTATTCATATATAACTAATAACTATTATTTAATAACTGGCTAATAATAAAATTGGTGACAAATATCTTATCTTCCTGGTTGTGACACTTATAATACATGACAATCAATGAATTGCATTACTGATGTGAATCATTTCTTTATTTTCAGATCTTACCGGGAAGCAACTCCCTGAAGTAGCCGACTTCAGCTATAACTTAATTAATTAATTTTCTGCTTGGCCACCCTTTGGAACACAAATGCTATTCTTTTGAGCAGAACAACCGAGTGTGTCTAAGGCCCATTTAGAGTTGCAGGAGTTGGTCTCAATCAGCAGGAGGCGCTGATGGGAACTTCATCTTGTGGATCTACAACACAAAGACGGGACTGTGGTTGAACGGAAAGCACAGTCCCCAGAAATACATCACATCAAGATTATATTGTATTGTAAAATAGTACAATGAGCAGGGCCGGCATCAGTGGACTAAGTGCTCGCTTAGGGCCTCCATTGCCACCAGAGGGCCCCAAAGAGCCGGCCTACAAAGGCTTTTTTATTTAAGTATACCTCATCATTCCTCATTATTTAATTATCATATTGTCTGTTTTTTATAGGGGTACATTTATCAAATGTATTTTATCATTAGATAAAACTTATTTTTGATAGCAGTTGATAGCTGTTTTGGACATTGCACATTTATTAAACCAAAAAGCTATTAAGGTGGTAAAGATGTTTACATTAAATGCATAACTGTATCACTTTGAATATTACATGAACACCTTGTGACCTTTCAAGAATAAGAGCTATAGAATGTTTTAAGATTAAAAACAAGGTTGAAAACATGCCATGCTTACCTTGGTATGATTTGAGCAATAGCTACAACTTATATAATTGATAATGGGTTTGTAAGATTTGCAGTTGGTATGTGAATGAGCATTGACAATCAATAGTATTGCCTGCAATGAGGCACCAGGGGGACCCAGAATCAAATTCTGCCTATGGGTCCAAGATGACATCACCAAGTGTCAGACCAAAGTTGATCGGTTGCTCAAAACCGATCCGACTGTATCGCAGAATCTCCCCGTCTATATATGGCTACAGCTTATTTCTTTTTGGATAAGATCACATGAATGATCATAAGTATGGCCGAAGAAGATTTGGGAGTGTGTCTGGATGATGGCTGGTCAAAGCAGACTCACCTGGCTGGGTTTGATTGGATTCCGGGGCTGGGTGAGGCTGCAGACTGGTTGCACATTGAGTAATCAGTGTGCACAGGTTAAACCAGCCATCTCCACCCACACTCAGGGAGATATCCTGCATGGCAATAGAGCACCCTTTCCATGTGCATTACCTGCAAAACTCGAAATAAGACGGCTTTAACATCACCACCCGTATCCTTTGTTTGGGTGAGCCAAAGAAAATCCACCTAGGCGGAGTCAGGAGTGTGGCAGCCACCTAGGTGGCATAGGCAGCAGGGACTTTACTACACTGTGTGTGTGGAGATGGCTGGTTACCTGGGCACACTGATTACTCAATGTGCAACAGGTGTGCAGCCTCACCGAGCCCCAGAGTCCAATCAGAATCAGCCTGGTGATGCTGATTAATCATTAAATCGTATTGTCCCTTAGATCTCGCTCTGATTGCATTCATTTTGAACTGTTTGTTAGCCCCACCATTTCTATATTCTTTGTTGCTACCTTGCTGTCTTTGGACAAGTAAGAGGAAAGAGGCCTGTATACATGTACAACACGTAGTGCTGTTCTCTGTTTAGACATTTAAGGTTAGCAGTGTTGCTTTCCCCTGTACTTTATGGTTAAGTAAGTAGATGTGTGGTCTACTGGCAGCTGGTAAGCTTTACTTCCCTGTGTTAGCTGTTAACTTAGCTTTGTTTAGTTATTTTCTTTGGCAACACTCATGTCCGAAGACCCGGTAGCATTGTGGTGATTGTTTTTGGTTTTGTGTGCAGTGCCCCAATAAACATGTTCATCATCTGGTGTTCACCCACTACTGACTCATCTATGATCTATAACCTGGCCATTTAAACATCAGTTACCTCTCTCCGTACCCTGTGACAGTGGGGTTGAAACATTGCCACAAAGTGTTTATAGTGTAATCAGCCATGAAATCTGTGATTATAGGCACAACTATAGTATTGTTTATGTGTTTTGGTATTTCTAATATCCTTATTTAGGACTATATTTGGAAGTAAGACGTAATTAACATGATCTACCGATGGGACTTGTAAAGAAATTATCTCTTTTGCAATCATCTTTTTATCATTGCATTATTTTACCCTTGGGATCTTGCATGCAGTTGTTCTCGGAAACATTCTGAGCCGGAAGGCCCTAAAGTATGACAATATGGGGAACGTGATTGTTCAGGACTTTTTGAGAAGTCTGTTGCATTAATGTAAGGTGTATGAACATAATGCATTATTTTAAAATAGCATTGGTATTGAAAATGAGTGCATGTTTGGTTTCTCTGTTTGTTGCGCTTATTGAGCTTTATTTTTTATTTTTTTAATGCTTACATTTGGTATAATTGTTACATTTGTGTAACCTCACCCTAGCCAGTGCGAGTGCGAGATTATGTAAGACTGGTTTATAAGGCTATTTCATAACCTGTTCATCCAGCTTCAGAACAAAAGTTTTGTGTAATTTTCCAGATATGTTTAGGTAGATATATTAAGCTGAACAATTAATATTATACGATACTTATCTAAGGTTTTCTATTCATTAATAATTATATTGCATAATTGGGTGTCGGAAGATATTTATGTTACATTTGATATAGGCTACACGGTGACAGGGAACCTACGTACACATGGTTGATGGTTTAATAAACACGTTGCAACAACAATCGTATGTCGTGCTGAAACTTGGCTACTCATCATGTTGGGCATTCCAAACTTCCTTATAACATTCGTGATGTTGTGTAAAGGTCGAACAAGGTGTCGTCCCTTCTTTGCACGCCTATAAACGTGTTCCCTCAGAGATCTCAGTTCTGATTACTCGTAGCCTTTGCACGGTTGATTCAGCATCTGCAGCCCCGTTATGTTCAGAGAATGGTTTGCTGCATACGTATTTCTACTTTTGGTTCGTCACTACACCGATGCAATGTCCTCAGAACGCCACCACGAGGCTATCAATAACAGACCCATTATCGGTAAGTAGTCAAAATATGTTATGATATATAAAGTAGAAAAAGGACATTTAACATCTAACTCAAGCAACTCACAAAGATAACGTGGGATTCAATTATTAGGGTGGTGTTGGACTGATCGGTTTTATGTTTTAATAATTGTACCCACTGATTGTCAACAGGTATTTTGGCTCAAGAAGTTGTTGACGATGTCATGAAACCATTTGGGAAGACCTACATACCAGACTCCTATGTGAAATATATTGAGTCCGGAGGGAGCAGAGTTGTGCCGATTCGGTAGGATGGTTGGCAGAGATTGTTCAACACAATTTTTAGCGATTAACCTTTGGAGCTTTAGTAGCTATTCAGTGACCTCTATTTCTATCCCAACAGCTTGACCCTGACCGCTACCGAGTATGAGAAGATATTCAGATCCATCAATGGGTAACTAATTATACTATTAATACTAATAATAATCATATTAATATGATAATTACAATAGGATAATTTTTTTATTATTATTATGAATAATAATAATAATAATAAACCTAACATTTAAATGTGTCATGCGTATCAAGGTTGCTTCTCATTGGAGGATCAACAGACCTGGAAACATCAGACTTTGCAAGAGTGTCAAAGATTTTCTACCACCTGGCTGTTAAGGTTAGGTTCAATAGTAATAAGTTGTCTTTCGATTTTCTTTCCATATCTCTTCCCATTTCAATGCAACTTTTTTTTATTCCATTTTATATATTAAATGGAGAGTCTAACATATAAGAATTCCCCCCCAAAAAATTGTACTAAGAAAGAAAAAATATCTATACACTGAAAGCAAGCCATATCCTGCTCTATATATTTCAGGCCAATGATGGTGGCGACTACTTCCCCATCTGGGGCACATGTCTTGGCATGCAGCTACTGACGGTACTGGTTGCCGGGGAGAATCTGCTGTCCCCTACACCAGCAGAAAACATACCGCTTCCACTTAACCTGACTCCAGGTAAGCATGGGTAGGGTCTAGGAGTTTGACGGTCTAGGCCTGTCAAACTCACCTCTCCAAAATAACTGTAGGCTATAACATATAGTTGTAATGTATGTCACTTTCATTCTATTTTAATTTTACTTCTATCATTTCATTAGTTTGTTTTTTACCTTCCATTTTATATTGGTATTTTATTTGCTAATGTGTGCTGCTGCCGGATTTCCCCTAGGGATGAACAGAGCACCATGGAATTCCCAAATAACAATTTGATGACCTTCTCACCTGTTTATCAGTTAATTGACAATGCACAACAATGTGTAGTTGGAAATGCCTTGAAAGATCCTTTGCTGTATAATGAGGATATATTTGCTGCAAGAAAGGTGTGTGTGTGTGTGTGTGTGTGTGTGTGTGTCAAATATCACCAGTTGGTGTCAGTAGAAATAAAGCAAAACCAATAACATGTAACGGGAGATACTGGGGACTGACAAATTACCATTTTGATTTTAGGATTAGGGTTATTTTAGGGTTAGGATTAACCACAGTTAGGGTTAACCACAGGGAAACAAAAGAGCTCCACTGTTTTGAACCAATAATCCTGGCTGCCTGTAGGACTGGGCCTCTCTAACTTCTGTGTGCATCTCCTCTGTCTTCCCCACCAGATGTGCATTCCAGTCGAATGTTTAAGGGGTTTCCCAGTGAGGTCATGACTGCTTTGTCCAGAGAGCCATTGACTGGGAATTTTCACAAGTTTGGAATCACAAACGAGGTGTGTGTGTGTGTGATATTAGTCACTGCCAAAGTGTGTTACTTTAATGGATACTTCTAAAGTTTATTTGTCTCGCACTTTATTATCGCGTACACACAGTGACATCTCAAAAGGCTTCAACTTGCAGAATCAAACGTATAATTAGGACTGCTGAGTGAAAACTGCAAGAAAACATACTACACATCAACACACATGCTTAACCTGGATATTCTAGGTCATGTTACCAGTGTTGTAAGCTTCCTGGAATATGGTGAAATTTCTTTACATTGGAAAGTACATGGTGGTTACTGAAATGCTGAACTTTCATTCAGACCTTTGCAGGAAACGAGAAGTTGCACACATTCTACACCGTCTTGTCTACAAACGTAGCTGAAAACGGGGCCACATTTATCTCCACGATGGAAGGTATTCAATGTTTTGGATGTGTAACCTCACCTTTGTCTTTAAAGTGGGCAGCATGTCAATATGAAATGGCACACAACCTTTGCTTGACTTTGCTTGTTCCTCTGTACCAGCTAAGAATTATCCGTTCTACGGAGTCCAGTGGCATCCAGAAGTGAACCGCTTCCAGTGGGCCCCCGACGTGCAGTTCCCCCACTCTCCTTACGCGGTCCGAGTCTCCTCCCTGCTGGCAGAGTTCTACATTGACGAAGGTGAGCTGATGGGGATGTCTGCCGTGTCCAGTGAAACTAGTGAATCATTCCTCTTGACAAACAGGCCGAGAGATTTTTGAGATCTTGATGTCTCTAATTTTCGCCATCGCTCACCTGCTTATTTATATTATATTATGTATATTTTTGTTTATCCCATTTAGGCAGAAGAAGTTTTCATTCTTATGACACTCCCGATGAAGAGGCCTCTTCACTGATTTACAACTACCAGCCTGTGTACGCTGGCAACCTCACACGATACGAGCAGATTTACTTCTTCTGACAGTATCTGACTGTGTTTCTGCTTATCATAAGCCCAAAGGTTGTGCAGTGTGTCTAATGTTGGGATTTTAAGAGCTCACATGCTGAATCAGACTTGAATGCACATGTAAGCTATGTATGCAATGTGTTCAATCAATGTGGAATATAAATAAATGTGCATTTGAATGACATTACTATCAGTATAAGAACGCTTTATGCTCCAGATTTCAATCTTGTTTCATTTTCTTCACTCCAAAGTGCATTGCTAATGCTTAGAATTTATTAAAAAAAAAAAAAAAGTAGGCCTAGGTACTATAATGTATTTGTTCTTTAGAACAATAAACCATAATAACCTCTAACACATCTGGTTGTTGTCCTTAAAATAGCTCCTGACGTCTATAATTTAATGTTCAGTCCGGCCTGAAATAAATATGAGAGGCGCCACAAAATGTACGCAGCCCGTCCAGTCCAGCCGTTACAACAGACACGGGTTTGGGGTTAGGACTGAAAGCTGCATGATCCAAGGGTCCGAAAGTACAGTGGGAGGTACTTCTCTCCGTCACCACCCAATCACTGATTGGTCTCTTTGCATACCAACCAATCAATGATTGGTCTCGCTCAATGTCAATAGCAGTGCGGGGGTGGGAATAGGAAAATCGAGCCAGTGTTCCAGTTTTCATCACAGATGCTAGGTCTGTGTTATGCAGTCTAATTATAATAACAGAGCCAATAAAGGAGAGCAAGTGAAAACGCTTTTCCTTTAAAATAACGCGAGGATAGCCTAAAACTCCGACATGTACCTCCGCGTAACGGATGTGACATTGTCGGTTCGTGCCTTCACGCTGACTTTAAACACTCGATTTCTATTTTGATATGGTGGTTGCGTTATTGTCTCTTAACATTGCAGCTGCATAAAACGTCAATTTTGGTGTGGGTCTGTGCTGTGTTGGAGCATACTGGGAAATAAGTAGATCTCTGTCTCAACCCGCGGTGGCTTGTTGATCAACACCAATCGGATACCTTGGTCTCCCTCCGGTGCATTGATGCACCCGTTCCAGTGGTGTAACGGTGAGCGTTTGATTATATGCTTCTAGGCCTATGTATTGTTTGGATACCTAATCAGTAGCAGTAGGCCTGCTCTACCAGCAATGCAGGTAGGCTACGTGACATCTTTAATTTGATGAAAGGTTGTTACCTTGTTAAAATATAAAGCACAACGAGAAAAGACGCCCCTGGCTGGCAGAATGGTTTTATAATAACGATTGTTCAAAAAACGAATATGTGGCAAGAATATTGATAAAATATTGTCCTTGCTGTAGCTTGTTTTACTTTTGTTCTCAGCACCCAGCCCCTTTTTGTGAATAGCCTGCCACAACTTGCAGAATGATGTCATCTGCACACAGAACCGCCTGACACGTTCGTTTTAATATATGCGATGGCCGTATCTGATTTCATGTTGGACTGCTCGCTTAGACCCAATATACTTAATGGAGAGGTTTTAATAGTTGCTCTTTCACGGTCTCCTTGAACAGCGCCATCCAAACACATTATTTTTGTGTCGTGGTATTAGGCAGTTATTGTCTGGGTAAAAGTGGAGATGATCGATTAGAGATATTTCTTTAGGGTTCCATCAGTGCAGACCTACTGTGTGTGCTGTCCAGAGAGAAACAATGGGTCCCTGTTTCTTGTCTAACTGCTCTCTCTCTCTCTCTCTCTCTCTCTCTCTCTCTCTCTCTCTCTCTCTCTCTCTCTCTCTCTCTCTCTCTCTCTCTCTCTCTCTCTCTCTCACATACACGCATCGCATTGATACATGCATAAATACATAGCTTTAAAACAGCTAGACACTGTCAGACAGCTGAGTATTGCCTGGCCCTATACGATCGTGTGCGTGTGTGCGCGTGTAACTCGAGACACATTGCGCGTGCAATGGAGTTAAGAGCCAACCTTCTTTCTTAACAAGAAAAAGCCAACAACAACCCAGCAGCAGTGATGAGTGTTTCCCTCATGTTAACTGTTGAATATTTGATGAGCAGTTCTGCCTGTGGTGCGAGCAGCAGTGGCAGCGTCGTGAAAATATATTTTATGTGGGACAAAAGCCCACAATTCAACTCAGGAGCTATTTGGATGCAAGGTCTTCCTCATCTTTTCCTCTCGCTCTGTATCTCTTTGTCTCTCACTCAATCTGTCTCTGTCTTTCATTGTCGCTCTCATTTTGACCTTCTCTTTCGTCTATCTTTGCCTCTGTTCTGTCTGTCAATTTATTGTTTGTCTCTTTCCCTTTGTTCCCCCCTTTCCCCAGTCTCTCTCTCTCTCTCTCTCTCTCTCTCTCTCTCTCTCTCTCTCTCTCTCTCTCTCTCTCTCTCTCTCTCTCTCTCTCTCGCTCTCTCTCTCTCTCTCCTGTCGGTGTCATCTCTTTCACACCACCATTCCCCTTCTTTTCTCTACCATCCTCTCTGTCTCTCTCCTGTCCCCGTCTCTATCTTCTCCCTCGGAATAATCAACTCGCCCATATCCGCCATGGATGGAGGACTTGACACTCGACACAGAGCGACTACATCAGAAGACTCAGTGTCCTCAAATGAGAATATTCTGTGTGTGTGTGCACGTGTGTGTGGTTTCCTCCTTCTTCCTTCATTGTAGTCCTGGTGGCCGTGGTAACGGGGAGCCTCCTGAGTGCACTGATGTAGGTCAGTGATCATGCGCGGTTGGACTACCAAAACCTGCTGCATACAGCCAACGTCTGCCTTCTATATATTCTAAATGTGTGCGTAGTGTACGTGTGGACTTGAGCATCAATGCATGCCATGCGCACCCACCCACACACACACACACACACAACAGACAAATAAACAACGAGTCTGTCACACATGATGACCCACATTTGAGAGTCGGACTGATGTTTGAAGCCCGAGCTTCGCTCCAAGGGTCAATGTGTGTACAAATAGGAAATGCTGACATGCACTGTCTAGCGGTCCTCTATGCACAGACTCAAACACACACATGCACGCACACACAAAGACACACACAGACACAGACGTACACACAGTCTAGATACACATACAGAGAGACAGACAGACAGAGAGAAACATGCACACATGAATACATAAACATGCACAGCTAAACAAGAATTCACAAGCATGCACATGTACACACGCACGCACGCACACACACACACACAGTGTTTACAACTAATGAGAGATAAATTCTATAAGTTCATTGATGACATCAGATGTATCTACATGCCTGTCTATAAATGTGGATGTGTAAACAGTATTCTTCACGCTTTAATGCATGTGCGTTCCGCATGCATTAATGCCATGTTATGCATGTGTAATTCCTACGGCTGGAATCGGTGCCTCTACATTTCTCCCCAGAGGAGTGAGGCACACAGTTCATCCCTGGACGTCGCTGAGTGGCTCTTACTTGAGGCAAAACGACCCCACGATTGATATCGATTCTTTTTCTTAAACGCCAGGAAATCGGTTGTTCCGAGTTCGCAAACATATTCTTCAGAAATAAGACAGGAGCAGCAACTCAACTCTAAAGTTCTAACGCTGTAGTATGGATCATATGAGATGTTTGTACTGCCTATGTACATTGTGACTATGTACCGACTATGTTCTTCCACTGAAAGTCCCTTTCCTTGGAGTAGTGGTTGGCCTCAACATACTGTATCTGTTATCAGTGCGAGCACTTTGATTCTAAGCTGTTGCTTTTGTTGCACATCCCGACCAGCATATACACAAGCTGTCGTAATTACCATCTGCTGAGGTGCTTTCATAATAAGCTGTTGCTTTGTCTGTACCTCTCAGATGCTCGGTGATCCCCTCCCCGTTTTCCCCGCATAGTCAAAGTGCAATGTCTCGCATGATGCATCATTCACGTCCATCCGTCACTCTGAGTCGTTATATACTGCTGTGACTCATATCTCAGACGATGCCCTCCTCATAATTATAGACAGCGATGTTTGGGTCGTGTATAATGTACACATGATTCAGGCTGACTGAATGACTGCCGCTCTTCTCCATATGATTACACACACACACACACACACACACACACACACACACACACACACACACACACACACACACACACACACACACACACACACACACACACACACACACACACAGGGTCCATTTCACCTGCCAGAGTAGCCAAATCGTTTGGCCAAGCCATTGTTTTAATGAGTATCCCTGAATTTCTGTACCTGCCAAATGGTAAAAATCTATCCCCCATTGGCTGGTTGTGCGTGTTTTGGACCTTGCGTGTGTGTCCACAGCACAAAATTAAAAGGCCTACGTTGTTTATGTGGTCAATGATAGGGTAAAGGATAGAGATGATGGTATATTTAGGACTAAGAATTTAATGTTGATCACATACTCAGCCGTTCATCAACACTTCTTCTCCTGTATTTCTACTCTTGCAGCTAAATTCTCCAGCACATCGTCAGTTGTCATGGTAAAAAACCATACCTTTGTCGCACTTTCCCTGCGTGTTACCATTCAGTCTTTTAATGAAAGATCTGCTGTTAGACCCCGAAGTGAAGCCCGGTGGCCCAGTATGAATTAATACTCAGTTGCCTGGATACGGCCTACGTTGGGATTGATCTATTTGACTCCATTGTCCTCCCGTGAGATGCGGCGTGGGCAGGAGACTCTCCAAGGTCCTGTGTGGAAACGTTGACAAAGTTTTGAGAGAGAAGTGGATCTCTTCTGCAGCACACCAGTGACATCTATTTCAGTGGTGGTTTGGTCTCCCATAAACAGCTTCTGTAGGAGCCCTTATGCGCTGTTAAGTACACACGCACGTATGTTTCCACGCACGCACGCACACACACACAGACACACACACACACACACACACACACACACACACACACACACAGACGTGTTGGTGTCATACTGGTGTGTGTGTGTTTGTATTTTTGTTGGTGTGTTTGTCTTTGCCTCTATAACACAGAGGTTACGGCCTCCTTTTGTTTCTCCTTGTCACGTCCATTTCCGAGAATATATTATTTTTGAATTTCTAAATGGAAGGGAAAGAAAAGCGTAACACGACCTCACCCTGGCGAGCATCTTGACCTTTGTATATAAATTCCCCTTAAAGCTCCCTGTGTGTCTTCTTCTGGGTGTGTGTGTGGGTGTGTGGGTGGGTTTGTGTGTGTGTCATGCCAATGTAAGACAGCGGACACGGCTGCACTTCTGACCCTCGGCTGCATGAGGGGGGGAGTATGTATTTTGCACAAACAAAAGGAGAGATGGCCTGCATGTGAATTGTGTGTGTGTGTGTGTGAATGAGTCTTCCACATTCAGTTCTCTAGCTTAACATCTCTTAATCTATCGGAGGATCCATGTATTTGAAGCACCCTCTCTCCCCTCAATATAGGGTGCTTCTGTGGTCTGGGACTGGTCTACTCCAACAAGTCGTGCAGCATGCCTCCCATCACCTTCCAGGACCTGCCCCTCAACATCTACATGGTCATCTTCGGCACAGGCATCTTCGTCTTCATCCTCAGCCTCATCTTCTGCTGCTACTTCATCAGGTGAGATGAACAGTTGTACAGATGTGTGTGCATTTGTGTGTGTGTGTGTGTGTGTTTGTGCGCTTGTGTGTGTGAGTGTGCATGCACACGTGCTTGTGTGTCTGCGTACTTGGTGTATTTATATGTGTGTGTGTGTGTGTGTTTTTGAGCATGTATGTGTGTACGAGCATGTGCTCGTGTGGGCTTGGGCGTGCATGTCGGTGTCTCCGAGGTATTGCATAAAGGGTGCACTGTATATGATAGAATAAGAGGGAACCTACGAAGGAAAGAAGGAAGGCAGCATTTAAAAAATAAATAAAAGAGGAAGCATCCAATGCCAGTAGGAGCACCGGAACAATGGGGGCAGGATGTAGCCAGCCAAAGTGTTTAGCCAAGAGCTACGTCACCAGAGACAGGGCACGATGACCTCCGTCCGAAACATCCTCAAGCTTGATGAAAGACATTCTGCAGAATAGTACTGTAGCTCAAATAACATCACAGAGGAAAATTGGTTACCATTGTACCATGGTACACAACTGTCTGTGTGTCCTCATTTGCAGTTCATTCAAGGTTATCTAGGGTTATTTTGTTGTGTACCTTTGATAAAAGGTGCAACAAAAATTCTGTTTACTTTGACCGTGTACAAAATACAAGTTCGATTTTTGATGACATAAATGAGCAGCCTTCAACATTGTTGCAAGGAACAATTTTCCAAATGGAACACAAAGTCTAAGCAAGATATCGGAAGCAGGCATGAGAAAGAAGCTTCTAAACAGAATACATATAAAAGCTTTCTGTGTCTCATAGCTCGTCAAGGTTTGTTGCATGTCAGGCTAAGCAGCAATCTGGTTGTTGCGTTGTTTTATTCACTGACGACATCAAGCGACAAAGTCACCAGGGAGTCGGCTCGTCCAATCGGAGCTCATTCATTTTCTGTGTCATTCATTGAAAATGCACATAACAGAAAAGACACTCCCAGGATTGTTAAATGTTAACAAATTAAATTCAAAGACACAAAAATAAACTGACATCCGTTGCCGGTGAAGGCATGGTTGTGGATTCAGCATATTCTTTGCTTAGACTCTTAAGTAAGAAGATCATGTCTAGTTGAATGCAAATATAGGCAAGAGAACATGGAGCAACCTCAAATTCTAACCGGAGAAAATGGTTTGTGATTGCTATTGGATTGGAAAGAAACTATAGAGATCAGTTAAAATGTGTGCGTTTTTTAGAATCAGTCAATGTTTAAAACCTTTAGGTACAGGCATTACTGTGCATCAGTGGGAGCTTGATATGAATTGTTAATGTTGAATTTATAAATTGTTTTCACATTCTTCAACAACCAAAAAAAGTTCTGATTTGCCAGACGACACCTTAGTGTGAATCATAACCAATGAGTCACTTCCCTCGGCCCAGTTATTTTCAATATGTGAGGGTTTTCTCTCCGGTAGGAGGGGTGATTGAGAAAATCATTTATAGTCCTGATGATTCATCACCAACTGATTAATGCACTTTTACACTCCAAGCAGGACTAGCGGCATTGTGCAAATACAGACAGCACATGTGGTCTTTGGTATGTTCCCAGGGGGTTATTGAACCTTGTGTATGTATATTACAATGTCTGTATGAGTCACATAGCACGCACAAATAAATACATACAAACCCGAATGTATTTATTAATATGGAGTGATATTGATTAGAATGGAGTGTTCTTTATATCTAGACCCTTACAGTGTGAACTACGTCCTCTCTTAACATCACAAACTAACCCCTAACCCCTACACCACAACCAACTCACCCAGGCTCGGCGCATGAATGTCATTTGAATACAACTAGCTCTTGAAGGCCTTTCGTTGCTTTACATTCTCATACGCTGATTGTGTGGTTTTCATTCTTTCCGTGCAGACAATAAGTGGGTACATTCTCGGCCGGCATTTCCTTTGCGGCGCGTCTAGGTCCTGTCGCTCATACAGAATTATCTAATACCTCTGTCATGTTCTTTCACCCACTTGAGGCTGTTCCCTCAACAGAGGAAGCCCTCGTGCATGTAAGGCTTGTATCCTCGCATTGTTCCCAGCAGACAATTGTTCAGCGGCAATCAGAGCTAACAATAAAACAACGTCTGAAGGCGGCCATTAGCCAGTGTGTGCTTTGCTACTCTTATCAGCCAATTTGAGAGGGATTCACTCTTTTATTTGATATCAGGTTCAGAGATGCATGGGGGCTCTCCTGGCTGGGGATGAAGCTTCATTTTGTTTTGAGGAATAGCAACATGCAGTGACGGACTGCCAGCCCTATGTTTAGCCGTGTGAAAACAAATCTTAGCGGGGGAGCCCGAAATAACCGTCTGAACAAACGCACTCAGCTGAGGGATAAAGATCTCCTGCCATTGTCGCAGATGAGGGTGGTGCACGCATTCAAAGAAGCAACATAATCAGCTGTACGTGTGTGTGTGTGTGTGTGTGTGTGTGTGTGTGTGTGTGTGTGTGTGTGTGTGTGTGTGTGTGTGTGTGTGTGTGTGTGTGTGTGTGTGTGTGTGTGTGTGTGTGTGTGTGTGTGTGTGTGTGGGGGGGTTGGTTTGGAAGTGTGTGTGTGTGTATTTGTACATGTACAGTATGAGGGTGTTGTTGCAACAGGCTTAAGTAAATAGTGCCAGTACATAGTAAGATAAATAATAAATGCCATTAATATTCATATTCACCGATTATCTATCAACAGCAAATTACGACACCAGGCCCAGAGTGAGCGGTTTGGATACAGAGAGGTGAGTCCGGCTATAACCACTCCGCAATCCATGATCAGTCGTGCAAGGCGAAGCTTGCTTTAATTTTCTCCAACTGTGTTTTAATTTCTTTGTTCTGCAGGTCGTTCTAAAAGGAGATCCCAAAAAGTTAAATCTCCATGGGGTAAGAAATGCCCCATAAAAATAATGAATAGTACAAAATAAATGACACAAAGGTCCTAACAATTCTCCCCTCACTCTCTCTCACTCTTGATCTCTCTCTCCCACTCTCGATCTCCCACCCTGTCTATCTATGTCTCTCTCTCTGTCTACCCCTCTCTCCCCCTCTCTCGGTCTCCAACTCCTTTCCTCCCACAGCAGACATGTGCCGTCTGCTTGGAGGACTTCAAAGTGAAAGATGAGCTGGGGGTGTTGCCATGCCAACATGCCTTCCACAGGAAGTGAGTACGGGCAGACACGTCGGCGGAGTGTCATCCTCCAGCCATGTGATCATTATTCACTATTCAACTTGTTTTCACTACAATCGGGTTCCATCTTGTTTCACGTTTTCACGGCCAAGAAGGCTCAAGATTAGGTTTCTTCTGCTTCGGCTCACATCTTCAATCCACAACCCACTGACACAGTCAGTTGTGGATGCAATGCACCTGACCTGCAGGGTACTCGTTGGGGTTTGGAAAGCACAATTGTATCCCTAAGTCAAATTCAAAGTCGTATTTCGGTTTCGGTATTGAGAGTCAAACACTGTTATGTAAGTATTGTCCATGTGCCCCTCACCTGCCTCTCTGCCTAGATTTTAAATGTCGTAGCAATAATAACAGATCAGGTTGACGTTTACAATTACCTCAATGATTTGCTGTGTTCACCAATCAGTCTGATGATTGTGCATATCACCATACGCTGTTTTAATGATATACATAATCATGACGATGCATAACCCATTTCAGTAAATCATGCAAATCACCTATAAATGTGAGATCGAGGAACCCATGTCATACACAAGAGGAATTATCATGTTATCTAAGAGTCAGGTGTTTTTCTGTGATGGGTGAGTGGGAGCTGAGTGAATCATGATCAGGGGTCACAGTTTAGGGGGGGTGTGAGTTGTTTTTATGTTTTGTATGCCATCTCTCTCGTCGTCCTACTAGCTCCGAGTTGTGACTTGTCTGTGCTCTGTGCCCCTTCGTGATGCAGGTGTCTGGTCAAGTGGCTGGAGGTTCGCTGCGTCTGCCCCATGTGTAACAAGCCCATCTCCGGCCCTCCAGAGCAGCACCACAGCATCGGCACCCTGCTGGATGAGCTGGTATAACACACTTCAACCAGGCTTGGGGAGGAGTAGCGTGCCAGGACACACCAGCTAGTGTTTGCTAGCCATCAACAGGCAGAGAACACTTGTGTTGTAAAACAAACAAAAAAAATGTGCCCAGCACTACATGAACGCTATGGTGAGTCGGGGGTAACCTAGTTACCACTGGAAGAAGAATGACTCGGAGGGATGTTGTTGCCAAGCAACCAGCCCTGAGATGGCGACATCATACATGGTGGTGTCTGAGCGATTTAACACAAGCCACCCACATGTCACGCCACAGAAATGTTCCTTCTACACCCCACTATATTCCTATTTCCATTTTTATCCCATCAGTTCTCTCAACCTAACTCTACGCTCTTGTATTTTGGTCTAAGTTGGGTGACAGTGATGCTTTGAAGGACCGGCACCTTTTTCATGTTTTATATGGACTTACGTGGAAACTGTGCGAAGGAATTACTGACTGATGGCATTGCCATTGATCTGGAGTGTGGGAGCGTGGCTGCTGAATTGAGTGCATCAATTTGATGTGATAACGATCTTGATTGTTTACTTGAAAACAACAAAACAAAGTATTAGTACTCCTTTAGTTTTTATTTGAAGGGAATTTGGAATCAGTGCCAAGTGAATTTTTCTGGCCCTTCTCGTGTTCTCTCTACAACAACAAAAACGGACAGCACTGAGCCGTCAAGGCAAGCAGGGATCTATATTTAGCCTGCTAAAACATGAAGAATTAACTGTGGTTAACGCAATAGACCAAAGCTATTCAAACGTCTAACATTTAGCCAACTCCAAAATGCTCAAGTTAAAGCTAACAGGTGTTGTTAAAAGCGATACGTTACCATTGATCACTGTTTTACGTGATTAAATAAACGGTTATTGATTATCAATTCAATATCCTATAGGTTCCATCCGTGGAAGCCGAGGGTATTAAAATAATCACTTGTCTTATAAACCAACGTTACCGTTCTGTATTAAAAAGAAGTTGGATAACCTGTAATAGGGCCCTGGTTTAATTTAATCTATTTTACAGTTTTTACAGTTCCAGTTCATTACCTCTGGGATTTCTCCAACTAATGAATCATGTTTTGGTTTTGTTGTTGTAGCATTGTTGACTGAATTTGCAATACCATGTTTTCACTTTATTTTCAGGTGAACTGTGTTGATGTTTTGTATGTGTATCACTCTGAAGTCACTAAAAAGTAACTAATGCAGTCATGCTTGTGTTCTCAGTTTAAAAACATATTTTCTCGAAGACATCAGAGCAGCTTCAGAACTGAGGGTGAGGTAATAACTCTAAATCCTTATCCGCTTTAGTTCCAGAAAATAAGGATTTCACAAAAGCATAGCACTTTAGCAGTGTTTTTGGAAAGTGTCTGGGAGGCAATTATACTAAACACCACTTTTTTTCACACAGATATTTTCAGTGGAATTATTGTTGTGTTGGTGTTGCTGTTTCAGCATTCTCTCATTGTAAGGTTCCGGTGAATTACCTGTTTTCAGAAATTGTACCCAAGTACTGCCTAAAATTGAGCACAAATGCCCCAAACAATGATCCAGATTGGCACATACACTTTAGTTAATAGTCACATGTATATCTATTGACCTTTCTGCCAAGAACGTGTTACATTTTTAAGACATAAGCGGGTCCAGTCTACATTCCATATTTTGTAATCTAAAGGCTGTAAATATACTGTCAATTTTGAAAAATAATAAATTCAGTTGTCTGGTAATCTCAGTCACTCCAGTTTTGTCTTTGTTTTGGCGCCACCATCAGGTAGGTTGTACATAAAGTTTCAGTTTTATTCTGGAAGGACATCTTATTGGCTTGTGCTACCGTTAGGTATTCTAGTTCTAGCAACAGACATTATTATAGTTAACCTGAACACAATTACCTTAGTTAGAACCCCTTTAGAAATGTAGTACTTAACCATTAGTTAACTGTTCATTAACTGTTTGTTAATTGTAGGTTAATCAGCATAATGTTTATTAATGGTTAATTAATATACGCCTATTGTATGGCATTACCTGTCCTATCATAGAAAAAACAACCTCTAAAATGACGATTGTCCAATAACAATATAAGTGACACATTGAAGAGGTAAGTGTCACCTCATGTTAGACAGATTTAGGTTTTTGATGCTAAATTTAATGTTAGATTCGTTATTATGTCTATTTATCAACCGAAAAGGCTTCATAACAGTAATATGTCATTTTCTGTTGATCACCAATAGCAAGATCTAAATATATTCATTAAATAAAGAGTTGATTGATTTGGAGCAACAAAAAAGTCCCATGTATCGCACTGTACACTACAGTCCCACTGTATCCCACCTCATTAAATTTGGGAGTCTCTTCCTATTGGAGGGATCCGGACACTACCTAGCTATTTGTCCTCAGCAGATTGCAGGTGGTCGAGCGTCAAACTCAGAAGCGCATTTCCTCTCACTGTACATGCATTGCCTTCTAATTAGAGTTTAGGGCCTACCGGAGCCTGGGAAGACTCTGCATAGGGAGCTGGAGATGGAGGCAGATGGCGGGAGGGGCCGGGGCCAACACTGGAGCATCGCGCTCACTGAAAGTGAGAAAGAGGGTGGAGCTTCCTGATGAGAAAGTCTGAAACTCTCCGTTTGGTTCTCAAAGGGTGAGGAGAGGGAGAGAGACAGAGAAAGATTCGGGGAGAGAGAGAGAGAGAGAGAGAGAGAGAGAGAGAGAGAGAGAGTCAGAGGGAGAGGGAGAGGGAGAGGGAGAGAGAGTCAGAGGGAGAGGGAGAGGGAGAGAGAGGCGGAGGAAGGGAGAGAGTTAGAGAGAATGTGTGTGAAAGAGAGATAGTGATGTGTAGAGAGAGAAAGAGATAAAAGGCACTGAAAAGAGATGAAGATTTGCCGCATGGTCGATTTTAAACTCCTTAATGGTGATTCATAGGATTATTAATTGGTGATCCAAGAGAAGCAACAAAGAAATGTGATGTAATCGATAGAGTAATACAAACTTTTTGGACACTGGCGCATCTCTGAAAGATCAGCTGAAGATCCTGCGGTGAGTTTGTATCATCTTTTATGCATCAGAAAGAGATTAATGTCTATCACAGGGTTACCAATTACCAGTCGCTTCACAAGTGTCTTGAGAAGTGCATGAGGGTAAAATGCAGGAAAGAATCATTGCACTATATTGGTATTCTGCAATGGTGCTCTGTTGATCCACCTCTTGATTACATATTTAGCTGAACATGCCTGACTAATATATGGTATAGGAAAAAGGCTTAGTTGCATATGTTACACCTAAGATGCATGTTTAGAAACGGTAGCATATCACATATATCATATTGAAATTACAGGGATTTTAGCACAACATTAATGTATTCCTGGCTTGTTTTAGAAAATAGTTGAGAGCCAGTATGAGACCCTTTACTCTATACTGTTTGAGATGGGGAAGACATGTGTTCATGGATGTCCATAAAAACATGTCCCAGAAAGCATGCATATTCATGTGCATGTTCAAACACACACACACACACACACACACCCCGTACTCCCTCCCCCCCCCACACACACACACACACACACACACACACACACACACACACACACACACACACACACACACACACACACACACACACACACACACACACACACACACACACACACACACACACACACCCGAACACAGAGGCAGCCATCACTTGGGTGGACCTGGAAACATAAGCAAGTCTTTCATGAGATCAGCTTATACCTGAGCAATAAAAGAGCCATCTGTGCTGTGAGTGAACCCTCACTATGGTATAGTGCATCCACACACACACACACACTCTCACACACAAAAACAAACACATGCATGCGCGCGCACACACCAACACACAAACACACACACACACACACACACACATTTCCTCACACACACACACACACACACACACACACACACACACACACACACACACACACACACACACACACACACACACACACACACACACACACACACACACACACACAGAGGCAGAGGGGAAGGACAGAGTAAGGCTTGTTTCTGTTTCTTCCTTCTTAACGTCGTGGCATGCAGAGTCAATATAAGGTCATGTCTTTTACATGTGCAAACTCAAACTGTGATCAACCATTTACTGCTTGAGAAAGACAAAAATAGAGCACATTTCTTAAGCGATTCCAAATATCTTTGGGTAACATAGTTTCAGAGCGCATTGAATAGTATTCACAGTGTAGATAGATTTACATATGTATATATAATGTGTATATCAATCTGGCAATGAGCAACACATGCTTATGACTATATTTATCTGGTAATATATTTTAATTCACGATGTTTTTCTCCTTTTCTCCTTATCACCAATAAAGGACGATCTGTACTCTCTACTATGTTGCTACCGAGCATAAAGTATTAAGAGACCATTTGGAAGGGTCAAATTCACTGCACCTGGGATTGTTCGGTGGGGGACTTCTTCTGAGAGCTGAATGAGAATATACAAAAGGAAACAAGCCGAGGCCCGAAGAACAATGGGACGTCACTTGAAAAAACACACTTTTAGAGTCCCCCGAATCGATCATTAGTATACCCATACCTGGGCACACATACATGACATCACCACATAAGCGCCGTCCCCTGGCCTTCCGTTGTTTGGAGAATAGACGGGACCTGTGAAGAACATGTTCAAGCGTTGGATGGGGCTCGGGCGCATCGGGGGCTTCGGAGTCCTCCTCTGCTGCTGCCTCGGCCTGGTCTACATTCTGGCCTGCAGACCCGTGGTGGGCCCCAACCAGCAGGCTCTGCTGTGGGCCGGGGGGGCCAACAGCAGAGAGGGGTACATGGCCTTGTTGCAGGAGAGGGAGGACTCCCATCGGCACTACATCAACAGCCTGACCAAGCAGATAGCCCAGCTGAAGGACGCGCTCCAGGAGCGGACCCAGCAGCTCCAGGAGTCCCTGGAGAGGGCCAAGACCAAGGGGGTCCTCCCGTTGGGCCTGGAGAGCCTCCACAAGGCCCCCGAACAGAACGACCTCAAGGTGAGAACCCCGGACCACGGGTGTAGAGTACAGAGTGGGGATGATGCTAGGTACAGCAAGGCCGCTGAGAACTCTAACCCCTATGAACGGGCCTCCAACCCTAGCCGTCACGATGAATGTTGCATCGTATCGGCGGGGCGACAGTAGCGCAGGAGGAAGAGCGGGTTGACTGGTAACCGGAAGGTTGCTAGTTCGATCTCTGGCTCCTCCTAATTGAGTGTTCAGGTGTCCCTGAGCAAGCTCCTGATTGCTCCTGACGAGCTGGCTGTCGCCCTGCGTGGTTAAGTCCGCCGTCGGTGTCTGAATGAATGTTTGTAAGTCGCTTTGGATAAAAGCGTCAGCAAAACCCCCTCAATGTAAATGTGTATTCATATTCCACTAGGGAACCACCACACAGCTGAACGTACTTGGTTCGATCCCCAGTTCAAAACCAACCTGTATGCATGTCTGAGCTGAATGTCCTCCTACATCCCTAGTACCCTGCTGCTCCTTAATGACCTGTATCTGAGCTCACGGCTAGTCACTGCAGATAAAGGCCTCGTATTCCTCCAGGAGTTCTTCCGCTCCCAGCTGAACCAAGCGGAGGTGAGCGCAGGTCTGAAGTTTTCCAGCGAGTATGCGGTCATACCCTTCGACACCTTCACGCTGGGTCGGTGAGTACAGCAGGACCTTCTGTCTTTGGTGACACATTGGCTTCTTATTAACCTGGCTTCTTATTAACCTGGTTCCCATCAGCACCTTTGGATCGATGACTTGTTCTAAATATAGCCTAACCCTAATCCTTTTTGCATGCATCCCCAATGGGTTGTGGAAATTCAGACTACTTACTATTCTCAGAGAGCCAAATAATTCCGTCCAAGGTGTTTGGATATCAGACTATTACCGTTTCTGTGTTTTCCTCTTTTTTTTAGAAGTTAACACTGCCAACCACTACCCAGGTGGCTCCCACATGCCACCTAGGTGGCTTTACTGGGTTTATTGCAGAGTTGGAGGAAATGTTACAGGTTGAGCAGATATTTCCTGCTAGCAAGAGCAAGTGTGAATAGTGGTGGCTGGCTTAACCTGGGTGCCCTGATTACCAAATGCTTCAAAGGTCGACAGCCCTACCCAGGCCATTAATCCAAACCGTCTGTCCTGGGCCAGATGAGGCTGCTTAAAACCAGCATGGTCACGTTAAGTCTGACCGGATTTCAATTTCCTGAGTTTATTGCCATGCGTCATTAGGGCCATTATTATTGCGGAGACAGCTCCATACTCATGTTAACATCACTGTGGTGGGGATGGTTCTGTTGCCCTCATAAGGGTGTACCAACTGGAGACAGGGCTGACCAGACACCCAGAGGAGAGGCCTGTGAGGAAGGACCGGAGGGACGAGCTGTTAACCACTCTGGAGACGGCTCTCCACGTCCTCAACGGACCCCAACAGCACAGCGACATCACCGCGGGGAAGCGCACATATGCTCCGTCTGACTTCCTCCAAGGTGAGAGTCATGAAGTGGTGGTGGACGAACGATGGCTCAACCCACTGAAGTAACTCAAAAGTATGTCTGTGCTATGAGGGAGCAGCTAGGGGTTAGGCCTCTTGCTTAAGGATGCCTACAGATTGGCTGTGGAAATTGGGGGATCAAACCTCCAACTTTACAGCTTAGACCCTAACCCTCTCTCTGTCTCTCTCTCTTTCCTTTCAATGGCACTATTATGTCAGACTATATCAGTCAAATGGAAAAATCATGAGAAAGGGTTAGTTAATATGCATGCCATTTTTCTTGCTCTCTCTGTCTCACGCCCGCTCTCTCTGTCTCTCGCCCGCTCTCTCTCTCTCTCTCTCTCTCCCTCTCTCTTTCTCTCTCTCTCTCTCTCTCTCTCTCTCTCTCCCTCTCTCTCTGCCCCCCCCCCCCCCCTCTCCCTCTCCCTCTCCTTTACCAACGCCATAAGTCTCCCTCTGTGTGGAACATGAACAGGGCTGACACGTACAGAAAGGGACCGGGGAACGGTGTACGAGATGCTGTTTAAAGGCGGGGGCGTGCACGACTACACCCGGCTGGTTTTCTTCCGGCCCTTCGGCCCCGTGATGAAGGTGAAGAGCGAGAGGGTGGACACGGCCAACCTGCTCATCAACATCATCTTGCCCCTCTCCAAGAGGGCCGATGCCTTCAGACAGTTCATGGGCAATTTCAGGTATCAAAGATCCCATCGAGTATATGATCAACGTGGTTTCATATCTCACACGTGTGGGGGTGATTCTTTCAGTCACACACACATCACAACAGTACAGATGGTAGAGATCAGTAAGTCTTAAGAAAATGTTTTTAGCAGCGGCATTTCTTCAAAACTATGTCAAGTATGAAAGTGCTTCTTGTGGATATCCTTTACCTAATAAAAGGCTGTAAAGAGTGAACATACAGCAATAAACACATGTCAGAGAAGAAAGAAATATAATAAAGAAAGTATGATGTTGTGTCGTCTTCATTTAGTGTTCTAAGGGAGTCCTGTATTTGTGTGCGTGGGTGTGTGTGTGTATGTGTGTGTGTTTCTTCCCAGAAAGGTGTGCATTAATCAAGATAACGTGGTCCACCTCACTGTGGTGTACTTCGGTCGAGATCAGATCGACCAGGTGAAAGCTATTCTGGACCGGACCACTAGGTAACACTCAACAAATGACAAACAGCATGACATCTAATAGACGAGCATACAACAGCGGCCCCCTTATCACCTCCATGCGTAACACATGACACCACTGCAAATAGCTTCACACTTAACACACTTACTCAGAAATGTCAGGCCTTGTTAAAGGCCTGACATTTCTGAGATTTTCTGAGATTTTTTTCTCCCTTTAAAATTAGATTTTTCTCATTTTAATGGGAGGTCAAAGGTAAAACCGAATTGAAAACAATGACATAATACCCTCTGTTTATCAGCTTTTTTTAAATGGTGACTGTAGACACAAAATATCACATTCTACTTTAGAACCACCATTTCCCAAATAGAGAGGTCTCTTTGCTGCATTGCAGAGCTTTTCCTACATGGCGTTAAAAAAATAAAAGAGAGAGAGAGAGGTAGTAGCTATATTAGCATATTTTCCTCATAAATTGCCGTTTGTCTTAATCAGCTAATCTTTTGATGCCTCAGGCGTTTGAGACATGGGGAAATGTCCAGAATGCAAAGCATAACAAGAAACTCCTATGTGAATTCCTGAGTTTCTTATTCAATTTTCTTCTTTTTCCTTTTCCTCTTGGCAAGTTTAGCAAACATATGCAGATAAGTGTTTATCATCAGGCTAATAGATATTTTAACCAAGGCATTTTTAAGACATTAAGAGGCTTAGTGTGAGATACAATAGATTCATAATTTTTTCCTTATATATATTCCAGATTGATATACCATGATTAAATCTAATTAGCTTCCAATTTATTCAAATATAAGGTAGACTGTGTTTGGACATGATGTTGATTGGTTAAATGATGACGGTTATTTCTGTGGCTAACAGCAAGTCCCCCCACTCCCTTGAATCTTTCTCTCTAGGGAGACTCGGTTCCGTAACTTCACACTGATCCAGATGAACGAGGAGTTCTCCCGAGGCCGGGGCCTGGAGGTGGGGGCCCGGGCCTGGAAGAGGAGCCAGAACGCTCTGCTCTTCTTCTGCGACGTGGACATCCTCTTCACGCCGGACTTCTTAACCTCATGCAGACTCAACGCAGAGCCCGGTCAGAATCCGCTTTCACACCCGGCTCTAGGTCTGGATTTAGTGTAAATAGTCTAAATGTTTGACCTACTAAACTCAAAGTACCTCAAACAGAGATTAAGAGTTGAAGAGGCATAGTAAGGGACCATGGTGGAGAATGAGGTTTGACACAGCCACTACAGATGTATGAGAGCAGAAAAAGGAGGGTCCATTCATTTTTGGTTTAGAAGTAGGGATGTAACTAGCCTGGCCCTACCAGACTCTCGTACTTCTATTCATTTGCACAGAGAGTCTGGATCTACTCAATTGACAAACGTTAACTAACTTGAAGGTGGGTGTCTGTTGAAGTTGAAAAATATTGGATATGCCCAGTGCAACTCTGGATCTGCAATAACCAATCGCTAACTTTTGGCCGGCGGGCGGAGCCAGGCTAGGATGCACCAATATATTTAGTCCAAAATGTAATGTATTGGCTGATGGCATGAAAGTGGCTGGTATTAACTAGTTGTGTTAATTTGTTTAAAAAAATAATGTTTATCTGTGACCACTATAATTTCATGATGCAATTACCTCAAGACGATTCGATTTATTCTGCTGCAATAATGGCTACATTTCAAATCAGTTTTAATTTCAAATCAGTTTTCATTACAAATCAGTTTTCATTACTTATCAGTTTCGGTTTAAACAAATTTGTGCAGAAAAAATAAATTGTATTGATTTAGAATGTGTTTAACAGTTCCCATACCATGCAGCTCTAGTGCGTGAAAATGCTGCAGACACAACATACTGTTTTTGGGAGCAGGGGTGTTTGACGCCATGGTGCTTGTTTCTAGGTAAGAAGGTCTACTACCCAGTGCTCTTCAGCCAGTACAACCCATCCCTCATCTACAGCAACCTGACACAGCCCCCCCCAATTGAACAGCAACTGGTGGGTCCAGGTCAGGGAGGGAGAGGGAGGGAGGGAGTGAAAGTGAGTAAGGGATGAGTTGATGAGTCGGTGAGTGAAAGTGAAAGAGGGAGGAAGAGAGTAAAGGAGGCTAGTGTGTGTTTGTGTTTGAGTGAGTTAGTGACTGACTGAGTAGGTGAGTTAGTAAGTAAGGGAGCAAGGGTGTTGTTGCGTGGTTAAGGGAGGGGATAAGTGGGCAAGTATGTATGTGGGTGAGTTGTAAAGTGGGTGTTAAGTGACTGGATAAATGGGTGAGTGAGTGTATGTAAGTAGGTAGGTGGGCGTAAGTGAGTGAGTGAGCGAGAGAAAGTGAGTGGAAGGCTAGTAAGTAAGTGACATTGAATTAGTATTGTATTTTACTAGTTTTTAATATTACACTTTGTCATTTCAAACAGGTGATACAAAAGGACACAGGGTTCTGGAGGGACTTTGGTTTTGGTATGACATGCCAGTACCGCTCTGATTTCCTCAACATAGGTAACGTATATGCCTTTATCTGTTGACGATCACACGTCTATGGACCCTATCCAGAACTAACATTGCTAACCTGCTTCCTGGTAGGTGGGTTCGATCGGAGCATCAAAGGTTGGGGATTGGAGGACGTGCATCTGTACAGGAAGTATCTTCACAGCAAGCTCATGGTGATTCGTTCTCCCTCGCGTGGCCTCTTTCACTTCTGGCATGAGAAGCACTGTGCGGATGAGTTGACTCCGGATAAGTACAAGATGTGTATGCAGACCAAGGCCATGAGCGAGGCCTCGCATGGCCGCTTGGGGGAGCTGTTCTTCAAGCAACAGATTGAGGACCATTTGAGAGCTCAAAACCAAAGGAGTTGAGGCAATGTGGGATGTTATACTTCGGTCTCAAAGTACAACCATGATCTGTGAATCAAATGTATCAAATTGTGATGATATTGCGAAATTATTTTTGTCAGATTTTGCTGTAAATTAAAAGTACTTCTATGAACTTCTATGAACTTCTGGGAACTTCTAACAACTCTCCACTGAGGAATTGTAATATTTTAGCACTATAAACAACAAGTGACTTGTTTACTTTGTTGCTTGTTTTACAAGAGAAAACACTTAATTTGTATACAGAACCAACATAATTGTTTAATTGATTAACACAAAAAAGCATGCCAGCCAATGATCTAGCGACTTAACTTTAATCGGCATATTAAGATTTGTATCCCAGCAGAGCCATAGCTATAGCAGGGCCTATCCTCGTGGTTCATTATGTCAAATAATAAACAAACATAAAGAAAAGACAAAAAAAAAGAATTTCTGAAGAAAATGCACGGCCTTACCAAGACACGGCGGTCTTTAGATCCTGGATCCTTTCATTGAAAGGATAACGAATACTCCCGTTGTGCTCATCTATGTATAGCGACAGAACGACCTATGATGGAGACGTGTGGCTACACACCTCTACTACGGTGCGAGTTAAATGGGAGGAGTCAGCGCATGGTGCGATCCTGTGGTCCCGCTCAGCGGTCGTCGAGTCAGTAATCCCCCAGCCGTGATTATCTCTAGATGTAGGTCGACGATACGCGGAAGGCAGGGGTATAGTTAGTTTGAAGACATTCGCTATGGAGGCACGATAGAGCATACTTTTATAGCGTGATTTTAGACTAGACGTAGAACAGTAGTATTTTCGTTCTTACTTTTACTCACATAAATGGGCTTTTCCATTTTAGTTTTTTAACATTCGTAAAGGGAAGTAATTAAGTATGAGGAAGTATATAAGCTGACCATGACAACATTTGTTCGATACTTTTGCACGCATAGCAAGACCGGTAGACTCTAGCCTCTTCTCTGGACGAACCATCTGCAGTCGATCACTCGGGACGAGGCTTTTATTTTCCGGACAGTCTTTGAGAAGACTCAATATGTCGAAAGCTGGAAGGATCCCACTCATCTTGATCGACATTACCTGCCTCGCTCTGGGTATGTAAAGAAAGGATTTTACTTCTGTCGGTATATTGGTCGATTAAACTGCAAATAAATGATGGATATGGGTAGGCAGGCCTATACGGCTATTTGACTGAAGACGCCTATAATAAACACATTTCCCCCAATTACACTGGGCTGTAGGCTTGGCCCACATAGAAGTACCCACATGGCGAAACATAGTATCATTGTACTTCAGCCAAGTTTTTTAAATAGTAGGCTATTCACAAAATGAAGGCTACAGCCTTTTTAGTTGTAGCCAAAAATACAACTTTATATAACCTATCAAAGGTAAATTATGTTTCCTTTTTTGGAGCAATGGACCTTCAAGGGGATGATGAAAAAATAAAATATAATTTTTTTCCAATTGAGAAAGCAATTGCCTTAACAATCATGTTTATTATTTCGCTATGGTAGGCCTACACACGGGACAGGGCAGTTATGTTAATTTACACCCCAGAGCCGGTGTCTGTTTGAGCTCCTAGTTCCAAATCAAAGATTATTATATAAAATAATTGCTTGAACTGGAGTGGCTGTGAGATCACAAGGTTTGGCAAAATATTTGGTGATTGCACACACCCTGAAACGTCACTGGCACACCTGCAACCACTAGGTGTTTACAGGTATCGGAAACATTCCTTGTAGACAGACACAAAACGAGGTGTTCAGACGTTTTCTAAATAGCTCAGTAAGTGGGCAAGGAAGGAATATGAAATTAGAATGAAATTGAAGGCATCTTGCTTTTTTAAATGTTAGTTCTCGGTTGTTTTTTCTCTATTGAACTAGACTGTCAAGTTCTAGTCTAATTATCCGTGATGTCTGGGCTTTATTTGCATGGTCGCTCCAAACCGCCAATCTGCCAATTTCCCATTTCAGATGCGTTTCATAACATTGGTCAACACGTTGCCCATTGCTTTTGCAAGGTTGAAGCTCACAAAGGGAGCCACAAGAAAGACCGAACTTACTGCTGACATTGAACTCGGGCACATTCTTAGCACATTGGAGGGGTGAGGACAGAAACAATACAAATATGTACTTTATTAATCCCTGGGGGGAAATACGGGAGTCATTGGCAGCAACAAATATGAGTATAAAACAAATAACTTTAGATAAAGTAAAACACTAAGCAGCTTGCCCAATAGACTGTATCTGCACTGGTTTCCTAAAAGACTGAATAATTGAACTTATGGACAGCCTGACGACGGATACATATGCATACAGTCTATCAATCTATCATGAATAGATTGTAAAGATATAAATGTGTCTCTGTCGAGAGCCACAGGATCCTTAGTGACCATGTGACTTCAAATGTCTTATTCTGATAGACCTTTGGACGTTGGTACATTGTTATTTCATATCATAAACATGCTCCTCCTTTCCCTTTACTCTTCTAGTTGGGCTTCCCTTTTTCATCCTTACTCCTCAACACAGCCCGTTCAAACGGGGCTTCTTCTGCAACGATGAGAGCATTAGGTACCCTCTCAAAGAGGAGACCATCTCCTACCAGCTCCTGGGAGGAGTCATGATCCCATTCACCTTGATTGTGGTGAGTGAGCGCTATTCACAGGATATCTCAATAATGTATGGGATGACTGTGTAAGATGTACATGATTTTGTCATTATGTATCAGCATCGATTGAGCTCTCATTTAAAGACAACAGCCCGTAAGCTAGCGAGATAGAGGGCAAAAAGAGAGATGACAGACTCTGGTGCTGGGATATAAAGCTCTGTTTGGCCTGATTGCTCATCAGGTACAGGTGTCATCAGCCGTAACAGCTATACACAGTGTATATATTTATTTCATCACATCATGATTCAAAAACGAAATGATCAACCTACCCAATCACCTACTGTCCACACTAAAATAAATCATATTTATTTTGGGTCTTTCAATTCTTTTCAAGTCTGTCTCTGCTTACCTCCCCATTTATATTTTGTGTACTGCTACTTATCGGACCCTAACTCCTGCCATGGGAACCACGGCTCACACTCCATCCTTCCCAGATCGTCTGCGGCGAGTGCCTCACCGTCTACATGTCTCGCATCAAAGCCCAACGGGCCTGCGTCGACGGGATGTCCTATGTGGCGAGCATTTACAGAGCCTTGGGGAGCTGTGTGTTTGGTGCGTTGGCCACCATGTCGCTGACGGATATCGCCAAAGCCACCATCGGTCGGCTACGCCCACACTACTTGGCTGCTTGTAAACCTGTTTGGGAAGCGATCGACTGCAAGTCAGGAGGATATATAGAGGACTTCACATGTACTGGGGATCCGGAACAGGAAGTCGAAGCCAGGTAAACAACCTGGGACTGCGACTGGCTAATGGGACTTTTTTTTTTGTGTGTTTCAATTAGAAAATGTATAAACTAATAGTCATCAATTATAATTTCTGATTACGCAAGAATCAAATGTTTGGGGCTTTTACTTAACTTTACTCATTTAGCACATGCACCCATCATTGCGCTCATTTAGCACATAACCCTATCATTAAGCACTACACTGCAGCTGCCTTTGTCAGTTTCACTGAGTAAGGCTGAGTCGCTATTTCCTTTTGGAGTGAAAGAATCTTTTTGTGTCAATACATTGTTTGCTCACTCTCATTTGATTTCTCTCTTGTCTCCTATTTACAGACTTTCCTTCTACTCTGGTCATTCGTCCTTTTCGATGTACTGCATGCTGTTTCTGGCAGTAAGTAGTACACATTTATTCATTTCAAGCTGTAGTGTGTGGAATTTAGTGCAATCTAGCGCAGTGTTTTTCAACCTTTGGTACCCGTACCACTGGTGATATGTGCAGGTACTGCAGGTGGTGCCTGGGATTTTATTCTTGAAATGGATAAAAATAATAAATAATAGTCAAAATAAGATTGAATGATGATTGAAATTAAATATTGTTCAGTACATTTTGTATTATGGCTTGTCATTATTACAATATGTTTTTTATGCTTGTGCATGTAGGGGTGTTTGGCACTCTTTGCTCAGTCGCTGCATGTGTTTTCATCATTTCTTTACGGTCATTTATTTTCTTTTTATTTATGAGGTGCTCCTCGAAAGGTCTTGGCAGACATTAAATATAATATTCATGAGTATATATTAATTAGTGTAAAATCGAATTGAAAATTAAATTGTTGTTTTTTGATTGAGTTAAAATTAACTTTCTTCTGACCTACTAGAACCCATAGACGGTCCATTGAGACCCAATGTATAGGGATGTATAGCTCCCCATATGGCTATATTCTTAAGTGGACTTTCCCATATCATCTCCACGAGATTGTAGCTGTGACCCATGAGCACAACGTCAGCGTATGCACTTATAAACCGAAGACAACGGATAGACGGTCCATTGAGAGCCTGACAATAAGGGTGTCTGTGTGTCTCTTGTGTGTCCCTCTCTTGCTCTGCAGCTGTACATCCAGGCCAGACTCAAGTATGAATGGGCCAGGTTGCTGCGCCCCACCATCCAGTTCTTCCTGCTGGCCACGGCCATGTATGTGGCCCTGTCCCGTGTGTCTGACTACATGCACCACTGGAGTGACGTGCTCATTGGCCTCTTGCAGGGAGCCGTGGTGGCCGTTCTCACTGTAAGTACAGCCCTTTATCCCCTTGGTCCACGACGACCTACTGGCTTCATAGTGAAACTCTATAATAGGAGATTGATATTGAATACACACAAGGCATGTGTGGTAGGCTAATATATCATTTATATATCATAGCAGATGCTTCTCTACAATGGCCGCAGATACGTTTTATTTTTTTCACTTAAAGCACACAATTTTAGTTTAACTTGAGATTATATGTATTTTTTAATAAACATAATAATATATACTTGTATTTTAGAAAAATGCAATTGGTGAAAAGCATTTGGTGTGCATTACTATTGCAGTACAATGTTGCTAAAAGGTAGCATCATATCTAAAATGTAACATTGGTTGTAATTACCCCCACAGGTGGTCTTTGTGTCGAACTCTTTCAAACAACGCGTGTCCCCAGAGGTGCCAGAGGAGGATATCTCCGAAACCAGTTTACAGGAGAGCCCTTCCAATGGGCACCACTATGGAAGCACTGATTGAAGCAATGGCCTTACAGACGCAGAGGCTAGCTAGCTTAGCCGCAACTCGATGTAAGGGTTATTATGGATGTACTAAGGAACTCAAGTGGACTGTTCATATCTGTAAACTTAACTGCTGGCAGTTTTATGCACAATTTTACTATTGATCCCCCCTGGGACTATTCCAAAGCAAGCAGGCTGTTTATAGGGTCTTGAATGTGTTAAGCAATAAGCATAGATATGAGATCAAGGATAGTGGACGTTGGAAATTTCCTCATTTCATTCGAACATGGTGAAATGTATTATGCAGAACCCTGATTACAATACAGTTCACATAAAAAGTGAACGAAAACAGAACTGTACCAGTATTTTTGTATATCAGTCACTACTGGTTGGCATTGTGTTCTCTAGCTTAGTGCCCTTGCCATGGTGGAAATAACTACAATTTCCACACAATAAAACGAGACACTCAGTGTAGATCAGTGTAGATTGAACAGGCCTGTAGAAGGCCTGGCACCTGTGACGATGGATAAAATAAAATACCCATTAGCCAAAAAGAAAATGGAATAATATATTTAATATTGTTTTAATTACTAAATCGTTTTTCTGCTGCTACTTGCAATGTATCTCTCACAATCCCCCAAACCCCTCAATCTTGTATATAGTATCCCTATGGTGGGAGAGCAATGTTGTTTTTGTATGTTTTTAATGAAGCTCAATTTTTTTCAGCTCAAAATAAAACAGGATTCAAGTAAATATAAAAATGTTTCAGTTTACTTTGCCAGATCCTGCTGCCTTGACAGGCCATATTAAAATATAGACCAACCTCTAAACATAAGCATGCGTTGTCTTCTGTCTGGCTTGTATTACACTAATACATTTTCTGGATAAACAGGAAGGAAGAGAAACTTGAGGGCGTGTAACCAAGGTTAGTCCTTTTTAAGACAAATGCCTGGCTAAAACAAAAACAAACAATTGTCATTTCTGCATTAAGGTTCTGCCTTGTGTTTAGTAAATGCCCAACATTATCTGATCACGTGGACAATGTTATATACAGGGCTTGCAGCCTATTGATTGAAATTTAAGTAAAAAACATCCGTGACACAAAATGGTCAGTTGCTTGTTAACCTAATGGAGCCTAATGGAATGGTAGACAATTAAAATGGCCTCTGAATGTTTTCTGTTTATCGACCTCCAGGAAGATTTTGCTGGGGAGAGACCTCAGTTTGCATAGAAAGTAGAAACATAATGTCAATGAGTAGAAAGGTACTCTAGGTTCATTTACACGTCAAAACATATACATTAGACATTTATTTTATAATAACCGAACTACCCTACATTGATATGTGATTAATACTGTCATATCAGCACTACAAACATTAAAATAACATGAATTCCAAAAAAAACATCCTTATAATCTGCAAATATCCATGGCGACGGGTAGAAATTAAGCGTTGTGTGGTTATTTTGGCCTAAGTCTGGCCCTGCTAAACTCGACTTCTAGTCTTTGCAAATTGGGTTTGAGAAAATCTGTGTAAGTTTCTATGGTCAGGCTGTGGGTGAAGAGATCTGATGCAAACAGCTTCTTTTTTGTTTACGTCTGCAGAAAGAAAAACGGGTTGCCAGCAAATACAATTGGATATAACAGCCTACAACCACATAGTATTCATCCTCATGACTTCAGATATGATGTAAGAACGCTATGCTCATAAGCAGTGATGCAATTAATTACTGGAGAAATGTACTAGAGACAGAAATGTACAGGTAGTTGAGAGAATATAATTGTTCCTATATAAAAGATCTGCTTTGGTACTCACTCAGCAGATCAGATACTAAAAACAAATAAATGGACAAATAACAAAAATATTACCAGAACTTTTTAGGGTATAGTGTTCCCAAATAATAGCCCTTGTGTCAGAATTAAGAGCAATTATTTGATCATTGCTTGTTGCCATGCCGACAATTGGCCTTATTGACTGCAGATGCATTAAGTCACATGTTGTCTCTTGAAAAGCAGCAATGCTGTTGGTAATAATGGCAAGCTAAGAGCCAATTGTGTTGTTGAACAGGCTTAGAGATTGGATGATTGTCTATTTGTTACAGCATATGTTGGATTTCCTAAATGTAATTTAGGAAATATATTCAACTATATTTCTATATGTTCAATGAGGTTTTTTTTTCCTTTATATTTGCCATTTTCCCGATGCATTCACAATACAATGTTTACACTTCCCTAAAGCATGGCTGTCAGAGTCGATTATTAGGGGCAATACATGCGTCATGTCTGAACATATATCCTATGTTAGGATTTTTGAGCAACTTTTATTCAAATGTGGCTTGTACCACTTTTGGGAAGTGAGGCTCTGATGGTTCATGCAATGAGATTAATGGATGCCATTATGATATTTAGCCATCAACTCGTTTAGCTGATGAGCTAGTGTTATGAACAGTGCTGACAGAGAGCCAGCCTAGATTAACAGGCCTGTAGGATGCAGATCTAGACAGCCGCCAGGAAAATGAAGCCCAACTGAGACTTTATTCTATCTGTAGTCCAATATATTTTTTGACACATGCACACACTAATCAGTTGAGGTGTGGTTTGTCTTAACCCATTTTACATCTAGGCTAAACTGGTTTGGTCTATGAGTCACTGTAGAAAAGCCATTAATAGTTCAAACGGGACAAGCATGCTCTAGGCTAGGGCCAGACGCGTGAGTGGCCTAAGGAAGTAGCAGATGCCTTTAGTAAAGCCGGCTACTATTCTAGGCCAGGAGCTTGATCTACGAAAGCAGCTACTGCCACCTAGTGGTCATTCTAGCGATCTACGGTTGGCTGTAAGCCGAGGAACGTAGCAAATTAATTGGATAAAAGTTGTCATAAACGTCAACTCACTGGTCTTGAGAATACAAAATTAGTTATCTGGCAGCGTGATTGTATAAGGAAGACCAGAGAAATAAATTTTAGCTTTTCACCATGTTTATTAACTTTCGTAACAAACATCAACGCTTTCAAACCAAATTGAACAAACTAGATTCACATGTGCGGCTCAACAAGCCTACAGCTTCCTTACATGGAAATCACAAACAGGAACACTAGCAAATCTAAGATAACCGGTATAATGAAGCATTAGGTCAGTCAATGCTATATGAAGTTCATGAACACCAAGTGCTTTTAATCAGCCAACAACATTTGGAGCCACTGTAGAATTATTCCTGGTGGGCACCAACCAAGAAATGCAAATAGTTTAAGCCCTCAAGAAGAATTGTACAGCAAACCGGGGTTTGTAAAATTTTATTCTTTTCAGAAATCTGTACATGGAGGTTTTGGCCTTCAGGGTGCACATAGATAAGTGTAATGGGACAGAGCGCACACTGAAGATCAGGAGGGAAGTGCCATGTTCCTCTTACTCAAAGCTGGCCAGGAAGGTCAATACGAGATTCTTCAATGTAGCATCAGATGCTTCGGAGATCATGCCGTCGTTCCTGAATAAGCAAAAAGAATGCATGGTCAGGTCGGATGATCAGAAAGTCAGCATGGCGAGTGTGATTATTATTATTTATTTTTTTAGATGACTTGCCTGATGCTGGCCAGAAGATCCTGGTGCTGGCTGAGAATGTGCTGCAGGAAGGCCTTCTCGAACCGTGTGATCTTGCTGGGATCCAACTTGTCCAGATGCCCTCTGACACCGGCGTAGATGACCGTCACCTGCTCCTCAATGGCCATGGGGCCTACGAAGATAGAACGGCAAGTTGGACTTTATGTGAAGCCAATAACCCAAAATATATATCATAATAATCTGATGTAAAAAAACGTTTAAAGTGCCTCCGTGGGCTTCAACTCACAGTATTGTCCCTGCTTGAGCAGCTCAGTGAGCCTGACGCCCCTGCTGAGGAGCTGCTGTGTGGTAGCGTCCAGGTCAGAGCCGAACTGGGCGAAGGCAGCCACCTCACGGTACTGGGCCAGCTCCAGCTTCATGGTACCGGCCACCTGGGGAGGAACAGGACGCCGACGGGTTAGTGGATGTTCTCAAGGTTGGAGCATGGAAGCTCGTGTAGGCAGTAACAAGAGGGGAAACTCTTCCGGAGAGCCTACCTGCTTCATGGCCTTGGTCTGGGCAGCAGATCCTACTCTGGACACAGACAGACCCACGTTGATGGCGGGGCGGATACCCTTGTAGAACAACTCTGTCTCCAAGAAGATCTAGAAATTGAGCCATATTTCGATTAACTTCACTCAGGTCAGGTACCCGCAGAGCATCTGCTGGAACATGTTTTAGTTGCGACGCAAGGAGGGACGGCAGACCCACCTGTCCGTCTGTGATGGAGATGACGTTGGTGGGAATGTAGGCGGACACGTCGCCGGCCTGGGTCTCGATAACGGGGAGGGCAGTGAGGGAACCGCCACCGAAGTTGTCGTTCATCTTGGCGGCTCTTTCAAGCAGGCGGGAGTGAAGGTAGAACACGTCACCGGGGTAGGCCTCACGACCGGGGGGACGACGCAGCAGCAGGGACATCTGACGGTAGGCCACAGCCTACACAATGGAAGGGGGAAAAGATGGTTCATTTGTTTCCTTTACTTAAAATTTAAATCTATCGTTTTAATCCAAGGGCACCTGCTCCCCCTCACCTGCTTGGACAGATCGTCGTAGATGATCAGGGCGTGCTTGCCGTTGTCCCTGAAGTACTCTCCCATGGAGCATCCAGAGTAGGGGGCCAGGTACTGCAGGGGGGCAGCATCAGAGGCGGTGGCGGACACCACAATGGTGTACTTCATGGCGTCAGCGTCTGTGAGCCTCTTGACCAGCTGGGCCACGGTGGACCTCTTCTGGCCAATGGCAACGTAGATGCAGTACAGCTTCTTCTTCTCGTCTGTGCCGTCGTTGAAACGCTTCTGGTTGATGATGGTGTCAACGGCAATGGCGGTTTTTCTGTGAAATGGTCAAGATTGGCCATTAGTGAAAGCACTCAAGTTCACTTCCCAAGTAAATAAAACAAAATGTTTAACATCGGCGCTAAAGATACAAGAACATGTTGAACCCAAAACAATCTGAACTTCTAGCATTGTGGATGCAATATAAAATCCAAAGTTAGGAATATCTCATACTATTTATAAAGACACAGGGTGACCTTGCTAAACTTGACTTTCAAGGTGACCCTTGCAAGGATTCTGAAGAAAAAGATTAGAAACCATTATAGTCAAGAATAAATCTGTCAAGTCTTTCCTATGGGGTGTTTGCCCTTCACTTCCAGCTTACCCGGTCTGCCTGTCCCCAATGATGAGCTCACGCTGGCCACGGCCAATGGGCACCAGGCTGTCCACAGCCTTGATTCCAGTCTGCATGGGCTCCCTGACAGAGATACGGGGGATGATACCGGGGGCCTTAAGACCCACACGCCTGCGGATGGAGGAGCCCAGAGGTCCCTGAGGGGAGAGAAGTAGTCAGGTATGGGAGCTCCTGGACAAGACTTCATGTCCAACAGCTGAGAGAACTCAAGGGCAAGAAAGGCAGCCATTCAAACCGACCTTGCCGTCGATGGCATTTCCCAAAGCGTCCACAACGCGGCCCAGAAGCTCCAAACCGACAGGTACGTCCACGATGGCACCAGTCCTCTTCACAATGTCCCCCTCCTTGATCAGCTTGTCGTTACCGAACACCACCACACCAACATTGTCCGGCTCCAAATTCAGAGACATACCCTGGGAAAATCAAGTTTTATGATTAGATAATTAAAACTTATAATGCTAAAGTGTAATATTAAGATCAGTTAAGGCTCAAGAAAATATTGCCCGAGAACAAGTAGTCACTAATGATACATAGCTATTTTATATGCGTCAGTGATTGAGACCTCTTGTGCAGCCTGTATGAGACCGACACGTGTGCACCTTCAACCACAACTCCTCATCCCCACCTTGAGTCCAGAGGAGAATTCCACCATCTCTTCTGCCTGGACGTTCCTGAGCCCGTACACTCTGGCAATACCATCACCAATGGACAGCACGCGGCCAGTCTCCTCCAGGTCTGCGCTGGTGTCTGCGCCCAGGATCTTCTCTTCCAGGATGGAGGACACCTCGGCAGTGCCTGTGAAACATAACCAAACGCTGCCATCAAACTCTCATATCAAGGGCAAATTATTACTTTGTTAGCCATCGCAGTTCTGTAGCATGACACAGCTGTGAAGCACGGAACAACTGCTGCTAACCGAAATGACCTCACAAATTGCGAACTTAAACATAAATATGTAATTTAAGATAAAAAATCTCAGTTTGTGTGAATCGCTACATTCTTAAAGGCAGTTATGAATGTGACTTAGCAGCGCTAAATAAGCGCTAGTTCAGAGTCGCATAGAACAGCTAATGACCTTTCTTTTTTAAAGGAGGATTAACAGGTCAACGCTAGCAAAGTTTGACATTGGCAATGTTCTAAATGTTTAAATGCGTGTTAATTTTGTCGTGCTTACCGGTCTTTTGCAGCCATGGTCTGCATGTGTGGAGGTGGTTGACCCCAACGCAGGCGGCTGGTAGAGTCTTTGCCACCTAAGTTTAAAGACAGATGCAATGCAAAAAACGATTAAAACAAAAAAATATTCATTGCTAATGGTACGCAGCATTTAAATGACATTACAACAGCAGAGTACATTGCAGTACAAATGGAGGACAAGCGCTGTCAGTCTTCCTGACCTTCAGAGCGTGGTTGAATGAGTCTAGTCTACTAGCATTAGCATCTGCGGATGCTAACCAGACACGACTTGTCATAAGTCTAAAACATTTAGATGTAACCCAAAACTTAAAAGGTATCGCAAATATAAAACTGTATTTAGCTAAAAGGAAAAACAATAAACGACAAAGCGTGCAATCAGACGAAAACGTCAAGATGGCTAACGTACGAAGGCAGCTTTAGAGGCCTGTTACCCTTCACGCCCAAAATATCCGCATTTTGAGTTTAAATACACTCAATAGGTCCATAATACAACATGAAGCCTTTCGCTGAAATACTTACATATCCAGCCCGTCTGGGCAGGGAGCGGGCCAGGGCAGCTGCAACTCTTACGGACAACATTTTAGCGTGGCGTATGGTGACCTGTCCTCCACTAATGACAACGACCTAACCGAGAGAGAGAAGGTAATGGCTGAAAGACTTCTTCTGCTGCGCTGTGAGTGACGTCAAACTATACTTTTAACGGCTGACACCTACTGGAGAGGAGACACGGTGTATCAACAATGATGCATTATCATGGATTTATAATGTGCAATATATAATTTCAAGTACACAATCATATTCTAAAATAGGAATGAAAAATATTGATTAAATAAAATATTTATATAAATGCAAATTGCCAAAGCAGTTTCAAACTGTTTTTTTGTCGGCTTTTCTGTCGTCTTATATAAAGCATTAAAAAACATAAATATAATGAAATAAACTATCAATACTATAACATAGAAAAAAATATAGAATTATATACAATAATATAAAAGATTAGCATTATGTTAAACACCACATACTAAAGATATGTTTTAAAAATGAATTAAAAAGCCGAACATACTATTAACCAAAACATACTAAAGATATGTACGCAACACCGCCCCCTGCGGCCTGAAGGCAGAATGACACGTGTGCTTTGTGAAGGATGAGGACGTTGACAGTTTGCCTGTGTGGTGCTAGCCAGCAACAGCCGCTTGAATGTAGGTCCGCATGGGCTGTTTTACATCTCTAAATAACCCAGCGGCAAGATAAGAAAAGGATCCCAGGATGGTTTTAGTGCATGTCGGATACCTGGTTCTCCCCGTATTCGGCTCAGTCAGAAACAGAGGTAACGTATTCCGCTTCATATGAATCACAAGAACATGTGCCCTGTTTATCTTAATATGCATTGCAGCTGTTAGCGGCTAGCTACACCGAGCTAACTGTTGTGTTAGCTCGGGTTAGCCAGTCCTCCTTTTTAAAACGAACACGGGATTTAAACTAAATCGGTACAACCGTGAGTCCAATTTAGAGTTTTTATTAGACCAAATACAACCAATCCGCCGAATAACCTCGATTTTCCGTAGATGGTTTGTATTTACGACCAGCCCTACCTGTTAAGACCAGCTCACTGGCTGGCGGGTGCCGACTACTTCCTGAAGCGAAAAAAAACATCCTCACAAAAGAACGTGTTTTCGTCAAGTGAAATGAAAAGCGTTATTACAAGAACACGCGTTTAGTGTCGTGTGAACTACACTCACGTGTAAATGTTGTGTCGTAATAATTTGGAATTTTAACTTTGAACCTCGCAATGCATTTGGCCCTGTCGTTATGTTGATTGCAACCTAAAACACCTCTGAGGTAGACGGAGCCCTTCAGCCAGGCAGCTTATCAGTGTCTGGATGATGTCATTTGAAGATCATCTGCTGCTGCTAGCGCTCACGGGGTTTTCAACATGCAAACATGGCATTAGTTTAAAGATACGCTGCCGATTGAGAGGTAAACGCGTTGCTGCTGAGCCGTCAGATCATGTGTCTGCCTTTTCTGTTTAGTTTATAATTGGTTTTTTAGTCTGTCTGGCTCAACACCCCAATGTGCCGTCTCTGTACAAAGCATTTTCCAAGCTACAGTGTGACATTAATTTTACAACAGTGGCATCAATGATTTCATTGTGCTTTTATTTCTGTTCTTATTCCCTGTTTCATAGTATCGAGGCTGGCTCTACATTCTGCATTTATCAGATCTTTGTCGCCCCCCCCCCCCCCCCCCTTCCCCCCCATTGTGTAGCTAATGATCATCTGCTGCTGTGTGGTGTGGCGTGGCCTGTTCTCTGCATTTAGCTGTATTGTGAACCCCTTCTTCATTTCCTCTTTCCATCAGAAGACGACATTGGTATTAAAAAAGCACCCCCTCCCCCTCTCCTCCCCCAAGAATGTCTGCAGCTCTATAGGGTCTCCATGTAAACCAGACAAACATAGCTAACACCTATAGCAATAACAGAGCACATTTTTTGTCTTATTCTGTTAAATGGCTGTAGCAATAGAGTTGAACGTTTAGATCATTCTTAGATGATCAGTTGAATGTCATTGTGTACCTCCCATCCAGTCTTGATAGACAACATGCTGTAAATTCCTGTAAAGTGGATACATTTTGCATGATTTTAAATACTGCATTGAACACCAGAATTCGGCTCATCTCCCTTCTATTCACACAGGGTGCATTGTACATGATTCAGATGGAATCGAATTTGGCAAATATTTATAAGTTCGATCCCCATGCATGCCATATAATGATTTGCTCAACTTCAGCAGTCGGGCATACTGGTCGAGGGATCGCTAAAATTATCACAAGTACACTGCACCTGTTCAAAACAACCCGCCATAACCGTCTTCATTTTTTGTGTAATCCTTTGTTACCCTTCTGCAAATTTAAAGCTTTGAAACACACTGAAATGTCTGGGCATTTTCCCTCCTATGGGGCAACATTAAACGGTTAAGCTACGTTAAGCAAAACACAATCACTGGTGGTTCATAACTTTCCAATTACCCTCTCCCCACTAACATAAAGCCAAAATGCTATCCATTTCACAGGGATGCCTATCTCCTGCACTGCTAAAGAGATCCTCTCTTAGTAATAACGTCTTTATTGTTTGGTTGTGGTCTCTCTTTACCTTTTTGTTCTGGTAATAGTAGCCTACTTCAATGCATGGTCACATTTATGATTCATAGTTTATTTGTTTTTGTTGTTTTTTACTACATGGACTGGTGAAAAATCCAATGTAATCTTTCTGTAGTAAAGATGTACCCTTGCTGTACTGAAATCATGTGCTGTAGCCAACACGTCTTCTCATTGGATGCTGCTTCTGTTCTTTTTTAACCCTATATGGAGCATGGTGGGCCTTGCCTTCAGTCTACGTTTATATTTTACATTTTTTTTGTTGCATGGAATTATACTATTATTAAAAAATACAACAACAAAAAAACAACACAAATTCCAGATATACTAATATTTTTTCAATAAAGAAAATAGTGTTTTTCCTAACCTTCAGTGTGCTTCTTGCTGATTTCCATTTATTGTTCTCCCTCTCCCGTGTACCCCGACTCCAGTTCCCCCTCCCCTCCTTCACCCCACCCCACCTCCTCCCACTGTGACATAGATAGACGATTTCCACGCTTCCGTCATCACAGGGCCTGAATGAGTCTATCTACTGTCATTCATAGTCTATGTTTACACAGATGCCTGAACAAATGCAGCATGCTATGACACAGTCTTAGTCTCAAGCCTCTGACCAGGGGAAGTCATGATATCCCTTTTTGAGGAATAGAATATTCAGGGGATATAACTAAAATATATTTTCCATACTAAGAAAAGAAAATACATTTGTATATGTATGGGTTTACATTATGTAGAAAAATGTATTTTATTCAAAATGATGGACGGAATTTGGAATACTTGAATAACAAATGTGTTATCCTTGCCTTCTCCACAGTGGTTACAGGCAGTCATGCAGGAAACCTGATACATTTCTTAACCAAAACAACTTTTTTTCAGGTTGTGTTATAGCTCTGCTGCATTTTTCAAGTGTACTAGTAAATGCTATGTAGACTTGGCCTGTTTCCTCATGATTAGAGCTACTTTAACCTATTGCAAGAGATTGTTTATATAATGAGTATATTTATATATTTGGAAGAAAAGCAGAAATAATTTACATAAGCGGTTCACAATACATTCTCAATTATATTCTAATAAAAAAATATACAACAATATGTACTACGGGTATTGGAGAATAAAATGAAATTTAAAATCTAATCTAATATGTCCTTTCCTGACAGGGTAAAATAAGCGTAAATTCTTCGCTATCAAGTTAGCTTTCAAAAATGTCTAACGCAAGTTTAAGCTTTTCCTTCCCGCCCTAGACAAAGCCCTGTTTTTTTTTATTCCCATGAAGCCTAACGGCAACAAGTTTCTTCTAGTTTCTAAATAGCTGTGGTTTTGGAGAGCAGGGAAAACCATGGAACTGGCATGTAATGCTATTCTCGCAATTTCCCCTGGATTTTGGGGTCTGTAAGTGAGAAAAATGAGCATAAGTGAACTTCAAAAACAATAAACAATCGGCTTCGTAAACCGAAAAACATTAATTCAACAGGCATTTTTTTTATTTTTTAGCTTCATAATGAACTTGGTAAAGTCATCTTGCAGACCTTAATGTGGATCTTGACGATAAAGTCATTACAGGAAGCCAGCAACTTTACAAGAACTTCATACAACACATTTGTCACAAATTGTTCCGGTTTCTTGTGTCCAGAATTGGCGAAACTGCGACCTGACTTCCATGGCGCTTTTGAATAAAATAGATGGGGAAATATGTCAGAGAAAGGTTAATAGCACTTGGAAAGTAGACACTGCGCAGGCAAAAAAAAAAAAAAAAGAACTGCCTCTTGTTTTCATGGTACTTCTGGTTATCATCATTTCCCCACCCCACAGAAGTATTTTTCACCATAGGTAAGCGTTAGGGCTTCATTAAGAACGCTGCATCACATACGCAGTGACACCACATTTCACCTACAATTAATTCCAGCATATCTCTCTCCTCAGCGATGTTGACGAGTTTCCTTATCCCCTCCCCCCTTCCGCAGGATCCCATTTCAACCGGCAACAGCAGCAGCAGCAACAGCAGCACAGCCATGCTACCTCTTGCCGGCACTTCCAGCTAGGCCCTCAGGCCCCGCTCCCCATGGACTTCCCCATGCCCCACCCCGGGCAGCCCCAGTCAGGCATTAACCCCCACCTCGCCCCACCGGGCCACCAGCATGGCCCCCCTCTCCACGCACCCCTCAACCCCCTGCCAGCGCCCCAGTTCCAGGATATCTCCGCCCCCCCCTTCCTACCTCAGGCATTACACCAGCAATACCTCCTGCAGCAGCAGCTCTTGGAGGCCCAGCACCGACACATCCTGCCGCCATCCAGGTACCGCATGGTCGCGCTGAAGTCACCTAGGGGAATCGCCACCGGGGGGGGGGGGGGGGAACGGCAATCATAACCTCACCTGATCCATTTGAGCACTCCATAAAAGATTTGATTTGTTGCTGCATTTTGATATTTTAGAGTGACTTCGCTAAAGTTGCAAACAAGCTGCTGCACAGTGTCTAACTTGCAATAAGAGCTTTATTGGTGATGTTTTGATGCAAGACCTCATCCCTCTCCTACGCACCCGTCTCATGAAATAGATGAACAAAGGGTTCTGTTAATAGTTACTAAACTGATGGTTCCTTCCGGTTCACATAAAGGTACTGCTTTCCATTGAGTAACGTTTTTTTATCAATGATTGTGACTTTTGGTTTTGTTCTGATTGTCCTCTTGCAGACGCACCCCAGAGAGAGTTGCCCACCAGACCCACAGACTGAGACCAGGGTATGAGTTCGCCCCCCCTCTCCATGTCACCCCTCAGCCTGTGCTCCAGCAGCCCCGTTACCTGGCCGAAGGGACAGACTGGTAATCCATCCCATTACAGGGTTCAACAATAACAGACTGGTCTCAGGACCTTTTAACTGGCCCACACTCATAGTTGTATTTATTTGTGTTGGCTCTTAAAACCAGACTTATGGTCCTTCACATGTTTAATAATCATGCATTTACACAAATGCAAACACCTCAAACACGATACTGTCTCACCCCTGCTGACAACCATCTTAGTACAACACTGCAGGTATATAAAATGCCTTCCAAAGTAGACACTTTAAGTTGTGGAAGAGTGTATGTGCAGCATATTGGATGTGATCATCTTCCTATCAACTGTAGTTCTTCCTCTCATTGGGGTGACCAACCCAATCCATATCAAAACGTTGATCTGTCTACTGTGAGGCATGGGCTTGACAGGAGCTCCTCTGTTGGCTGTCGTTCCCAGGGATCTGAGTGTGGATGCCGGGATGCCCCCCCACCAGTACCACCTCCATCCACTGCCACAGCACTATCAGCACTACCTAACCTCTCCCCGGATGCACCACTTCCCCAGGAACAATGCCTCAACACAAGTGGTGAGCCCCGCCCCCCCTCCTTACAATAAAGTACCCGATAAGCGCTTTTGTGGACAAAGCCAGAGCCCTCGTTGCAATTCATCTTAATTACCTTCCCAGCTTTTTTGACTCGTACTGGGCATCGCGCTGCACTTTTGGACCCAAGAGAAATGGAGAACTTTTCCTTTAGTGTAAACAGGTCAAGCCAGCCGGCCAGCCAGACAGCCACTGCTGGGACGTGTCTGTTTGTTCATAGATTTCCCCCACCGCTCAGCTGACCTCTGCTGCTCCTGTGATGTGCTCCGCCCGCAGGTCGTCCACGAGATCCGGAACTACCCGTACCCACAGCTCCACCTGCTGGCTCTGCAGAGCCTCAACCCCTCCCGCCACGCTTCAGCGGTGAGAGAGAGCTATGAGGTTGGTCGCTCCTGCTGCTTCCCTCCAGCAGACACACCTGTCCTCACCCATTCATCACCATGCCTCATCCTGTGACCAAATTCACTCGACCAGCCCGCCTCACCTACTACTTCCACCACCAACCATTCCCCCACCCACCCATCCATCCATCCATCCACCCACTCACTCATCCAACACCCCCCAATAGCTGCCACGTTTTTTCTTTACAGATTTATTTTGGGAGCAGAGCCGACCTTTAAAAGGCAAACACATTTAGAAACCATTCATTATAATCTTTTTTTCTTTTAAAGTTCATCAGTGCAAATTGCATGTTTTTTGTGATCATCATCAACACATCCAGAGCAACAGGGAGGATGGTCTCTCCCCCGATTGAACTGTGTGCCCTCCCCCCTCTGGTGTATAGGAGCTCCTGCAGCTGGAGGACCGGCTGGGCAGCGTGAACCGCGGGGCTGTCCAGACCACCATAGAGAGGTTCACCTTCCCACACAAGTATAAGAAGGTGAGGACCAAAGGCGCAGAAAGAATGCGGCGGTGGTGGTGGTGGGTTGGGGAGGGGGGGGGGGGGGATCGAGGCACAACCCCAGAAGACTGCAGAGGGGGTTGCATCCTGTGGTTTTTCCATTTCTTAGGGGGTGACGCACTGAACAGAACAGTCAGGGTTACAGGATAAACAATTCCCACCAAGGGATGAGTCATCAAGCCTTTTAGGAGTCAATGTAATTAGAATATTTAGAAAAAACTGCATCGCTGTAGAGACTCACCCAAAAATGTCGGGGGCAGGTGAGTCAAAATAAATTAAATTAGAGCTATGTTTATATGAGGACCTTTTGTATTCTTTATTGCTACTGAGTACCTCAAATGTGTGACATATCTGTTTAATTAGGACATTGCTGTTGGCCGACACTGGCTGTCTGGGTCTGGGTAAGGCATGGCACAGTGAATGAATGTGACCCTTCCACAGAGAATACCACAGGACCTGAAGATGTGTCTTGAGGACGAGGAGCTGGACACGGACGAGAAGTGCACCATCTGTCTGTCCATGCTGGAGGACGCAGAGGACGTCAGGTGAACACTCGCTATTGGCTCATTAAGATGAACGCAAATGTTTTTGGGAAGAGAATGTCAAGTTAGCGTCCCTGACCCCGGCTACATGGTAACAATGTTCTCTGTAAGAGCTGGGTCTCGTTGTGAAGCTGTTGGTAAGTCATCCTTGATTTATCATGTATGATGTGCAGCGGGCTTCCTTTGAAAGAAAGTACATGACATACCTTGAGATGTTTTTATCTTGTCTGGTTTCCATTACAGTGGCCATCAATGTCGATCAACTATGGTCGTACAAGACATGCCATAATTATGTCTTGTACTGTACATGTATTAAATAGCTGTGCATTCAGTTTTAAATTGTGATGTCTTTCTGGGGAGTAGCAATCTCAGTATCCCCCAAGGGCCATGCTGGGGAAACAGATGCTCAAACTTTTATATTACACTATAGGGACTACACTTGCATTATATTCCTGCTGAATTGATGCGCATGAAGGGGATATCACTATTTAGACTTATTAGTATGTTCCACATGAATTTAAGTGATTAAGATTGACGTGCTAACAGGCTTTCACATTTCCTCATCTGGAAATATAGCAAGGATTTTGCCATCTTGCAACAAACGTTTCTTATATAAAGGGAGTGTGCAGCCATCCTATTGCGTTAGGCAGAATCTTTGTTTTATCCACCTTTTTGATACAGAATAAAAAGCTTCTCAGTGGGTCGAGGGAGCTCATGGCATCAGTTGACAGGCTGAACTGCATCAAACCTTTGGGGAGAGCTTTATAATGATGTTTTTAAATTGCTTTCTAGACCATTTCTATGAGGTAAAGTGTTTTTCGGGGACAACTCTAAACCCTTTGCTTTTGCCCATTTTCTAACATAAAATGAGTCACAGTTAAAAAAATAAAAGTTTGGACAATAGGTCTAGCCTGAGTCACGTGTGAAAGGCTTCCTGGCCTTCCCCAGTGGCACACATGAACTGAATAACCCTACAAACACTCCCCAAAAAGTGTAAAATGCTCTGCTCTCAACTCGGTCTTCTATCCACGCCATGAAGGTATATCGATTTTAGTATTTGCTGTTGTTTAACCGCAGCCTAACCTTTTTCTCACCCTCCTCCCTCATCTCTCTAGGAGATTACCCTGCATGCACCTCTTCCACCAGGGGTGCGTGGACCAGTGGCTGGCCACCAGCAGGAAGTGCCCCATCTGCAGAGTGGACATTGAGACCCAGCTGTCCGCCGACAGTTGATGCCCCCTCCTGCGGGCCACCCGTGCAGCTTTTTGGATCTGGTCACGTCATTCTTCTACCGCCCCCTTCTGGAGGGAGGCCGGAGGTCGAGCGCTGCCAAACGACGACAACACCACCTCCTCCTCCTCCTCCTCCTCCTCCTCCTCCTCCTCCCGCCCTCTGCACCACCCAATGAGCCTGCCTTCTGAGCCAGCCGAAGAGCCAACCCAATGTGGACGAGGGGATCAACAAAGCACACGCAACACGGCAAGGAAATGTTGGGTTGGGGCAGGGGGGAGGGCCGATGCATAGGTAGAGGGCTCATTAGATGGACGCTTGACTCTGGCTGAATGGGAGAGAAAAAAAAAAGGGGGTAAATGTCCAAAGACAGATGTGCTGAGGCTTCTTGTGACTCTGTCAGATTGTGTTCCCCGGTCCACTTTCTCCCTGTTACCGCCACCAAGATGTAACGCGCCAAATCTTTCAAACTCTCTCTCGCTCCCTGTCTCACTCGCTGTGATGAGGTTCTCCCAATCCCCTCCCCAAACCCCATCACTGTTTCTGCCACCTCTTTTTCTCCCTCATCACGCCCCCGACCCCACCCCCCCAGGCCTGTGAAAAACAAATCCTTTAAGCTAGCGCCCCCTAGCCAAGCCCTCAGTACATCTGTACAGAACATTAACCAGTGGTTGGCATGAGGTTGTATGGTGTGCACTCTTGTAGCTGAATGCTTGTGGTGTTTTGGAGTCTAGTACTGAATTTCAAGTTATTTGCAGAGTAACAGTGTTGTGTAGCAAGCAAAAAAAAAACCTTTCGCTTTAAGACATATTTACGTGAATTATATAACCGCAGAGAGGAGAAATGCAACTTTTTTTTCTTTTTAAAACGTGAAGATATTTGGAATGTTAAATCTTCATAGGCATTACATAGAAGGAAGCTTTACAGAATCTGTTAAAAAAAAAAAAAGGCCAAAAAACTCTCAGTATCTCTCTCTGGCGCTCTCTCGCGCACTGTCCCTCTCTTTTATCTAACATGGTCTTGGATTTACCGTTAGTAGACGTCATCAGAGTTGATGCTAAAACCGCTAACTGCAGGCATGGCTTCCAGTGATCTGTGTAGTGTTTGTAGCCGGGCCTCTCTACCCTAGAGCGGAGGCCCGGGATGTGCATGCTGTATGGCAGGCTTGGGCTGTGTCGTATTGTGGACAGGGATTGTTTTCTACCCCAAGTAGAGAACAGGGAGTGTGTGCACGCCTGCGCGTATGCGTGTGTGTCGTGAGCATGTGAAACCGTATACGATGACTCTGCCGATCCCACTCACCCTTGGAGGGGGACCAGAATGCACCCCAGTCACACCCCATCACACTCTCCTCTCCACCCTAACACACACACACACACACACACACACACACACACACACACACACACACACACACACACACACACACACACACACACACACACACACACACACACACACACACACACACACACACACACACACACACACACACACACACACACACACCAAAGTTGCCCCCAGAGACTGATCCACCGTTCAATGCCGACCTCCCCCCCCCTCCGACAAGTGGGGTCCCCAGAGGTGGTGCGCCACGTACATCCGTGTCTAACAGTGACCCCCTCTCCGTCAACCCCCCCTCCGTCGCCTCATTTAACGGCATGATCTCCACCCCGAGGACGCCGTGCCTGCAGAGTCCCGCCATTAGTGAACAGCAGTGTGACGTTTGTATGACCTATTTACCGGAACCTTATTGCCTAATCGAACAAGCACACGTGATTCTCTACACCTATTTAACCGCCTACGTTTGTTGTTTGTCGTCGTGTCGGCTCCTCCTCATTTCAATCTAATCTATGAGTTGCTCCCTTTTTTCTGTTTTTTTTTGTTGCCAAAACGGCCGTGTCTGGTGTTACGGGGGAAAATGGGTCTTTAGTTTGCCTAATGATGTGTTTCTAGAATGTGTATGATTGCAACACAACCCACCCAGCCCCCCCTCTCTCCATGATAGTAGTGATTGGTACTGCTAGTATGGCTGTGATGTGCTCCGTGATAGAAGCCGTTTTTGTCTGTATCATGCATGAGCCATGTTGGTGTAGTTCGCTTGAAGGAGGGTGAAAGGGAGAAAAGCCATCCATTTAAAAAAAAAAGAAAAAAAGAAAAGAAAAAATACCAAACGATTTTTCTTGACTTTTAAGTTGGGATTTTCTGTTGTCTGTTTCTTCCATTAGTTATCTTTTTTTGTTCCTTACGGAAATTGAGATTTCTTTATTTCGTTTTATTTCGCTCTCATGCCAATTTGGACAAGGTAATTGGGTGCCTTGTCTGTTTAACCATTTTTGAAGATAAAGCTGCAATGCTGAAAACATATTTATTGCTGTTCTAATGTAGCTTGTGTTTTGTAAATGCACTATAATATGGAGTTGCCTGATTTTTTGGTTTGGTGGTGTGGGGTCTCCTTGTCCTAGATTATGTGTTTGTATTGAGTTACAAGTATCTTCATGCTTCCTTGTGTACTATTGGAGGGTAACTTGACTGTTTGTGTTGCGTTCATTATTTTGATTCCTCTTTTTTTTTTCGTATGAAACCTCCATCCCAAAAAAAATAATCTTGACATGGATGAAAATGGAGTTTCTAGTCCACATAGAATGCTGTGATTTAAGATGCCTTAAGTATTTAACAATCATTATTTATTACTAACTGTAGCTAGCTAGCTATCGTGGTGGAATATTTAATGTCTCTATCTCATAACTTTGCAATTTAATCAATATATTTATTTAGAAATAACACAAAATAGAAAAAAATAATACCTCATTATGCATTGGTCGGTGGGGATGCTTTTGCATGCCGTCTGTGTGTTTCCTTTCTTTTTTTTTTCCAAAGAAAGAAAAAAATAATAACCTTTTCGAAAAGTATTTCAAAACAGTTTCTAGCCAGCATGGTGCTGTTGAACTGGATCACATTCCATCTGTGTCATACATTTTTATCACATTTTTGTTCCTCTCATCTTCCGTTATAATCACTTTTTTTGATCTGTCTGATCAGACCAGATGGGAGACAATCCCTCAATATTATTATTATTATTATGGCCATTGCTTGCTTTTCAAAACATGGTACAGCTTTATTTCCCATAATCAATACTATTTGTTTTGAGTTGTTTTTCAGTCTGCTTGATATCACCATGTTTAGGATATTCCATCATATCCAGATCTTAATTCAAAGCTTATTCCCTGCCCTGTCCCCTCCCCCCAAAAGCGGGGATCTGTATTATTTGGTACTATGTATTGCTGGCAATTGCTTTGTTTGTGTGGGGTCCGGATGGTAGCTAACATGCTAACTCAAGCTATTGATCTTATTGAGCAAATTAATGGTGTATTACCGTGGTTATCCGGTTCTAGATAGACTTGTATTACACCTGGTTATAATAAGCTAACCACTTGTTTTTCTGTGTGCATTTTTCCCCTAATCCAGCATATAATTATACCACATTACGGATTGGGTAGCGTTGATTGGTCTTAACTATTATTTCATTTCGTGCTCTCACTGGCCTTACCCTATGCCCTCTGCAGTGTGTCCCATTAATCCAGAGCGACCTGGACCGTAGCCATAGTATTAACTCAAGCTGGTGAACCGGAATGAACAGTAGAACTCAAAGCACAAGCTTTTTAATGCATGTCCTTCTCAGGTTTTCCTATGTGTACGTGGGAGTAGCTCTGTAGATGTGTTTAATATGATGCTGTACCTTCTTGAATATTTCAGATGTTTCTTTGCTGCTGAGAAAAAAAAAATACACAAAACACAAAACCCATGTTGATTATTAACCTGCCAGTGAAAAGGGACACGGCCATCTTTGTACAACACACTGCTGTTTTGCTGTAACCGCGCAATGTTTTATGATCTTGAGTATTTTATAGAAAAAGTAGAAGTATGTATCAATAATATGAAAGCAATAGCTACATCATAATGAAGAATAACATGATCAGTGATTATTGTGGAAACTCTTTAGATTCACTCTGGGTGGATTTTGTACTGTATTTATTACTAATGATGATGCAAAAGTTGCATAGCTTAACCCAAACTGTTCTGTCTCCTTTTTTTATTTATTGTCTTGTATATGATCTTTTTGTATGTGTTTTTCAAATAAACCGCCTAAAATGCTCATTAAACATGTCCCTTTCTTTTTTCATTTTGGCTTGTTGAATAGGAATGACGGACACATAATTGAGCATCATCATCTTATTTTATTATTAAAAACAACCATTGTTGAAACAACAGTATAAAATCCAACATTTACTCATTACTTATTTTCATAGGTACATGTGTACTGTGGCGTTTGGTGAAAAGAAGCAGGTAAACAGTGTATTTGAACCTACGATTGTGCATCTGATCACGTGGCAATGTGGTCTCCCTCGACCATTTTGGTCACTAGACTCAAACTTATGTCTCGTAACGTCTGAGCGGTTAACCATTGAGATGTTTGCCACAGAAACAGCAGCCGTGTGTGAATTGGAGAGAAAGGTGTTTTCCAGTCCAGTCGACCAAAACCAGCACTACCAACATGGCAAGGCAGGCGGCCGTCTTTGTGTCATCGGCGGTTCGTAGATTTAACGGCACGTTGCTAAATGCCATACATACGACATACTAACATACTCTCGACAAAGGGCAGGGAACCCTCTAGTACTTGGGATAGAGCACTCTCTGGATCTGCCCGTCCGCCTTCGTCACGTCCAGCCACTTCCCACACTGGAAGATGGTGGTCACTGAGTTGGCGGTGTTGGTCACCTCGACACACTCCAGGAACCATCCGGCCGCGGACCCAGAGTTGTCATGCTCCACGGTGACCCGGAGCAGCTCGCCCATGTCTAGCATCTCCAGGACAAAGCGGTCCGTGTGGCCGCGCTCAAAGAGGTTCCTGAACTTCTGCCGGAGCTGCCGCTGGCCCGAGTCGCCGTTGACGCCGTATATGGTGATGAAGACGTTGGCGTCGGTGCCGGCCTCCTTCACGTCTCCGGTCATGACGATGATCTCGTACCTGACGGGCACCAGGTTGCGCACCTTGCTGGCAAAGCTCTCTATGGACTTGTAGGACTCAAACGTCTGGAACTGGTCCTTCTTAGCTGCTAGGGGAATCCGGGCATCGCAGTGGAAGAAGTACCTGTGCAGAAGATGTAGGGAAGGAAATGTTTGATTGTGTCCAATCCAATTCAAAAGAGTGATCATAGGTTATTTATAGATCATTATCTAGCTGACCAGACACATTAAACCGTGCAGTGTTAGCCACATTGCACAAGACAAATGTATCTGTCTTCACGACAAGGACAAGCAAAGACAGCAAATGTGACCAAAGATGGGACAGGGATCTTGAGGTTAAAAATAAATCAAACATTTCCCCCTTCGTACGAGCACCTGCCTTGTCAATCAAATACTGCATTCCTAGGATAAAAGTAGCTGGGGAACAGTCAAGGGTGTTAGGCAGACTCTGAGAGCAAGCCAACAGGAATCAGAGAGAGAGAGAGCTATTTTAAACGATAAGGCTTTAAATAAATTCTATCATTGAAATATAAAATAAAACATGTGAATGAAAAGGCCTGAAACTTGGAAGGCCATTACGTTTGCAAAGCATTACGTTCTCATTGAAGAAGTGTACATGTATGTACATGTACGATGCATACACATGTCATTTTGTTTTTTATCATTTAGATGCCAATGCATGAATGAATGGAGCACTGAAGGGATTGATCCAATGAGGTTTATAGTACTCTCTCACTTGTTGCCCAGCTCCTTCTCGGTCACCACCACCTCCATGACGTGCCAGAAGGCTTCGCCCTTCACCTTCTTGCCCTCCTTGGTGATATGGCCGATCGAAATGCCAGCGATCTCCCCCAAGTGCTTGGAGGAAAACTCAAACGTGTCGGTGGCACCGCTGCAGAGAGACAAAACAAACAGCAAGAGTCTCAATTGGATGTGAGGCGGTAGAATCACAGGAAGGTTTACGTCGTGCCGGGAGGCTGAGCTCTCCAGGGAACACACGCTCCCCGGATACACAGAGCGGAAGGGGGTTATTCCTAATTGAGGATTCCCAGCTGGAAGACCTACCACAAGAACTTCTTCTTTTTGTTCTCCATGACAAACTCTTTGGAACGCGCTTTTTTCCCTTCCAACACAATAAAGGCATTCTCCGTGGTGTCGGCGTGATCCGTGTTTGCAGTTGTCGTAGCAATTTCATATTCTGAAAAGAGGATGTCATGTCACATTGTGTTTTTGGATCTAGCTTATTACTAAACATGGACGATCTAACTGACTGTTATCGTACATTGTTAGTGAGAAGTTTCCTTAGATACCAACCTCTTTATCTTCGTATCTCATTGATACTAACTGGTTTTCTCATAGTAACTATCTGGGGTTCTCATTGATACTGACTGGTTTTCTCATAGTTACTAAATGGGGTTCTCATTGGTACTGATTGGTTTTCTCATAGTTACTAACTGGAGTTCTCATTGATACTAACTGGTTCTCTCATGGTAATTTACTGGGGTTCTCATTGATACGAACTGGTTCTCTCGTAGTAACTAACTTGGGTTCTCATTGATACAAACTGGTTTTCTAATAGTTACTAACTGGAGTTCTCATTGATACACACTGGTTTTATCATAGTAACTAACTGGTTTTCTCATAGTAACTAACTGGTGTTCTCATTGATACTAACTGGTTTTTCTCTCATAGTAACTAACTGGGGTTCTCATTGATACTAACTGGTTTTCTCGTTGAGGTCCACCGTGTCGTTGTTGGCACAGGCCAGCTCCCTCATGATCTGCCCGTCGTCCCTGCCTTTGGCCAGCCAGCGGTCGCAGGGGAAGCGGAAGGCCTCCTCCATGGTATCGTCCTTCACGTCAACGTATTCTAGATGCCAGCCGGAACCGGGACCTGAGGTAGGAGGCAACCCTGTCCATCACCACTTGGAATTCAATGATATATAATCCTGCAGGATTATTTTCCTGGCCTGTGGTAGGAAGGAATATGATTATCTACTGGGTTTGGTATATTTGTTATTTCAGAGGGTTTGAGATATTTATGTTTTTAACCCAAGGTGAACTTCAAGTTCGTATTGTGGATCCATGGGTGCACGTACACACACACACGCACACGCACACACACACACACACACACACACACACACACACACACACACACACACACACACACACACACACACACACACACACACTCACAGACCTTTGTTGTCATGCCAAACGCGAATCTTGGACAGCTCCCCGAGACTGAGCATGTCAGCGAAGCGGAACACGTCTTTCATTTTGCGTTCAAACTTGTTCCTGGCTCCGCTCTCCTTCAGGGCCAGCAGGCCTGTGTCTCCATACTCGCCGAAGACGATCAGGAACACGTTGGCATCCGTGCCGGCACCTAAATATACATTTTGCACGTTAAACTCAACTTGAATGCATATTAAATACATGTGCATGAAGCACACGACGGAGAGATAATATAAAAGAAAAATGCAGCAACAATCTTAAACCTGCACTGCTTCTCAACTACATCCTATCTCCTCGAGAATAAGACATGCCCATCCAAGGGTCAATTCATTCAATGCTTTCGGTGTAAATCGTTTAATTCTGGTCCACTTTTTTGTCTGGTCTGGCGCACAAAACGACCGGCGACCTCTGGCCTTCTGCCACTAGACTCCATTCATTCCGTTCCAACGTCCTCATATCCCGGGGGGGCACCCACCTCCGACGTCGCTGGTCGCCACTGTGATGGTGTAGGTCGTTCTCTCCACCATCTCCTCCTCGTCCACCACGGCGGCCAGCTCGCACACCTGGGTTCTCTTGGGCCCATTGGTCTTGGACAGCCAGTTCTCGTAGGTGAACGTGTACAGGTCCTCCGTGATGGGGTTCCGCATCTGGACCTATGGAACACGACACGGCCGACGGAATCACGCGCACTAATGTAAAAGTGACCGCTAAATGCTAAGGGTTGGATGAAAATGGTAATGCTAAGAGAAAAGGCAAAAGAAAAAAAACTTTTTTACATTGTCGAGAAACCAGTCCGGACGACTTCCAGTGCCGTCCACTCGAAGCCGGATCTTCTTCAAGGGTGCAATGTCGTCGATCTCAACGTTGAACGTGTCTTCTTGGCCTCTTTCGAACCTGGTTTAAAATGATGAGGTGCCATCACAATGAGTTTTAAATGTCTATAAACTCAGATGAGATTTGTTCACTGCGAGTTGCACGACGAGAGCTGAGCATTACACACAGAGCACCAAACAACCGACCTATCCCCGGCTTTAGGCAGCAGCATCTCCTCTGTGCTCCCGTTGGCTCCGAACACAGTGAGGAAGATGTTGGTATCAGTACCCGCATACTGGGTGTCCCCTGTGACCAGCGTTGTTACATAAACCACCTACATATGATGGGCATTGTTATAAACCGAGCAGGAAATGAAGAAACACATGTTTATGTTAATAACTATAATGGATATTCAAAAGGACATGAAGATGTCTTAATATTAATATTTATTTATATTTTCACCTTGCGAATGATGTTGATGGTGCTGGAGTCCAGCACGTTGAACAGCCTGGTGGTGAGACCGTCCCCCCTGTCTTTAGCCAGCCAGCACTTACATGGGAAGATGTACTTGATACCTTTGGTTGGCACGGCTACCGCCAACTCGTCCACCAGCCAGCAGCTCTCTGGAGTGGCCCCGTTGTGCCCCAGCTAGGGGGGGACGATGGGAGTGGACGAGGAGAGGGAGAGGAACTTAATCCCGACAGCTCCTTCATGATGATTTGACAGTGTTTTCATCTATCTAGAGGCACTAATTGAACAGTTTTTGTTAATGAAAACAAATGCTAAAAAGGATAAACCCAAACAAAGCGTCAAACGCTGTGTTTGAACCCGGGGACAAAATGTTCACCAGCACAGTTCTCTCACCTCAACCCTCTTCAGGTCGCCGACGTCAGCCCCATAGCATACAAAGTTCTCCATGGTGCCAGGCGCAAAGCATGTCTTCTCCTTGGGCAGGTCCAGCCACAGCCGGTCCGTCTCCACCTCGCCCGGTCCCAGCATGATGACGTAGGCTCGGGCCGTGGTGCCGGCATCACGGTCCGCCCCCGTGGACAGGGTGAAGTGATATGGAATGACTGGTGACAGCATTCACAGTCAGCTACATTACATTCTATTCAATTGATGATTAAATTACATTCATTTAAGGCCTCATGAGGAATCATTAGGACATTTCACTGTGAAAAACGAATGGATGACCTTACTTGGTCCCTCCTCCACGACCGCCTGCTTCTTCTTCTTTTTCTTCTTGTTGGCATTTCTGTCCAGCCCCGGTTTTGCCGCGGCCGTCTTCTGGGAGTTTGGGTCAGTGTTTCTGTCCCCCTCGTATCCCTGCAAGGCACACATGGACACACTTCTTAGTGGGTCAACTGTACAGACTTCTTACTGCTCTTTTAGCTATTCCATTAGAGATGGTTGAGTTTACCTCCAGGAAGGTGAGGTTTTAGATTTAGGGGAAAGGTGAGGGCCAAAGCCTCCATGAGCAAAGTTGACGCATTTGCAATGGCATTTATATGCCATTATTCTTTGCCCAATAAGGCCAGTTAGGGGTTGGCGGATTTGTTACTGGGACCTTAACCAGGAGGAGATTAGGAAACGACTAGCAACCCCCCGATTAACAACCTAGTTTAAATGAAAGGTGGGGAGGGTTAACGGAACCTTGACAAAGAAGGTGCGGTCGATGCGTTTGTCCTCCTTCTTCATGGACAGCCAGCGCTCACACAGGAACATGTACACCTCCTCCGTCTCCGTGTCCGTCACCTCCACCTGGTCCAGGTTCCAGTCCGCCCCAATGTTGGAGTTGTCATGGCGAATGCGGATCTTAAACACCTGGCCCAGGTCGACCGCCTCGATGGTGAACCTGTCTACCTTGAATCACAGAATCAGTATTCTCTTTCATGAGCACAATCGTTTGTGTTTTGGTGCACATAACATTTCAAATAAAACTGTACGTACTTCTCCTCGTTCAAATTTGTTGCTGTTGCCTTCTGACTTGCTGAGTTTGCGTTCTCCAGTGTCTCCCAGGTCTCCGTAGATGGTGAGGAAGACGTTGGCATCAGTTCCTGCGCCGTACATATCCCCAGTACGCACGGAAACCTTGTATTCGTGAGCTAAAATGTTAAATGTTAAGGATTGAGGGTTAGGCGTTAAGGTTAGGGGTCAGGGGGTTACTATTAGGTGTTAAGTGTTAGTGTAAGGGGTTACGTTTAAGGGTTAAGAGGTTTTGGGCAGGTGTAAGTTATCCGCTAACCTGCATAAGTAATGCAGGTTAGGGATAAGGGGCTTAAGGGATTAGGAGTTAAAATGTTTAGGTTTGAGGGTTCGTGTTCAGTGTTAGGGGTTTGGTGGATATTGTTAGGGGTCAGGTGTTACGCCCCGTGCCCACTACCTCCGTCAGTTGTCCGTTGCCCATTGACTTTGAATGGGGACGGTCGCGCAATGCATTGTGGATCCGTCCGTTGACTTGGAGCGTTCGCCACCGTCAAAAAGTTGAAAAATGTTCAACTTTTTCGGCAGCGACGGTTCCGTCATCCAATCAGATCGCGTATGCAAATTTAAGCACTGTGACGCGACTCGGGCTCTGACGATACTGGAAAGCGGGAAAGCGGGTCTTCTTGCCTCGCAACAAGCAGGAAGAAGCGGGAAGAACCCGGCGAAGCGATTTGATTGGCTGACGGTTGCCTCTGCAAAGACTACTCCCCCATCCGTCAGCCACGCCTTCCCACGTCCGTTGACTGACGGTGCAGTGGGCACGAGGCGTTAGAGTTAGGGGTTTAGGTGCTAGTGTAAGGGGTTAGGTGTTAGTGTTAGGGGTGGTGTTTGAGAGGGCTTACTCTCCAGGGCGTCTTCCACCTCGATCTCTGTGCTTTTCAGCGTTCCGTCCCTCAGGAGTTTCTCCGTGATGATGTCAGATGGGACCAGCTCCCTGATTGTCTCGCCGTCCTCCTCAGACTTGGCTAGCCAGCATTCACACGGGAAGATGGTTGTTTCAGACCCCTGCCGTAAAATACGCAAACTAGGTTTAGTATTGCCTCATTTTTAGAGTCATCATCATTAGGTATCATCGTCTTATTTAGATTTGGTGTGAAAATACATTCAATTATAAAACTATAAGACTTGTGCATGGGCCCATTGTGAGATGACAGTTAATGCGATGATAAAAGGTATTGTAGAAATATAATAAAGACAATCAAGCACCTTTCCTTTCCTGAGCTGCCGCCTGATTTCCGCTCTGTCAAGGTGCCATCCTGGGTTGGTGCCCTGGTTATCATGACCGATCCTGATCTTCTCTATTACATCTCCAATATCCTCCAGCTGTGAGCAGGCAGACCACACAGCAGGAAGGGGAACCCTCAGGTCTTATTTCTACAATGCTTGTCAGTCAGTTTATACACATGCAAAGTGACATAAAAATAAATAACATGAAAATCAAATGACTTTTGAATTAATCAAATCAATTGGAGAATCTGAGACGTAACACACTGAGGGCCCTATCTTGCATCCGGTGCGATTGACTTTCTTACTGGCGCATATGTCGTTGCTAGTTTGCAACTGGCGCAGAGCATTCTTTTCCCTCCTGCGCCACGTGTCGGTAAATTAAGGAATGATCCTGCGCACCAAGGGGCGGTTCGGCGAAAGGAGGAGGCGTGTTCTGGCGCAAACGTTCCCTGGTGCTATTTTACAGTTTCAGAAATCACTTGCGCCACAAACCAGGAAATACCTGGTTTAAAGTCATTGGCGCGTTTTTCAGATGCTATTTTAAGGGCCCATGCATATTGTTGCTTGTGCAACTCACGCATTCACTTTGCTTCTCTCATCTACCTAGCCACACATTCTTGGTAAATTATTTGGGATAGAACAGCTGATACAGCGGTAAAAAGTTGTACTTTTAAATCAATGCATCTGCAAACACTGTACAGCCAACACATATTTTCTCAGACATCGTGTGTATGCCCATCATTTTTAGGATTGATGAGTATTTGATCGTTAGAAAACATTGTTTTACCGCGAGTGAGTGTTAAAAAGAATGAATGAATGCGGGCGGGCGGGCAGGCGTGTTTGTATGTGTAAAAGAAAGAATGAATGCGGGCGCGCGTGTGTGCGTCCATCTGTTTAAACACACGCAAACTAAACACGTAACGCATAATACAGTCCATGGCAATGTATATTAACGGGGCGCCACATGCATATTAGGAACACAAGCCGATAACGATAATGCATACAATACTGATAAGAAACAATGTTTATAATGTATTGTGTATATCATTAAATAGAACCACAATTAAGTTTTCTTTGCCAAAATGTATTTGTGGACTCAGTATTTCTGAAGTTGTGGAAGAAATTCTTCCATGTGTGAATTAGGCCATATAATTTGTCCATAAACAACCATTTAAAGTTTGAAATACATGTGCATCTGTCTCATCGGAGACTGCAGGCGGCTGTCAAAATATCAACTAGTCAGATTCAAATGCGATCTTAAAGGGGATGGGAGCTGGCACTCTCATTGGTTTATTGCACGTTTCGCCCAAACCACACCTACGGGTAATTAGGCTACTACTACAGAACAACCCTTTTTAGATTTGCGCCGGTAAAATAGGAACATCGCCATAGAACCGCAAACCAAAGCTACTTGCGCTTGGCGCTTCTCACTTGCGTTTCAGACTGTTAAAATAGGGCCCTGAGAGTGTGTAAAGCAAAGTGTTTCTTCTATTGATTTGCTCTTGTGCCTTTAGGTAGACTGCTCCAGGCCAGTGGTTCACACACCTCCACAATGAACATGTCTTCTGCTGCTCTCTCAAAGTACAGCCGTCTCTCCCTCTTGTTGACACAGAGGTGTTTCTGCTGTGTGCAGACGCCCTTGCCACCGTACAGGACAATGAACACGTCGGCGTCCGTCCCCGCGCAAAACACGTCGCTGGTGAAAATCTTTATCTCATAAGGCACAACTGGAAAGACAATGAAAGTCATTTTTACTCAAAGTGTGCTGCGCTCAATGGCGTAACCATTCATGCAGACCAATGTATTGTAAAAACTGCATGGTAAAAGCTGTGGCCTGTGTTACTCACTCAATCCGTCATCCATTAACTCACTCACTCACTCACTCACATGGCGTGTACAGTTCTGTTTGTAATTCAGCAGGCAACAGATCCCTCACGATGGCCCCATCATCCTCTCCTTTATCCAGCCAACGGCCACATGGGAATCTGAGTCTTTGACCCTGTGAGGGGGCGTCTATCTCCACCCAGTCCAAAAACCAACCGGTTGAACCACCTGAGAACACAGGAGGAAAATCCCTCAATTTAGTTGATTAAAAACAAAGATATCGCTGATCGTTTTGGACCCACTATGGGGTTTGGTCCACTTCTGCAGGAAAAGAGACTATTTGGATTTTATATATGCTCTAGATTCTCTTTACTGAGAAATAAACCTGCTTGAGACACTACTTTCAAAGGGACATTTGTTTTTTTACTTCTCAAAGACCGATTGAAATGAATAAAAGGGTTATGCAAGTTATAATAAACTAAAAAATGTATTTCCTGCAGAAAATGCGGTGAGTGCTGTAGTACAAAGTGAGTTTGAAAATATTTTTTAATAATGCCACATAGATTAAGACATAAAGAAACGGTATATGGCTTAAATCAAGTGAAGGGATTGGAACAAAAGTTCAAAAGTCTAAATGGAGTAAACAATGTAACCGTGCACACCATTTAAGAAATGTAAGTGGTTGGAAACAAATAAAGTGACAGCTGAATGAAAAGCGCAAAGCATTGCTGAAAATGCAGAAATGTAAAATTAATTGAACTGAAGAATCTCAAAGGTCAAATGTGTGTGTGTGTGTACTATGCTTAGAACTCCTCCGAACTCTTCCGAACACCACCGAAACGCCACCAGATGTTTGGAGATTACGTTTTTCCCCTCTGTGCGATGCACATAAGAAGCCGGCAAAATTAGTGTCACCTGCCATAATTTACCGATTGTATACTGTGGCGGTTGTATACTGTGGTGGTTGTATACTGTGGCGGTTGTATGCTGTGGCAGTAGTAAGCATTCGAAAACTTTTTGCCTACTGCACAATGCGTGCTGAGCATTCGGACCTGCTATATTTGTGACGTACTACCAAAAGGCCTACTATATAGCAGTCAATTATGAGTATTCGGATGCAGCCAAAAACTGTGATTCTGAAGAAAGTTTAAATTATATCGAAATTCCGTTTAGATATTATTGAAGTGTGTAGATTTGTTAAATGGTTTGAACGAAGATAAACGGTTGATTTGACAGTTAAAGTACCAGAGGCCTCCCATTGACTCCAATGTTAAAAAAAGATTCAGATTGTATTTTAAAAGTAGAATATCTTAAAAAGTATAAAATATTAAAAAAATCTGAAAAGAACCGCGCAATTCCAAGCCATTTTGAACTTTTTAAAATTTGAATAGAGAGGTAAAAAATTGAGGAAGGAGATAGGTCCAAATTTTGTAGAGAATAATAAAGAAGGAAATCATAAAACTTATGAAGAACGATAGTTGAGCGCTGAATGCAGCACTCACTTAATAAATAATACAGATAGATAGATTAGGTAAGATTACCTACCAGAATTGTCATGGCCAATGCGGAGCTTCTCCAGATCTCCAAGGTCCACTGCTTCCACGGTGAACTCGTTGATCATCCCTTGCTCAAATTTATTCTTATAATGTTTACACGCTTTAAGATTGATTATCCCTGTAGGAGGCACAGTGATGTGTGAGTCACACGTCTATCCCTTGAAGGTTTATTCAAATTAAACCAATCCATTGGGTTGTCCCAAAATGATCTTTATGCCTGTCATTATTGGGACGTCAGACATCCTACCTGTGTCGTCATTTTCTCCAAATAGGATTGCGAAGACATTGGCATCGGTTCCTGCATATTTCTTATCCCCAGTTTTCACCTTAATAGTGTATGTTGTGGACATTGCTGTGAGAGCACAAAGAAGAGGTTACAAGTTATTGGTTCAGGACCCCCTTCATCAAACAGTAGAACATTGCTTTCTACCTTTCTTGTTTCCCCTTTGAGTAAGAAAATCTACTTTTTTCTTTCCCATCACGACTTCAAATGAATCTTCGACAGTCTCCCCCCCTGTTTATTAAAAAACAAGCCTCTCTGGGGGAATGCTGTTACATTTCTGCTCTAGCCCCAGGGCGGTGCCTGAGTCCTCGTCGTCGTCGTCGTTCCTCTTCATGAAGGCCTCGTCCACGGGCACCAGCTCCCTGGCAATCTGCCCGTCGTCCTCGTCCACGGCCAGCCAGCGGTTACAGGGGAAGTAGTACCTGCAACGCCACCAAGCGCACGTTAAAACCAAACTCTGGCTGCCAACCACAAAAGATGGACTCTCCTGCTCATCGTTCTTAAGCATTAATCTTCCCATATCGTTCCTTCTTCTAACCCAGACCTAAACCCGCCGAAATGGTATCTTTTCAACTATGTTATAAATCTGCCATTTTGAAACCTGCCATAACGGAAAATAGGGGCCCTCTCTCTGCAACTGCAAGGAATCGAGAGACTGTGAATGTGGCGACGGTTTATTGTGGTACTTATTGTGGTACTACTTATTGTGGTACATATATATATATATATATATATATATATATATATGTATATATATACGAATGTGTGATTTAAACTGTTTGAAGCCCGTTTCCTGAGTATAACAAGTTAGGAGCCAACAGAGAGTGTTCATCTCCATAGTGACTCACGTTATGTCCTCCTTGGTGTCCACGATCTCTACACGGTCCAGGTACCATGAAGAATAGGAGCTTTTGTTGTCATGGCGAATGCGGAGCTTTTTCAGAGTCCCCAGGTCCACAGCTGTCACGGTGAACATGTCCTCCTATAGAGGATGTAAGAAATTAGTTATTAGCTTGACATATCCTACATATTTATTATGTTTTTGACATTCATTGTTTTTTTCAGCCAGCTGATGGCAAGTCATTTCAGTAGGCTATACACCAACAATGCCTCAAATAAGATGACTTAATTTGACTACCTTAATGCGACAGCAAGAGTTTATGTATTGCCTTACTACCTGTTTACACACATCAAAGAACATCGCCTACACGCATGTTTTCACTGTAAGAAGCCCCCCCCCCCCCCCTCATGACGAAAGTCTCTTTCTTCTTTAATCAAAGTCGGCTCGGCTCTGGTTACCTTTGATCCGTGTGGATAAATCCAACAAATTATCTGCGGACATGGCTTCTGCGTTCCTGAAGCCTCAGGTATAACGCAGAGATCAATTATTCAACGCTTTCAATTCATTAAGTGATGAGTAAAAGTAGGGCGGCGATGACTCTCAGGTCTCCCTTCCTCCTCCCTCTCTCCCGGCTCCCCTGCACCACAACTGGCTCTCTCTGCAGGAGAGCGTGTAATCCTACCAGAATAACGCTCCCACCCACAGTCCGCCGTAGGGCTGGTGTTGCGTGGAAGTGTTTGAGTCGGTCCCTGACAGCGAACAGCGCATTTTTATAATTAGAAACCCAATTTCTAAGACAAGGTTTATCTGCTCTCTGTGTTCATCTTAAAACCATCGGGATTGTTCTGGGATGGGGGCCCCGGGACTTCTTTAATCACTTTACGGCGGTTTGGGTGGGAGGGAGAAGTGATGGGGTGCTTCAAGAGTTCAAACAGCTAATCGTTAAGAGAACCGTTTTGTTTGATATTTTACACCATTTTGTAGAGCAAGGTAGTCGGCGACCACGACTTAAAAAAGATTCTCTCGTGATACACATGTTCAATGTTCACAAAATAAAAAAAAGTGTAGAATTATAAAAAATATTCTGAAAAGAACCCATTTTCCACAGGGTTTCCATTCCTTCGGTCCGGCCTGCGGGATTAAAACAACGTGGTGCTCTGCCCTCGCTGTTTAACCTGCGCCATTACCTTCGCTCTCTCAAACTTGTTGAGGTTGTTCGACTTTTTCAGATAGCGCTCTCCGGTGTCTCCGTTCTCGCCGTAAATATTGATGTAGACCTTGGCGTCGGTTCCCGCTCCGAGCATGTCCCCTGTGAACACGCTCACTTCGTACGTGTTTTCTGTGGTAGGAGGACGACACAGGGCCTGCGTTAGCGGGGAGGCTGACACGGGGATTAGGGCTACTGCGTTACCAAGAACCATGCATTACTGATGAGACCTCTTCAGGCCGCCACGGGTCATGTGCTCCAGCGAAGTGTGTCACATTCGGCTTTGGCAGGTGGCTTACACAAACATGCTAATACTAATTCTATTTAATCGTTTAGCAGATGCTTTTATCCAAAGTGAATAATAGATCCTTAATGAGTAGGTATGAACTATTTTATGTAAAATTAGAGAGCAATACATCAATGGAAACTATAGTCTAGTCAAGGACTCCCAAAAAAGATGGCCGCAGTTCGAGAGAGGTTGAGCACCCTGGACTAGTCTACTTATTTACATTTTTTGACCTGTAAAGCCATTTTTGGGTCACCACACATTCTTCTGCAGTTACCCTGACCCTGGGGAAAAACCATGTGCCCTGGGTATAAAAGCGTTTTTCTGCTATTTGACCACACAGTCATAAAAGGGCTTGTGAACCCTTGTTCTCTACCTTCCAGCTCATCCGCATCCTCGGGCAGAAGCTCCACCACCAGCTCCCCGTCCTCCTCCCCCGCGGCCAGCCACCGGGAGCAGGGGAAGTGGCAGGACTGCACCACCGGCTGCAGCCTCTCCTCCATCTCCTCCTCCTCCTCCTCGTCCTTCTTCTTCTTCTTTTTCTTCTTCTCTTTCTTGTCCTCCTTTTTCTTGGGGACGGACACCATGGCCATGATGAGCCGCTTGACGTCCACAGTATCCAGGAACCAGCCCGACCCCATGCCCTGGCCGTCGTGGCTGATGCGGATCTTGAAGATCTTCCCCACGTCTTTGGCCTCTGTCTGGCCGTGGAGAGGGGGAGGGAAGGGGAGCGCAACACGTGAACTGAGATGCTTTCACCTCTCTGTGATTTATTTCTCGACGCCTGATCGTTTTCTTTTAGCACATTTTCTGTGATAATCTTGTTTGCTGGAGTAATGGCACACTAGATTGTGTGTTTGTCGGGTGACATTGTGTTTAAATGATCAATAGTGTTTGGTACCCTAAATATTTCGGTGGCGTTGCGTTCATAGTTGTTGGATCTGCTTTCCAGGGTAATGATCTCTGTCTTTCCCTGTTCCCCGTAGATCTGGATGACCACTATGGCGTTGGTGCCAGCAAACGACACATCTCCAGTGACTACTGTTACCTCATAGTTAATTACTGGAAAACAAGAGCACATAATTATGAATGGAATACATTTTTGTGACTTTATATTTGCTATTTACAATTTGAACAAGTCTATCTTAGTGACATCTGAATGTGTTTGTATTTTTAGAGTGCTCTTCATGCAAAACACCATAATAAGGTTTAACAGGTGAAACAAAACAAAAATAATATCACAAGAACAAGAAATAAGAATAAGTTTATTCTTATTTACGTTATTTCATTATTTTTTTATGCTCATATCCTTTCATGATTATGAATGTGTTAAGCATGACGCCTACATTGTTCGCTGTCCAGGATTTCGCTTGGATAGATCTCCACCTCTGTCTTGCCGTCCGCCTCATCCCTGCACAGCCAGCGGTGGCTGGGGAACATGTAGTGTTTGCCGTGGTTGGGAACCATGATCTGAACACTGTCCAGGAACCAGCCTGCGCGCATGCCCTCGTTGGTGTGGCCAATCATAAGACGGTTGATCTACCGGGGGAAAGAACCAAAGTATGTGTCAAGGGATGGGGCCTTTTTAGGTTTCTGAAGCAGATTGGTCTAAAGTATGCCCCATCACCTGTCTCTAACCAGTCCACTATTTCGTATTGGCTAGTGACTTTGGAAGAATAAGAAAAGGTGGATGTACGATATACTGCAAATTATTCAAAGCTCAGGCAAATCGATCTCCAATTACGGGAAGAAGGGAGTAAAAAGAGCAACTCGCACCCAGAACCTACAATGCACTACCTTTTATGGAACCTACTGGTTTTTGATACCATTATGGTTTGCTATATATTGCCATCTAGCAAAGCTTTTAGCCAAAGAAGGGTCCAAAATCAACACCTAACCCCAGCCAAAGGCAGACAGATGAGACCATTTGAATTTTAGATACAAGTCCTTGACAAGGTAGCATCCTGTTCACAGATGCCAACATGGCTGCCAACTATCCTCCAACCCAGAACCTTCTGTCTGGAAGGTTCTTTTATAATTGTATTGGTATAACGTCTACTCCCTGCCAGAGTCATGGTGGAACAGGCGCCACCTCTCCCATCCTGTAAGGCAAACAGGAAAGCGTTGTGTAAGCGCACCTGTCCGATGTCGAAGGTCTCCACGGTGAAGATGTCAATGCGGGCCGTCTCAAAGTAGTTCCCCAGGTTGTTGTCTGAGACCTCCAGCATCATCCTGCTGGTGTCGCCCTTCTCCCCGTAGAGCTTCACGAACACCTTGGAGTCAGAGCTGCTCCCGGGGATGCTGCCGGTCTTCACCGCGATGTGGTAGCCCACGTCTGGTGGCATGACACACACACACACAAACACGCACACAGACAAATAAGCACACACAAACAGACACACATGCACACATACACAAAATCGCAAACAAACATACACACAACACAAGCAGAGACATACACACACAAACACTCGTGCACAGACATATACAAACACGGGGACACACATATGCACAAACACACACGCACACACGCACAGACACAGACACACACAAACGAATAGTTACAAGCATGAACAATCACATACATGAACAAACATACATGCATGATCACAAAACACGTAAATAGACACAGATGGCTAAGCCCATAATTATGCCTTCTCGTAGCAGTCCGTAAAATACTTACTGTAAAGACGTGGGCCATCAGCGAAGGGCACTAGCTCTCTAACGATCTGTCCATCATCCTCATTACGATCAAGCCACCTGGAACAGCCAATGAAACATTCAAGCGCCACTTTCACCTCTGTGGCTGTTATGTATGCCTCAGCTCTAATGCTTCTAATGCATATATTCGTATGAGTCATATCCAAATCTAAAGACTTAGATGCAGTTCTGCTTCCTACATCTCATAATAAGGACGCCATACAGAGACACAGATACGCATGCACAGACACAAGCAGACACACACACGCACGCAGACACACACACACACACACAGTTTGCTATATATACACACAGCATAACTATACATTATATATTTATATATATATATATTCTTTAATATAAATATATATTATTTTTTTGTTTCCCACAAGATGTACCCTTTAAAAAAAGTGACATGCTTTTACTACTTGTCAATATGCTTCCGAAAAGGAGTGTGTGTGTGTGTGTGTGTGTGTGTGTGTGTGTGTGTGTGTGTGTGTGTGTGTGTGTGTGTGTGTGTGTGTGTGTGTGTGTGTGTGTGTGTGTGTGTGTGTGTGTGTGCGGGTGTGTGTGCGTGTGACGTGTGTGTGTGTGCCCTCACCTGTTACATAGGAACACCTCAGCCTGAGACTCAGCCTGGCCCTCCTCCCGGACCAGGACCTTATCCAGGAACCAGCCACAGCCCCCGCCCCGGCCGTCGTGCCCTATCCTCACACGCTGCACCTGCCCCAGGGACACCGCCTCGACGATGAACTCATCCATCTGGGAGGGAGACGCACGCACACCGTCAGTAGGACAAGCCCTGAGGTTCACACCTCCCATCACCGCCTGAAGACTGTTCACTCTGAGTCAATACTTGTTCATCCAAAGGGTGAATCCAGATTCAGGCCATCAAGGAACAGGTGTGATGCATCTTGCTCAAGGCCCAATCCAATTTCTACCCCTAACCCCTTCCCCTTACCCCTCCCCCTTGTTTTGAAGGGGTAAGGGGAAGGGGTAAGGGGAAGGGGTAAGGGGTAGAAATGGGATTAGGCCTTAGGCCCAATCCCATTTCTACCCCTTACGCCTTCCCCTTACCCCTTCCCCTTACCCCTTCAAAACAAGGGGGAGGGGTAAGGGGAAGGGGTAAGGGGTAGAAACGGGATTGGGCCCAAGGCTGTTTACATGTAGCGGTGTGGATGGTGTGTATATTATATTATAGATTTTAATACTGCAATGGTTAAATATTACAATAGCATTGTGCTAGCAGGGCTAGCGCTGGTTGCACTCACGCTGCCCTTCTCGAACTTGTTGACGTTGTTTTTGCAGACGACCAGCTGCCGATCGCCGCAGTCGCCCTGGTCCCCGATCAGGTTGAGGAACACCGAGGCGTCTGTGCCGCTGCCGCCCACCGTGCCCGTGCACACCGTCACTCTGTACTTGATCACTGGGACACACCACACAGGCAGGATATACCTTTTCACGCCTACACCTTATAAGAGTGTATATACCTTCTTACTCCTAAAATTTATAACAGTTTATATACCTTGACACTCCTATACGGTCTACTAGTATATTTACCTTCTCAATCCTATAACTTATAACAGTATATATACCTTCTCATTCCTATACCGTCAACTAGTGTGCATACCTTCTCACTCCTATATTATAACAGTATATATACCTTCTCACTCCTACACGGTAAACTAGTGTATTAACCTTATTCCTAAAACATATAACAGTTTATATACCTTCTCATTCCTCTACCATCTACTGTTTTATATACCTCCTCTCTCCTATACCTTATAACAGTATAAATGCCTTCTCTCTCCTACACCTTATAACAGTGTGTGTGTAGTGATGTACGTACGGGGCAGGGGTTCAGCGATGGTTTCCCCGGTGGCGGGTAACTCCCGGACCACCTCCTGGTCGTCCTCGTTGGTGTCCAGCCATCGCTCGCAAGGAAATGAGTACTTCTCCTTTGTTAACGTCTTCATGATCGTTGCCTGGCAGAGAGCAACAAAATGGAGCCTCAAGGAAAGAATTGGCTTTATATCACTGTGGTAATTATCTTTCAATTTAAATTATGATCTCAGAATAGGGTTAGTGTTAATGTGACCACCTGTGTTCCATTTATTTACATTTACTATTTTATGCCCATTCTGCCTGTTTCGCTTTGTTTCTGTGTCTGGGCCATTTGAAGAAAGTCCTCTGTTACACTGTAACAGTGTCCCTGTGACAGTATAGCGACACAAGCAATGCAACAACCTCTAACAGCATGCCCATACAAGGTTATGACGTAATGGAGCAGCCTAACCCTAACAATTTCCCCTCCTGCTCCCGGCCTGACCAGAACGTGTTCTAAACTTAACCTAATGGACACCTTTCACAGAGGTCTCATCGTAGGACACACACAGGTGGTGCTCGTAAAACACTAATTATGGGTACCTTTACTCGTTTTGTCTGCTACCCGTGTCCTGGTATAAAAAAAGAGCAGGCCCATAATAGACGTCATTGGCGACACTGTGTTTGTCCTACGAACACGCTGCTGGGAAAAAGGACTACTCATGTTGTAAAGGAGGAGAGGATAGATGTGGTTTTGTCGCTCCGTATGTATTTGAGATTTGACTTAATATTCACCTTACTGAGATGCCACCCGGCGAATGGATTTCTCTTCTCATGCCAGATGCGAAACTTGGTGATCCTCCCGAGGTCAGGGAGTTCCACCTGGTGTGAGAGGAACAGTCAGTGTGGTTCTAAGCAATGACGAGGTTGTTGTGATCGAGCCGAACATCTGACACACACCATGAACTTGTCCAGTTGGCCCTGCTCGAAGTTGTCGGATTTGTTGTCCAGCCTTATTTCGTCCGACTTGCCCTTTGTCCCGTAGATCTGGAAGGAGATGTCTGCGTCCGTGCCCGAGTTTGGTATATCCGAAGTCCAGATCCACAAAGACCACGGGTGTTCTGTGGAGTACCGCACGCACGCAGGCACGCACGCACAGACACACACACACACACACACACACACACACACACACACACACACACACACACACACACACACACACACACACACACACACACACACACACACACACACACACACACACACACACCCATGCACACACATTCACACATGCAAATACACAAAAAACACATTTCTTTCTTGTGCCTATTGGAATTTTCTTGAAACATTTGTGTTATTATTACATACAGCGAGGTTTAACCAAATCTTAAACTTATATCAAATGCAAAGTAGGCTTAGATCAATGTAAGATGTGCGTTGGCAGATAAAATGACAATAGAAATGACCCATATTCAGTGTTCTATAACATACTCTTCTGTCTCTTCTGCCTCAGCGAGACCATTTCGTACAGCTCCCTCTCTATGAGGCCGTCCCCCTCCTTCTCGTCCAGCCACTTGCTGCATGGGAACGTCTGCTCTATCCCAGTGAAGGGACAGAAGACCACCACCTGGTGCACCAAAACCACCGGGTAGAGTCAGTGTGTGTGTGTGTGTGTGTGTGTGTGTGTGTGTGTGTGTGTGTGTGTGTGTGTGTGTGTGTGTGTGTGTGTGTGTGTGTGTGTGTGTGTGTGTGTGTGTGTGTGTGTGTGTGTGTGTGTGTGTGTGTGTGTGTGTGTGTGTGTGTGTGTGACGTGCGTGTGTGTATGTCTGTCAGATTTCCTATAATTTGTGAGGAGCAGACTGGCCTTCTCGCAGTACCACCCAGAGCTGACTCCTCCGTTGTCGTGTCCAATGGTGACCCGGCTGAGGGGGCTGAGCAGAGCAGCCACCTCTACGGTGAAGATGTCCGTCAGGGCACGCTCAAACTTACCCCCCTCCAAGAACACCTATAATGGACCGGGATGGCAGAGGCACATCATCTGTGTCATGTTATCATCAGAGGACCAGCGTAATGTCCTACACATCGAGATCTTTCTGAGATGCACTGAAGTATTTGTTGTTGTCATTTTGATGAATTTGCCAAAATGTGTGTTGTCAAAGAGATTGCAGATCTGTGAACATGAAGATCCATCGTTGAAGAATAAGGCAAAAAACTGTCAAGACCAGCAAACCAATCACCAACATCACCACAGAGCAGGTTAGTAAATTGGCAGTATGTCAAAATGAAAGAGAAATCGAGCGCAATGGAATCACCTTGCCACTGTTTTTGGAGCCTTTGGTGCCGTGCATCACAATGTTAATCTTGGAGTTGGTTCCGGCACCCCGGATGTTGCCCGTCACGACCTGGACGTTGTACACAATGCCTGGCGGGTTTGGCGGGTTTGGCGGGTACAGTTACATGCATATACAATCAGAGACCCTGGCGTCACGATTCACATCACACACACTGTGGCTGATAATTGTCCGCCACGAGGTACTGATGATCCGATTGACCGTGGTGCGTCTCATCTTGCCGAAACGGAAAAGACAATCTCTTTTTTTCCTCTCTGGGTCTGTAGGTGTCTTGCTCAATGATGCATATAGAGACTGTGTCTGACAGAACCTTTCAGCTAGGAGTTAAACACCCTGGCCACTGACTAGCCTATCCTGCACCCAAGGGCTGTTTTGCTGGATATCGCGTATCATTTAGCTAGTGATACAGAGATATAGGATAAGGGACGGTCAAATTGAACATATCACAGACTTTAGCTCAGGTCAGATAACATGGCCGCCACATGTATAACTCACCAGTGGGCTGGTTCCCCCCGACAAGAATGTCTCTCTGTATTTTGCCGTCATCCTCGTCCATGGCAAACCAACGGTTCACTGGGAATTCGTACACCACTTTGTTCCCAAGGTCATCCAAAACGACCTGGGGAAAGGGGAGAGGGAGTTAAAAAAAGAGAAAGAACAGTGACAGACTGGGGGACAAAGACAGGTGAGAACTGAATGCGGAATCCCCCAATCACTTCTCACCACCAAGCAAGCGTTCAGAGCCTGGCCGCTAGGCCAATGACAAGGCCCATACACATTTCTTACTTCCGCTCTATGGACCCAGACGAGAAGGCTTGAAGGGGCCTTAAGCCTGCATTTGGGGCATACTAGGTATATGGAAAGGATTAAAGGGGCCTGCTCATTGCACCACATGGAGAGGAAAAGGAAATACGACATTA
>NC_079417.1:13133278-13138278 GCF_026213295.1 Gadus chalcogrammus
TGGCTATCATTCAGAATCAAGCATTTGCAACATTAAAAAATAAATGAATGAATCACAATCTACGTGAAAAGACAAAGATGAGCCATGTTAAATGATTGATTTGGGGGAGGGGGTCGTACATTTGGGCATCTCCATGGGGTCGCTGCTGCCCAGCAGGTCTCTGACGTAAAGGCTGTCGCCCTCCTCCTTACTGAGCCAGTTGTTGCAGGGGAAGTAGTACCTGAGGTGGGGTCTAATCACGTCTGTGATCACCACTCTGTCCAGGTACCAGCTGGCACTCAGACCAGTGTTGTCATGCTCGATCCTAGAAGGTGCCAGCAGACATAAGAAATAAGAAATAGAATAGACAAACAAGAAATATCAAAGAAATATGATATGAGAGACAGTCACGGGAAATACAGCCCTTTTACGGTATCTTTATCTATCGCTCTGTACTATAAGTTATATTACACCTATCGCTATCTATCGCTGTGTAATATTAGTGATATAACACCTATCTCTATCGCTATGTAATATTAGTGTGCAGTTCATGATTACGTTCAATTGTATTGTTTCTGTAAACTTTGAACAGACTGTTGGTGAACTGTATGAATGTATCGTGGGAGTCGCATACCTTATCTTTTTCAGAGGTCCAACATTGTGGGTTCGGATTCTAAAAACATCCGTCTTGCCCCTCTCAAATGCAGTCCGGCTCCTCCAATGACGAAACGTACACAAACAATGATCTCTTACTAGTTGTTCATTATTATTATTGACCAGGTATTTGCTAAGCCAATAATATTGGTCAATAATGGTCATGGGAATGGGACAACGAAAGTGGTGCTAAAATAACTGCATAACAACAAAATATAATAATTTCTAGAGGCAATTTAGGTTAGATGTCAATGTTCTTTTCAGAGGTTTATGGCCATTTATAAGCATGGACAGGCAAATGAGGACCAGGGTCTGGACATACAATTGTGTGCTAACACCAGGGATGTCATATTATTAATCACCAAATCACAAAAGCCCTGTCTGCTGTGTTTTTGTGCCTCCACCCGTAACCATAACAACGATCCCACCACAACCAATACGTACTTCTTCTCTGTGCTGTGAAATGAGAGAAGACAAAAATTGTTATTTCTTTCACCCAAATAATATTAATTCTTAATATAATTCTTAATATAAATGTTGCATTGTATATGTGTAGTGTGTACATGTGTACATATGTGTACATACATACATACATAATATGTATACATTGTTGGGGACTAAAATTACGATGGAAAATAAAAATGTTGTTAAACTTTCAAAAGGTCTCACTTGCTGGCCAGGTGCACCTTGGGCGTGATGCCATAGCTACCGAACAAGCTGACAAAGATGTTGGCGTCAGTGCCGGCTCCTTTCTCATCCCCAGTTATGGTCACCACCTCATACACTGCACAGCAGGTGGACAAGAGGTCCCACGACAACGGGAAGGGGACGTGTTGATTTAAGTTATGGGTTAGGTAAAACGTTGTTTTATTGCAGGAGGAAGGGAAAAGGGTGCAGGGAGAGAGGAAAGAGAGGAAGGACAGATAGACGGCTCGTATACCTGTGTGAGTGTTTATGTGTATGAAAAGTAAATTATCTATACTCATGCATGTATGCATAAATGCAATACACCTGTGTGTCTTTACCCGTGTGCTTTGCCAACCCCGATTCGTCTACCCATGTAAGGTACACTGTATCTCCTGTCTAAAGTCAACAAGACAGATGAATGACTCGGGCAGGGCTTTACATTATACGGAAAGGCCAGGAACCATAGTAGCAGATTGGGTGACCGTAAACTAAAGGTCTGATCAAGATGCGAAACCCCCCTCCTTACGTGATAGGTGTCATGTAACCTTAGGTTAGCGATAACATCTTGGGGTGTGTGTGTGTGTGTGTGTGTGGATTCGACCCTGCTCCGGAGGACGTTTTCCCATGGCAATTATGCTAAACAATGCATCATTGAATTAGGATTCGGGCTAATAGGACCAAAACCAAATAATTACAATCAATCACATTTTTTCTCCGATCAATTTTTTTGAAACAACTCTTATTGAAAATTGATTTGAAAGAAAAATCACATCCAATCTATTAAATATCTGTGATCTACAGCTCTGTGTTTCCACACAGCATTGTACAAAACAAAATGGAAGCTATTGACCTTTCTTTTTGTGGTACTCATCCTCGTAGTTCTCCACACTGTCGGGCTCGTAGTTCCGCACCTCGTTCTCATAGATCTCCACGTAATTCTCCACCTTCTTCTTCTTGCCTTTGCCCTTCTTCGTGTCCTCGCCATCACTGTCCTTATCCTTCTTGGTCTTCTTGTCCTTCTTCTTCTTCTTGCTCTCCTCCTCGACCTCTTCCTCCTTCTCCGAGTCCTTCTTGGACTTCTTGTCCTTAGACCCCATGTCGTCGTCCCTGACCGATGGCTTCTTTTTGGTCGCTCTCTTTGCCGTGGGGATCACATCGGGGAGCTTCCCTGCTCTCCTCTTGTCTTTGGCTCCATCGATGTGGCTGCTGTCCTCATCCACACTGCTTGAACCCTCATCACTATTTTTCTCCTTCTTCTTGCGGTTTCCTTTTTTGTTCCGCGAGCTGCTCCTCACATCGGTGATCCCTGACGCAGCCGAACTGCTGTCCTCCTCGCCATCGCTCTCTCTCACCAACTTTTTATTTTTCTTCCTCCTCACCTTCTTGGAACTCCCAGCATCCTCTGCTTCGGTGACCTGCTTACTTCTCCCCTTGGGCTCCTGTTGGTAATCCTCAGTGTCGGCGTCATCCACCTCTTTGGTTTCCTCCGTTGGCCTCTGGCCTGCGGTTTTCTTTTTTACCCCCGGCATCTTTAATTTATTTACTACCTTGTCACTGTAACTGATTCCAGGCGTGTTCTGCCGAAACTTGATTAAACTGACCCGTACGGGTTCAGAGAGGTGATGTTGTTACCCAGGGTGGAGACCGGTCAGGGAGTAAGCCGCGCAAGCAGAGGACTCATAGTAAAACGTAAGCTTCACAGGCTGTGGGATTCACAGGAGGCTTAAGGTGGGGTTGCCCCCTATATGTTACCACCTGGCCCAGCGAACAAAAGGTCAGGCTTCATTTACTATGACTAACTATGACTCTGCGTGTGGTGTCACTTGAGAAGGGTAGGAAACCCCTCATGGTATCGAGGGCTGCCCTGTTACTGTCACGCACCTCTGACACACACATCTGAAATAGTTTCTTACATGATTGCATGTAATTTATGTATATATTACCTGTATATAATAATAATATAGAAACATGAAATGACCTGTGTATTTCTTCTGCTAAGCATACCTGTGAAATGGATTCCCGAATGCTTCAAGATCACTGAAATTATAGTTTTACTAGAGGGAGGACTACTGAACAGGTCTGCATATCCAACTTGTAATTACACACACATCCAGTAGAGGTCACCATGTTATTCATGGAGGAGAAATGTTCACGATTGCTAGTTGAAGAAAATAACCAAATAAAAGACATGAGTCAGAAAAAGATCTGAGGTGCCGTGTTCCTATATTCTGTTCTGAATCATTTTTGTTTTGTTTAATGAGATTATAATCTAGGAACAACCTCAAACATCATTAACCTCATAGCCTGTTGTTCCTCAGCAAATGTGATTTCAAGTCAACAAGTGTGGAATTTTGCTTAGTGAAATTACTTTTCCAGTCCTGCTGGAAGCACAGCTTGTAATTTAGATATTAAAGGACAATATAGTAACTAAACTCGAAGTTCTTCAAGAGTGACAATCGATTATTTGGCATATTATTCTACATGCAATAATTTACAGTTTCCAAATACTTGCTCTGCATTTGTTCATGTTATACTATCAAAATAATCTTTGGGAAACTACTTAAAGTTATATCTTTGTTTCTTCCAGATGTTTCCGCTGAAGAGATTGAGCATGCTTAGGACTGTATGATCTTTTTGGCTTGTACAAACAAACTAAACAAGTTGCCTGCAGCAATCTTTAGTTATTTGTTCTTCATAGGGGAAGATGCTGTAGATTTGGTATACGGAGGCTGGGGCCTACCTATCTTCAGACACACATTTACATAACGTTGCTTTCTCCGAATGTGAGCACGTCATCACAGCAAACCCGATGGGAATTGAATGTTGCTTCCCAAACATTGTCAATGTCATTCCTACTTCATCTTACAGACAACTGCTCCGACAGAACTCAGCTGGTTCTCATGTTTATGTTTCAAAGCCATTAATAATAAAATGGTATGTTTTCCTTGTTTCTGGACTTCCTTGGTAATGTGTTTATAGGTCTCTATTGTTTGTGTGTGTGTGTGTGTGTGTGTGTGTGTGTGTGTGTGTGTGTGTGTGTGTGTGTGTGTGTGTGTGTGTGTGTGTGTGTGTGTGTGTGTGTGTGTGTGTGTGTGTGTGTGTGTGTGTGTGTGTGTGTGTGTGTGTCGGTTGATTTAATGTGGAACTCCTTGCAAACCTTTAGTGGATTTGACTCATCCAATTTAATAGCATTAGAGCTTCTCAAAACAAATATCAATTGGCTCAAAAACAGAGGATCTCAATGCTTTGTGCAACCTTGGTTTGTGCAACATTCTATGCGTGAACCAAAACAAATCTATAAATCAATTCATAAAAATACAACAGTTAATTATTTATGCAATAATCCGTAAAGCGTTTTACAGTGAATAGATTTAGTTAGAGTGAGCCATTCTGGTCGTTATCTTGCTCCAGGATGCCTACAGGTAGACACTGGGAAATGGAGATATAGAACACCCAAGCACACTGCCCTGGCCCCTTTCATCAACGTTTTTTACCGGATGTGATTCTGACCTGAGCGCCCACCAGCACTCAGATTATGTATTTAATTGGGTTCCCAAGGCAACAAGTGTTTATTTTCGATCGGGAGCTTATGGTTGTCTTTCCATGACACCAGTAGATGTTCTGAGGAAATGCTCCAAACAAAAATGTCCCACACTCCCACAGTCTACCCTGGGTGTAGT
>NC_079417.1:13143278-13160778 GCF_026213295.1 Gadus chalcogrammus
TGTGTGCGTGCATGCGTGTGTTTCGGTGTTTGTGTGTGTGTGTAGGCGTGTGTGCCTGTGTGTGTGTGTCTGTAAGTGTGCGTCTTAGTACCTGTGTGCGTAGGTGTGTGAGCGTAAGTGTGTGTGTGTCTGTGTGTGCATGTGTGTGTGTATACCAGTGACACACAAATAGTGCAGGGCACCTATCCAGCACACCAGAGGCAGTGTTGAGGTAAGGCAGCTAGCTTCATGTATTTCCTCCCTTCTATTGTGTCTTCACTGTAGCTGAACCATGCAGCCAACATCTGTGTTCATTTGGTCCTTACCTTACCTGAATATGATGAAATTAAATGTTGATATTCAAATCAATAGTTTCAGATGTCAGTGCTGCGTCCAATATTCCCATGGTCCTATTGGTATTCATTATGCACACGTCTGTTGTTGAGGACTGGTGTCAAACAGGCGAGCGTGCGTCATGTTGTTTTGCAGAATGTGAATGGGCACCTGCTCACACAAAGGGTAAATGTCAGCCTTGTTGCTTTTCCATTCACACATCTAATGAGGTACTAGAGATTCCGGGGAAAAGGAACGACCATGAAACTAGCGAAACATCCGTCAGTGCTTTGGGATTCATTTGGTCTAATGTATGTTTAATACAGAGTCTGTTTCAGCCCTCTCAGCAATCTATTTGACTAGGATAGCCCTGATGCTTGTTTAATCCAAAATAGAGTCATACTTTCTTGTTTATTGTTTCATGTGTGCTTCCTCTGCCAAGAAAAACTAGGGGAAGTCTCCTTGTTCTCCCGCTCTTTCTTTAACCATCCAACTATTTCTCTCTCTCCGTCGGGCCATGGGTTGTTTGTAAAAATAACCAAAACTGGTCTCAAAGTGTTTGGGATAATTCGCCTAACCTTACTACCCTTATGTAATTTGTGGTAGTTTAAAACCTTTTTTGGGGCGTAGGGCCTGACAATGACTTCTATGTGGAAGTTTAGAAAAAGTGAACTTGAATGTTGAAACTATATTGGTGCATACCACCCCGGTTTCCATTTACACAATTGAGGAATAAAAATATGTGCTGACTCAATATCAGTCTCATGTGAAGACATACATTTATTTGGTCACTTTATTAATACAGCCCTAATGGTCTGTTTTTGGTGAAACAAGATCAACAGGAGAATACGTTTTTTCTTTATTCAGTCCTAATATAAAATACAATGCGTATAAACTTAATTTCAGTTACAGTTTGAAATTTATTCTGGTTGAAAGACCACTTACAAACGCGATAAGGGAGAGAGGTTGGTTAGCAGGCAACTGAAACCGCTTTGCTAACAAGTAGCATTGTGAATATGAACGAGTTCATCTAGGCATGAAAGCTCAAACAAACGCAGTCCAAAAGTTCAACCTGTTATTTATGGGCATTGTAGCAGCTGCATCTCTTTAATGAAATTATATGACTTGATATGAGAGTCCCAACAGGTTACATCACTTACAATGCTATATATTTCTTTGATTAAAGAAAAATAACAATATTCAGATGTTTTCAAAGGAATCTGACAACTGTGCTTTTAACTCAATGATTCCATTTAGTAAGTGGATCATATGTATATATTTCATTTTAGAATTGTCATATTTACCTTATAACATGTCAAGCTTGTTTTGACGTTTCAATGTATTCTCTTGGAGAAAAACAGTCTCTCCTACTAAGAATATTTTGACAACTAATGGCGAAGAATACTATTTATACAGCTAAAGCTGATCTCTCCACCACCTTGTCTTTGACAGAGGGGCATGAACAGTGGTTTGACAATCCCTTTATGATGATTGTACCCTACGCTAAATCATGACACCTCAGGCCAAAGTACCAACACATACGTTGGCCTACATGTCAAACTGAAGGGGCTTGATGATGCTACACTGCACATTAGTCATAAAACCGTAATACGGTTGCACAATCTGCTTCCACATTCCAAAACACAGTATAGTATCATCACAGACAGACACACACAGACACACCAACTCCTACAAATCAATACAACTCCACACGCACTGCGATTACTCATAAGAATAATATCAATAAAGGCTTTATAATTTACCATAGTTACCACTCCAGTCTGTGAATCACTCATTCTACATAACAGGCACCATGTGCTTCACAAAGTCAAAGTTTCCAAGAATAATAGACCCAGAAGTTGCCCTGAAGAAGACTTTCCATAGGCTTGAGTCAACGCCCATGGAGCAGCGGGCCTGGTTGTACTTACTTATGGGCAAACCACCAGAGGAAGACAGAGTCACTGACCTATCTAGGAGGTAGTTGTCCCATTGCAAAAACAAAACACAACACTGTGTTGTCTCCAGGCTGACCTCTAGTGAGCAGTACTCTCTGCGTTTCAAAGTGAGTCTTTCCTCTAGACGCCTGTTCTCCCCCTCTGGAGGTCTGGGGGCAGAGTCTCAGATGCACTTCTCGTCCACCGCGGCGTTGTCCAGCAACACCTGCAGCGACTGGTCCTTGGGCCGCGACCGCAGGACGATCAGGGCCGCTCTGAGGCTCTCCACGGGGTCCGTCCCTTCCTTTCCGCCGTGGACCACCCCGCCGTCGCCGCCCCCGGCCGACGGAAGTGAACACCGGGAATTCCTGGGCGACGCGTCCCGCGAGGCGCTTCGGGAGCGGGAGACCTCGCTGAGGTGACTGCTCCCCGCGAACCCCTCGCTCCCTCCCGGCAGGTACAGGAACACCAGAGGGTCGCCGCCGCCGCCGCCGCCGGTGGTGTCGGTCTGGAGTTCCCGGGTGGACACCAGCGAGTGGGAGTCCCGGCTGGAGAGGACCGAGGAGAGCTGGTGGGCGTCGATGCAGTGGAAGTTGCCGTGCCGCCGCCGCTGCTGGCCGGCGTGCGCGCCCATCTTGCAGAAGAGGCACTTGATCTTCTCCATGAGCTTGCGGAGCACGGCCTTGCGCAGCAGGATGTAGATCCAGGGGTCAAGGATGGGGTTGAAGGAGGCGAAGCGGATGGCGCGCAGGTCCGGGTTCCGGTCGAGCTTCAGCTCCACGGGGGTCTTGTACAGCTGGTTCAGGAACACCTGCGCCTATGTAGGGGGGGGGGGGGGGGGGGGAGAGCCATGGTAAGAAGTGGGTTAAACGGGACTTGTGTATTGTGTGTGTGTGTGTGTGTGTGTGTGTGTGTGTGTGTGTGTCTGTGTGTGTGTGTGTGTGTGTGTGTGTGGGTGTGGGTGTGGGTGTGGGGGGGGATTTTGTGTGTGTACTTGCCTGTGGGTGGGGGGTTGTGTCTGTGTTTCTCTGTGTGTTTGTGTTGGGTCTGTGTGACTCTCTATTTGGGGGGGAGGGGGGGTACGTGTGTGCGTTTGTGTGTGTGTGTGTGTGTGTGTGTGTGCGTGCGTGTGTGTGTGTGTGTGTGTGTGTGTGTGTGTGAGAGAGACAGAATAACACTGAAATTAGATCAAACGAATGAATGATTTCAAGTAAAAAGAATACAATCGCTAACGTTGATTGAAGTTTATTTAATATGAATTAAAGTAGTGTGGTACCAAAACTTACAACTAGTGGAATCGAGCAGATCAGCACCACCACCGAGGTTCCTATAAGCAGAATAACCATCTGAATTTCTACACCTGCCGTGCGTCCGAAGCTGCGGCTTCTCCTCCTTGGGTCGACCGATACATTCCGTGCAATGTCGGTCCCTAGGGACATCCGGCGGACGAAGCGCCGGTGCATCCGAATCAGCGCCCCGCACACCAACACGTTACAGATGACGGTGGCGAGAATCAGAACGGAGCTGAACCCGGCGTAGGTGTAGGTATAGGCGGCGTCGCTGGTCACGTTGCTCCGCCACTCTATGAAGCACCAGGTTTGAGGGTATTGCTTTTTTATTTGTCCGAACCCCATGCCTGGCAGCGCGCAGAAAAATGCATTGGAAAAGTAGATCGCAACAAGTGTAATCCCCGCCAGTCTCTGGTCAACGTAGTCGTTGTAGAAATAAGCGTGGTTGATGGCGATGTATCTTTCTATCGACATTGCACATATGATGCTGAGTCCCGCCAGCGAGAAGAAGAGCATGGTAAATCCAAAATACTGGCAGAGCGCGTCACCCCCCGGCCAGGACCCCTTGACATAAGTGGCGATAGTGACCGGACTGGCCAGAAGGGTCCCTAGTAGATCGGTCACCGCCAAGCCACAAACCAGGGTGTAAAACGTGGTCTCTTTCTGTTCTTTTCGTGATTTGCACAAGACCACTATAGCAATAAGATTGCCAACCACACCGAAGATAAACATGATGGATGGTATGGTGGGCACCATGGTCCTACCTGTCATGGAGTGGTTGCTCATTGTGATGACTTGTTGTAGATCAGGACCACTCATCTTTTATCTAGTCTTTTAAACTAATTCAACATAAAGAAAATGTCCATATTTGTCCGACACTTTCCCATTTAGCACAAGGACGAGGCATTTTAAGGATTGTTTAAAAAAAAAAAGTAGCAATGATCAAACCTTGAGAAAAAAAAATACAAAGGATTTAGTTAATTGTCTCTCGTCAAGGTAGAGTCTCACAAATCTCCTGCAATACAGAGTAAGTTTGCACTTACAAAGACAAGGATAGCACTGCAGTTAACCGTCTCAGAATATGAGTGAGTTCATTGAAACGTGGGTCTGCCTCAAACTCCCCATTCTCTAGTGTGGCGGCCACGCCCCCTCGGTGGACTTCTCCAGACCGATTCCACTCCAGCGTTCTCAGGGACCTCCGATAAGGCCTTGACTTTAAGGGCGTCATATATCGTCACGGTGTGGGGAGTAGTCCCTTGAACAAACAAGCGCAAACCTTCGTTACAATATCGATTGAAGTAAGAGAAATATATATATTGATATTTTATAGTCTGGATCTATTTTTTCAAGCCGTTTGCTCTAGGTGAGCTATATGACCTCCTTCAACCTTGTTTCATTAAAAACATTTTTAAAGATTCAGTTATAATAATCTTATTATCATATCATAATAATGAGAAAAGGTGTAACTATTTTTTTTCAAAAGTGAAGCTGTAGGGAGGAATAAAAGTTTTTTATCACATAACAAAGAAAAGGTAAAGCGAATTGAGGAAGTAGTCTTAATTACTAATTATTACCAATGAAGTATATGTAATAATTTAATTGGCAATGATTGATAATCAGACTGGAGCAGTTTAGGTATTTCTTGAAAGTTAGATGGCATCTAGTATAAACAAAGTACAAGAAAGCCTATCCAAAGGAAAGTATTTGTACATGCCAATAACAATGTTTGTTGTGTTTGAGTGGTTGCGTGTATGTTTGAGTTCTTTCCAATGTGCGGCACACTTTATCTCTGTTTCCCGCATTATTTTAGTCAGTGTGACAGAAAATACGTCAATCTGTTTGCGTATGGTTGTACAAATAAACATGTCGGCCTAGAACCTAAGTTCTAAGATACCAGCCAACCAGTGTGCCTGATGTGTGAAGCAACATACCTTACCATACAACCGATCCTGAATCTATAGTAGGTTGATCCTGAATCTACCTAGTTACAAGAAAACCTTTTGAAGATGTCAGGTCTTTTTTATGTGGTTATGGTTAAGGCAGTGTGTATATTAAAGAGACCTGATTGTACTGTTATCTCTTAATTGTTTAGTTGTCCCTGCCACCCAAGTCTGTCTTGATAACAGTATATTAAAGTCATAAAACCAGAAGTATTGGCTAGTATTTGTTTTAAACACACCCATACCTGCACATGTGGGTGGAGTTAAGCTGTGTGCCACCTCCGTACTAGTACGAAGAGTAGTCTCTCTTTTTTATTGTATGTTTGTGTGTGTGTAAGCAAGCAAGCGAGTTTGTGTTTGTAATGGTATGTATTTATTTGTGTGTTCATGCCTGTGTTTTGTGTGTGTGTGTGTGTGTGTGTGTGTGTGTGTGTGTGTGTGTGTGTGTGTGTGTGTGTGTGTGTGTGTGTGAGTGTGCGTGTGTGTGTGGGTGTGGGTGTGGGTGTGTCTGTATGCCTGCATGCGTGTGTGCATGTGGGTGCCTAAGTATATTTGTTTGAATAATCTTTTATGGTGGGGAGGTTGTTCCTGTTCCACATTCTCTGATGTGATCCTAATGCAGGGACAGGAATATTTGACATCAGCAGCCGAGCGTAACCTGATTTGTCCGACTCCCTGGGGCAGGGATGGTTCCGGAAAGTTTTGTCTCCAGGATGATGACTTCATGACTCTAGACTACTGACGGCTGCGCTGAAATATATAACCAGAAGATGTTTGTTTGCCTCATTGTCCGCTTCTGTGAAGAGAGACACGAACCAGCTGTAAAAACATATACCTAAGTTTTTGTAGAAATCAACGCAACGTACGCTAAATGTATTGTGTTTTTTTGAAATGGTCATAGGCTGATTGTATCTTAGGGTTGTTCACAATGAGTGAATGTGAGCATGTGTGCATGTGCAATGTGGAACTCCATAATTCAGTAAGATTTCAGTCATTCTGTGATGTGAATATGTGAGCCATGGTACAATGTACTGTGGGTAGATTTGCAAGATTAGCAAACCCATGAATGTGCTTTTCCTGGATTTGTTTTGCCATCGAGAGATAAACTTGCAGACTAGTTGTGCTCTGAACTTTGAGTAATAACCACCAGATCAGCTCAAAGAATCAAATTGTTCCTGTGTCTGTGACCAGAGCGGGAACAGCTATGCAATCGCAGCTTTATCTCTTTCTGTTTATCCATTGGTGTTGAGGTTGAACTATGTGGTATTGGTACATTTAGCAAATTAAACTCCTAAACAAACTTGTTCTTGTCCCACTTCGATTCTTGGCCCAAACAATAACAACATTGTGGCATGGAATGGCAAAAAAATAAGAAATGCCTGCCCTGAACGGTGGTCTCTCGCTGGACCACACTCAATGACAATCTGGTGTTTGTAAACACCAGGGGTTAACCCCATTAGGGTTAACCCCATTAGGGTTAACCCCATTAACCCTGCCGTCAAGGACAGCAGGGTTAATGGAATTGGGGCTGAAAAAGAAAAACTACAGCCACAAATATGTGTTTACAGCAGCGACCGTGTACAATCCTGGCTGGTTTGTTCACAACGGTCCAATTCTTTGCTAAGGGAAGGGTTGAACCTTTGATTTATCGTGTACGGTTCAGGCTTGCCAGAGGTCGTTCTGTTCAGAAAAAACAACTACCTGTGGAGAGAAATGCAATTATTATAACCCTGTGTCGTTGGCAGGTTCAGACTCATTGTGCATGCTTCCCTTGGACGGTGAGAGTGAGATTCCTGGTTCTATTGTGGGGCTTCTCTCAGAACATTAGGGGATGTGGAACGGGTTGCCAAACTGGGGTTTTCTGATTTCCTTATTTCGAGAGAATACATCAGCGATAAGAATGCTTGTAGAGAAGGTCTGTGGGCAAAAGGTAACGGTTGCACGTGATGAACCCACACGTGTGAGACGTCGATGTTGAAGGATCGTGACACTTCATTCTATACAAAACAGCAGTCTGTTTGTATAGAATTCCCTCAGCAGGCCTTCTGAATCGGCATTCTGAAAAGAAAATGAGGCAGAGGGGCTATATCTGGTGTCTCTTTGATAACTGTAATCGCATCCTGATGAACCTTTGGCCCTGCAAAAAAAGAGATTCATAATTGTGGGATTCACTATCATTAAAGTAATCTCTAATTCTCTAGTCTGTTCATGTATTCTCTGGAATTTCCCGTTCAGCTTCAACGCAGTTCACCCTCTAAAAAGGCCAGTGATAGTCCATGGAGAACACCACCAGCAGAATAATTCCTTCTGCTTTTCTTTCAACGTTTATGAAAGAGATTGTATGTTCCTTTCCTGGAGTTTGGCAAACTTACGTATCGTCCTTTTGCATGTTTCTCACGGCAAAACAACCCATCCAGAGCCCGGAAGAGCAGACGTAAACTGTTTGAATTGGCGGAGGGGGAGCGCGCTCCTCGCATGCACCATGCACTCCGACTGTGATTGTGTGTCAGGTTGTGGCAGCGTTGTTTACAGCAGATTGCAGTGCGGTATGTGCTGTGATCTGTTGCACTGCGGAGGAAGGTCCGGGTGGGCCGCGAGGTCCAGCCCGATCTCACTCCGAATTGATGTCATGCTAATATGAGGATGATGAATAAGATAATATAAGACAGTGTTACCTGTTTTTATGTAAACGTTCAGCCTCATTTGTTAATATGGAACGTCCCTTTTGTCATGAAGGTCAGAAGTGCTCTGCCATCGTAGATCAACGGAGTTCACTAAGCAGACAGTGGGAGCACTTGGCCCTCTACTTAAACTCGAGGGTTCGCAGATTTGGTAAGACCGTGATCACTCTCGCAGCAAAAGTCGTACAACACTGCCCTTATTATGTAGAAATAGTCATATCAAATTAAACATGAGCAACTCCGCTACAAGCACATATAAGTCATTTTTACACAGACCAAACACAACTCAAACACCAAGCATATTAATTAGACAAATAAGACAAGTAAAAATAGGTTGGAGCTTAAGAGGTTAAGTGTTTTCTAATTCAAAATTACATTTTACTAAACGTAATTTGATAAAAAAAACTGTCAACATTTGGTCAACACTGAAATTATCTGCTAATACAAAAGGTCAAAGATAAACAGTTTATCCCCACTTGTGTTTTAATAAAAAATGATTGTCATTATAAGTTACACACTTATAATAACAACATTACAGGAATTTATTCATTTATGAGCACGGTTGATATTAATGCCAGCACATGTGATCTGGAGGTGGTGAGAGTGGCTAACGTTAACCATTGGTTGAATGTCAGCCACTCATGGTAATCATTACCTTGGACAGCAACAGTTGGATTTCCCCATGAACTGAGAGCACAGAGAACGTTTTTTAAAACAGCCCGTGTCCAGTTGTACTGCTCTGGTGATACGGCTGACCAGCTGTAGGTCAAAGAGACTGTGCGTGTGCGTGTCCAGGAGAACAAACAAGAACATCAGGAAATAAATGATAAATGACTCACTTGTGACTCATTTACAATTTTTTTTAATTTTTTTATTTGTAATCCAAAAGTCTAATTATAACTATATAAAATAAATAAAATAAGTTATAATAATAGTAGTAATAATACTAATAATTACATACAATAACTTTGTTTATATATTATTAGGTTTTTGGCGAAGTGTGCATTAGACAAAAGTATTTAAAATGCTTAAATGCATGTATTTTCTCACAATGAACACAGAATGCAACCGGAAGTCATTGGAAAACATCCATAATAGATGGATGAGATCATCTCCCGTAGAGATATTTGAAAAATATAGACAATTCTATTTGAGGAAGACATTTTTCTGCTCGCTTTAGTTAAATTCAGATTTGATATTTGTTGACACACAGCTTACACACGCACACATGCAAACACAGTGTGTTTGTTTGTTTGCAATGGTGTATGAAATCATGAAGTCATCATGGTGATGGGATTTAGGGCCCGGTCAATGCAGCATCACTGTTACGTCACCGTGGCAACAGGAAGGCTGTGCTTTGCCTGTTTTGGTTCCTTTAGTAAACATTCCTTGCTGTAATGTTGAGAACATTACAGCATACGTCACCACGGCGACAGGAAGGCCCTCAATGCATTCAGGCTGCTGCTCATTGATAAATCCCCATAGGAACACCACATAGACATCCATAAACACCAACACCTGTTGTCATTGGCCAGTGATCAGCTCTATTCAACTAAGGGTTCAAACTTGTGAACCACGAATATACAATGAATCATAGCTTAAGCACAATTCTAATTATTCACTTCCAAGCCATATTATTACATTTAATAATTCTTTCTGGAAGAACAATATTGGGTATTATCCACATTTGTATTTGCCTTAATGTAATGTAATGCATTTCGGAGCATCCTTGACCTGTACCAATTTATTTTAGCACTAACTTTACAAAATAATAAGAAACCTATCCATGACATTAAAGCTTTTGTAAACTCAAGACATTTAAAATACTGGGTAGAAAAATATACAAAAAGCAATCACATAAGTACCCAGTGAATCAGAGAGTAAACAGATCCCATTTTGCCTGTGAGCCTACCTTGTTGATCATATATAGGAAGAGCCTAATATGGTCATATCCGAATGGATAACATGTCGTGGGAGCTAAGAGGATGGATAAATTAGGCTTTATTAGTTTTCATGTAGGGCATATCCCTCCCCCCCACGGCTTTTAAACATGTTGAACATGTAACCACTGTCACTGATGATCAATGGAGGATAATAGTTTCCTCTAAGACAATGGCATGTGTTGCATATTGGCCGTGACCAACATGCCCAGGAGCCTAATTCATAACATCCGAATTGCATAACATAACGATTACTTTCAAAGTCGATTAATGTAACTGTCATAAATCTGTATATCGGTTAATCATTCTTTTTAGAAAAGGCCATAAATAATAGCAATTACAGCATTCAGTCCAAAGTCATTATCTGCTTGCCAAGCAGCCAAGAAAACATTATTCATTTAATAATGATTTCAGAACCAAATACATCAATTTCTGAGGCAATAAGCAGCAAATGTCTTGTATTTAAACTTTATGAATGACCTGAATGATCCATCGATTGTCCTAATTTGATTATACAAATTTTCTGTCGAGCGATACTCGAGTAATCGTTGCAGCCATATAACATCACTCAAAGACAGTGCACCCCATACACTCAGAACCACCATCACTTCCTCATGCCTTAAACAACACATCCCAGTAGAATCTCATGTACCAGTGCTGACCATGTATCGCGTCAGCAAACAGAAAGGCCTGAATCTCAAACTAACTATATATTTTCAGAAATTTCAAATAAGCGTTGCACAGAAAGAACGTCTTAGACCATCCACAGCTGCTGTGCATCCAGATGGATGGCTCATAATCAAACAAAAAAAAATCAACTCCCCTTTATCCCGCTGACGTTTGGGACACCTCAAATAAACCACAACTCGGATGACTGCCTCCAGCTGTGGGCGTCGTCCAGCCTCTCCAAAGTCCCTCTCCTTAAACTCACACAGGGCTTTTAAAACACTTCAGTGGATGGGGATAGCGCGTGACGCCGGACATCCTCTCTACTTTGAGCAGTTTTTTCTTTTCATAGCCGACTTCACAGGTTGTATTGGCTCACCTGTTTTGCCACCCGGTCAAACAGCTAAGAATGAATACCTTTTCCCACACACTGAACATCGTTGACTGTGCAAATAATCGGCTGTTACCTTTTTGATTCACTGAATTTGAAAAATTAGCTTGTGTGTGCAAGAGGAAAGTGCTGACCGATGCCGTGCTGATGAGGTGAAACGGCAGCAGAACGACATTTGGAGACGTGACAGGAAAATGGATGAAAGCCTTCCCGTGCTTCACTGCTTTCGGGGAACTGTTTAAAAGTACGCTGTTCGGCAGCTTGTTCGCAGGTTAAACAGCAGTGGGAAAAGACAGATACATTAACCATGCAGGGCCCTGTAAACTTTCAACCCTGAAATACAATCTGTTCTATTTAACTTAATTCTACGCTCTGAACCAAATACCAAAAGCCCATTGGTTCACAATCTGGGTATCACATCCAGCACGGTGCCTTGGGATTACAATGGGTCTTGTGACTTAACCATTCTGTGGTTGTATATTCATGGTGAGCTACATACCAGGGCCGTTTCCCAAGACCGGGCCATGAATACTGAATAGCTGGGCCATAATGTGGAATGAACACATTATGTGCTCCACAAGCATTTTCATTTCCCCTCTCAACAGATGACTTATCTCACACAGAGCACCCTGAACAACACAGGCATTTTGTTTTGTTTTCTGTCGGAGCAGGGGCCCTTCCGACAACGTATGTTATGTCCGAATGTGCCCATTTGTTTCTTTGTACGTTTTGTCACGTACACTATACACATGCAGGTTATTTTGAAGCGCTTTTTTTTCCGAATTTCAGAGACTCACTATGATGGGTAACAGACTAAACTGAGATAAAGGATATGAATGCAACTTTGGGACACTGTCCCAAATCATAAAATCTCAAATCTTGCAAGAAAAGAGGCATGTTGATAATATCAAGAACAACACTTTATTATTTTCACAGAGACAACCATCCAAATACAGCTCCAACCCCGCCCTCGCTGCCGGCCCTCCCTGACCTCTATCCCGCCCTGCCCTGCGCCTGCTGGACTGCGGCTCTGGCGGCCAGCCTCTCCTGTCTCTCCAGCTCCGACTTCTCCCTCATCTCCTTCTCCCTGATCACCAGGTGCTTCTTCTCGTCCTCCCAGGCCTGGACCCGGCCCCCGTAGACCTCCAGGTCGGCCCGCTCCGCCGCCGCCAGGCTGCGGGCGGCCGCCAGCGTCACCAGGGCCTGGAAGGAGGAGGGCTCCACCCTGCCCTGGCTCTCCAGCTGGCTGCGGAGCTCCTGCAGGAGTCAGGGGGGGGGGGGGGGGAGGGACGGACAGGAAGTGGAGGACAGGAAGTGGAGGGTTCACGCTGATGATCGTCAAACTGGACCGGACGACATGACTTTGTTTAAGTCGTGTTGTCTGTACACTTCATTGAGGTTGAGATTGACTGAGTTCTAACCGTCTTAAAGCTTTTTCATTGAAGAATCACTCAGGTTGGGAGTTAATAATATTGTCAAACGTCATTCCTCGATATGTTAATTAACAAAAATACCATGAGTGCAAAGGCTTTATGAATGTACTTGAATAATTACACTGTTGCACAGCTGCAGTACATCAGGATGGTGCACGACATACATCAAGTATGAGAGCATAGAACGGCAAACTGTTTAATAGTTGTAACTGTACGTCAGAATGAACATATCCCAAAAATATGACTGGAATTAACAAAGAAGCAGCAGCAAGAAGAATGGGCTGACATTAACTTGGCACCAGCAAATATACTCAAAAACAACCCAAAAAACTCCCACCTTGAACCTGCCGACATAGTAGGGGAGTTTAGCGCGCTCCTCTTCGTCTTCCTCGTCGACAGCGATCTCCTGCTTGCCCTCCCCCTCCCCCTCCCCCTCCACTTCTTCTCCAGACTCCTCTCCTGACGAGTCGGAGGCGGGGGCAGAGGACAGATCCTGGAGTACCTCGCTCAAGCGGTCCAGCTGGGATGCACGAGGAGAGAGAGATGGGAGAGTGAGAACAAGCAGAGAGGAGTCGTCACACGCTCAGTCACCTCAACTCCCATTAAAGCTATCAAACCACAGTCGATGACGCTGCGCTGCCCTAAAGGAAGGTTGATTTGTGAAGGGACAATCCTGGCCATGGTTTACTTTACCCGACATCGGACATCATTACCACAAAGATCCTTGAAATATGAAATATGAACCATTTAGAGGGGGGAGGAGGGGCTGCAACACAAATCACCCTCGCACAGATTACCCTTACTCTCATTATCTTCAACGTCCCCTATTCATTATTTTTCGGCACCTCACCCGCCCTGAACATTGCTTTTGGGGGCGTTTTGTTTATCCCACATGCGTCGTTTACTTAATGGTCTTAATTTCCAGACTTTCTATAAATGTCGTGTTCCTTTCTCTGACTCATCACCACCACCTCTTGCCATCAAAACATCATGTATTGTGTCTTGTGTGCTTGCTATATCGGCATGTATCATTTATGAGGGTATAACATTAGCATATTCTGCACATCAGGGGAGGCAGAACGTGCCCAAGCCAAGTGGAAAACAGTCACAGCCGATTACAATACATTGCATCACCTTTGAATACATATGGGTGCAAATAGACATTCCTGTAAAAATGCCTGCAAGATGAAGTATTGAAAAAAAAAAAATATATATATATATATATATGACTGAATGTTTTATCTTATATCTTATTTAAAGTATTTTTTGGTATTCAAAAGCAAATTTTTTGACACCACCTGCTAAATAGTAAATAACTTAAAGTGCCGGTTTCCCCGAAATGAGGCTATCCGGGCAGAACACAATGCATCGTGGAAGTCAACCCTGATGTCATCTTGGCTTCCACTTGGCTGGCAATATTCCCTCTGTGTCTGGGTGTGTTATCCGTGGCCTCTACTCTACTGTGCGCCGCGGCTCCGCCACATGCAAGATGTTCTCTGTTTACGTTAATGCTGATGGACACTCATTGGCACCCTGTGGCTCCTCCAAGATCTCATTAGACCAACTGGACAGGATGAACGCAATTAAAAAAAGACTGCCTGCAGGGGTGCTTACGTGCGCAAAAGTAGAACGCGCACGTGTGCGTATGTGCGTGTCCCATCTCTATTTGTCCACCTGTATAGAGTAGTAACAGACTTCCTGGGCTGTCATTGTGTAGTGTTGGATGTCTGTAATGTTATTACTATGAAAGGCTGCTCTTGAGCCTCAATAAGCCATGCACTCAACACCAAAGATCATTCCATTCAGTGTCTGAAATACACACACGTACATACGGAGGATAAAGGTCTCAACAGGAGTGGATCAAGAAAGTACACACACACACACACACACACACACACACACACACTACACCACCAAAGTAGTTCTTTGGTCTAGTGTGCCCAGTGGCTGATATCTTGTTCAACCCAATAAGATACAAAAAATAACGTACTCGATAATCGTTTAATTATTCCCAATCCCAAGTGACCAACAACGTCAGCCGAACATGCGGTACGAAAGCCAGGCAACGCCGCTGCCTCAGAGCCGCCTCTCGTGCTGCTTTCAAGCGCTTACCGCGTCTTCGGAGAGCTTAGCGTCACCAGAGTCCTCGGCAGCGACTCCCTCCATCACGGCCAGGGCTCGGCCCAGGTAGCCACGGAGCCAGCTCAGGGGCATGCCCCGAAACACCGCGTTGACGCCCATCTGCATCTCCACCTTGCCTGCAGCAACACACAGACCGCAATGAGGGGGCAGGCGAGTCGCTTGAACAGTGGTCCCCAGGCCTAAGGACACTGGCTTCGACTCCCCAGTGTCTACGGCCTTATCCAGTCGTGCCCTCAGTGAGCTACAGGGGACGAAGTGACCAGCAGTGTCCCGACGGCGCCCGTTTGACACAGACATTGCCCATCCCTTTACCCGACCCTGAACAACAGATTTGTGAATTCAGTGCAATTCGCTTTGGATAAAAGCGCCTAAACCTAATATGACGGTATTCATAGTAAATTGCATTTAAACCACGTTATTTCGTTGTGCTAAGACAACTGCAGCAGAATAGATGCCAATATGGTTGTGTGAGGGGCTAGAAAGATGGAGAGGGCACCAGGTCGTTACGCACCTATGAAGGTGTGGCCGAGCAGTTGAGCGCTCATGCCCAGGGTGTTGCTCTGCTTGAGACCCACGATGAGCAGGGCTGCTCCCAGCGCCCGCTCCTCTGCCATCTGAGGCACACACACACACACACACACACACACACACACACACACACACACACACACACACACACACACACACACACACACACACACACACACACACACACACACACACACACACGCACGCACACACACACACACGCACATAGTTATTGCAACTACATAAGCATGCTTGACATTTTAATCTCTACATCTGCTATTAGACCTTCCAGGAATAATAAACCAATGTGGCAACGGATTCAATTCTGAGTTTATTCTGTTTCCAAGTCTCACTGCGCAGCAATGGCATGACTTATCATGAATCTACTTGCAAAGGATTTTACAGAGGTTTAAATTGCAAACATCATTTTCCAATGGGGTTGAGCTTTGAGGGTGTTTTCACCATGAGGACCCTAAAGTCAGTGGTCTACTTACGCTGAGTGAAGGCTTGGTGGCTAGGTAACCACCAATGGCGTAAAATGACAGGGTCTGTGTGGAAGGAAGGTCAAAGGCCTCTTGGAGCATCACCTCTTCAACGACAGCACATGCACCTGTGAATAACACACAAAACAACAACACTTCAGTAAGAACCGATGTCGGTCATTTGTATTTTATCAAAAGCGCTTTACATGTAAAAACATATCTTACTCTTGAAGTCTTTATCCTTAATGTAAGAATCTATGAGCAAGTTGAAGGTAAAATCGTCTGGGAAAATGCCATACTGCACCTAAACACACAACCACAAACAAAGCAAAATTACACAAAAAAAACGAACAATAGTGAGCAATGGGTGAAATGTGTAAGCTTCTGTAGAGAATATTTGGATGATTGTTTCTGAAGGGTATACCTTGTTTTGGAGTGTATGGAGGGCTTTGTCGCGAACACCATATTTCATACATTGTCTGACCCAACTGTGAACCGTCCAGTCTCTGAGGTACCAGCAGTTTGGGCTGTGACGAAACCTTGACGGAAGTGGAGAATTTAAAACGTTCAGAGCTGTAGAGATTAGCTGCGTAGAAGAAGGTGGTAGTATTTTGTTCTTAATTCTGAAATCTAGACACCACAGGTTGTTGTTTTGTGAACAAATGTGTCAAAATAAAAGGGCCATTTTAGGTTTATCCAATCAAACTTGAGTCAACAACATAAAACAGAATTGGAAATCCTGAGATAATCCCTCTTATATAAGGAGACACTGTCATGTTTAATTGCAGACTGATACGATAAAGAGATGAAAAAGGACGTGATGGGGAGGATAACAGGCCTGTGATCATATAATGATACAGGGTGCAGACTCCGGGATTCAGAGTAAACAGGAAAAGACTGGGGGTACTACCGCACAGCAGTCAAACCACCATGAACATCGACAGAACAACAAAAACAATGTAATACACAGCCAGGGCATTAGAAATAAACAGAACATAAAAAAGTGTGAAGTGTGGATTTTCTTACTTGTAAAGATAATACTCTGCTTGATCAACTTCTTCTTTTGACGATATATTGTCTACAAACTGTTGGACAAAAAAACATAGTTAAAATTGACTTGAGGGAGAAGCTTTTTGGTCACTAAATTAAAAATGTTGGTTGTCATTGATGACATGTCTGGTCATCATGATACGATTCATTTTTAAAACTCATACACACAGGCACATTATTGTAATCGAGATCCATTGCACATCTTACCCGTGATATAGTCAGAGAGCTCACTGGAAGCTTCTTGTCAAACGTCCTGTCCATAAAGTTGGCCAATAAAGCTTTAAGATGAGAAAAAAACCAACACAAATGTATTCAATTAATGCATTTGAATTGCACAGCCTGGACAATTTATACATTTTGGAATAAGACTAGATTGTACTGATGGCAAGGGCAAACACAACTTTCTAGGATTGAGTCATTAATTACCCTTGACATTTTGAGTAGGATTGTAAACTCAAATCTCTGCAGATAATGGCACACTGCCACCATGTGTTGATAAATACTATTACACACATGTGTTTCATAGGTTTCAAGCAGCTACATGTAGTACTCTTAACTTATTCTGGATCAACAAAAGGTATACATACAATAGACCTACTTCTATAAACGGAATGCAATGAAGAATAAGTATATGCCTACGTATACACAAAACGTTAATATACACAACGTCTACTATCTGCTGGAGAGCTTCTTGGGCTAAATGGCCGCAAAG